>NC_135313.1:34847535-35184535 GCF_048772815.1 Callospermophilus lateralis | reverse complement strand
ACAACTAGAATTTTTTGTTGATGCTACTCATTAATAGAAAACATCCAAACATTATTTTTCTTTCCTCTATTCCTCAATAGGTAATGTTATAAATAGTGCCATTTCCTAAGATCTGTTACATACACCTTCTTCTGACTCAGGAAGACATTTTTACCACAGTTCTAACAAACAGGTGCTGCTGAAGGGTATATACACAGGAAAAGTATATACAGAAAAGTATATACACGAGGGGCTGGGGATGTGGCTCAAGTGGTAGTGCACTCGCCTAGCATGCGTGAGGTACTGGGTTCGATTCTCAGCACCACATAAAAATAAAATAAAGATATTGTGACCACCTAAAACTAAAAAATAAATATTTTTTAAAAAGTATATACATAAGCATACATATTCAAAATATATCCCTAGTCTAGTGTACTTTGCTATTCCATAGCTTTGATAGGCCAAACCAACATTGAGAAATTCACATGTGGCTTGTCAACTTTGGGAAGCAGGTCACTTTCAAAAAATATTCCTTCAGACAGACCCAATAGTCTCATTCCATACTTCTGTGGGCCATTACATCTCTACAGACATGGTATTCTTCCTGTATCCACCCAGAAAATTCCAAGGCATTTTTTTTTAACCACTATGTGACTAGTAACTGTCCCCTTTTTAGTAGAATTTCCAAAGTGATCATCCCTGATAATAAGGTGAACTCACTACTCAAGATAAATCTTTAAAGATAGAACAAGTTTAGATGTTAAGAGGTAAGCACAAAGGTTCCATAAAGAATGCATGTATACAGTGCCCTAACCTGATTTACCTGAATAAAATACACTCTATTTTTAAAATTCTTTCAACAGTGTAAACTTCATTATTTCTTAGAGAAATAAAATGAAACATCAGAAATAATTAAGAGGCAAACAAATAACACAGTCATTTTCTCACATATGCTCTTGATATGTATATTTTAAATTCTATCAAATCTCATCTACACAAAAATTTTATTTGGTTTTATTGCTATATCTCACTCAGGCAGTGAACAGAGACAGTTAGTGAATCTGAGATGTTGACCTGATCAGGGTGGCAGTTTTCTCTCCAAGGGGTTATGAGGCCATGACCCATTTTTTTCTCAGGAGGGAGGAGGCAGAGGAAGAAAGAAAGAAAAGAAAATGTCTCTTTCTGCCCAAATTCATGCTTTTCCAATTTCCTCCACTTAATCTTTCCAAGTCAAAACCAATATGGTGATCCAATTATACCGAATCAAATTCTTCGTTTAAATCCAGCAGTCCCATTGACCTTATTTAAATGCTAAATTTGATTTTTTTATGTTAATTTAAACCTACTAAGAAGGTATTTTAAATGAGAGAGATAATTAATCCCAGCAAATCGTATTTCTAGTTAAATGTCATATAATTAAAGTAATTCCATTTTTGCTCTAAAATTAGAAACCTGATGTGAAAGTTTGTTTCTCAGTTTGCGGTTTCGCTCCTCTCCTGCCTCCTGCAGATTGGCACTCGGCTGCTCTGGTGGCAGCATGAATCCCCTCACTGCAAGGCTAAAATTCCAATTTTATTCCAACGCAACTGTCACAACGCCCTGAAGCAAGCTAAAACAAGGAAAAGAATCTCTGGTATGGTTTCACTTTCCATGTGTTCTTTAATGAAAAATTTATCATTCTAAATATTGGTGTTTACTCCTAGTTAAATACTTTTTTTTAATCAAAAAGAAAAAGAAACTGATATTCAGTTGCTATTATTTCACAGAGAAATATAACAGGCCTGATGTTCTCCTGACAATTCTGTTATTTTCTGGTGTGGAAACACTGTATTTATCATATACTGTATGGCTGGTGATTCAGATATTGTGGAGACCTTATGGTGAACTGATATAGATATAAACCCTTTGTGCCAGATTGTTTAAGCAGGGAAAAAAAAAACCCTCAAATGCACTTAATTAACATCTGATGTGTAGCTTTTGCAAACACAAATGCAATATTTGTGTTTGAGCACTGACAGTAATGACTGTGAACTATGCTATTAATGTCTGGTTTAAAGATGCTTGTGGTAGGACCTCGTCTGGAATAACACAAATAAAAAACTGTATTCAGACAAAACAATAGCAAGGAGCCCACTCAAAAAAATGAAAAAGCAGCACTCAGAAGAAATACATGTATTTTTCCCCTTAAGATCAAAATTATTCTCAAAAATAGTTCCAGACACTTATCATTCTCAATCAATCAAAGATGAAAAAATTCTATGTATTTCACTCCATAGAAATGAATTTCAGTTTAGGAGGTCAGAAGTTGCTCACGAATATCTTCAGAAGTCCTATTTATTGTATCAAGCCCCTCTTTGGTGGCTAGTATTAACTCATGCACAAGAGGAGGTAATGTTACAGGTACAAATCTTTGACAATTTTTGTACCTGAAAAGAGATTATAATTTGTAGATTATATCACAGTTTGAGTAAATAGATTCTCTTTGACCAATTCAACTCCCTCATTAATTACTTTTTTTCCTGAAAACCTGCTGGCAGGTTGCTGGGTATAAAACATGAAGAAGGTTAAAATAAGGTAAAACTCTTGCCTAAATGTGGTATTCACTTTAGAGTAACAAGCAGAACAAGACACTGGACTTGGACCTCCGGCTCAAAAATATAAACAGTTATTACACCAAAGGAATTAGTTATCATTACATATTGGGACTTTAAATTTTTTTTAGAACATGCACTAAAGAAAAACCACAGCTGAAACTGGACATTTGATGACTAAAGCCATAAAACAAACATAATTGCTAAGTCCAATGCCCCCATAGCGGGAAGAATGCAGGACAGTCATCCATGTAGCTGAACCAACAGAAAGGAAAGCTAAGAGAGAACAGTGCAGTACAGGGATGGGAAGTGCTCCCTGTGGATCTGAATTCAAGTTCCACCTTGACAGGACACTGTCCCTGCTCAGCTGTCCTGCAAATGACTACGATGTATTCTTGCTCCAGGAGGAGCTATAAACCTCAATTTTTAGACCTTAAATCTTTCAGAGTCACAATAATTCAGAAAAGTTTTTTACAGAACTGGGTACACATTAACGTCATATAATGAAGCTAGACCAGATGAGGGACCCCCAGGTGACCTGCCTGCTCCCCAGTTTTTCAACTGTATGACAATGCCCTTTTGGAATTCACGCAAAATCTAAGTCATCATGTGTCCATTGTAGATTAAACACTTAGTTGCATACTGAGACCTTCATTTTCATTATCCCAAACAGATTTATGGTAAAAAAAAAAAAATTCAAAAAAATAATAAAAATAGTCTTCTTAAAATTAGACTTATTTTAAAATTAGGAATTATTTTCAAAGACCAGGAGAATGTTTGGTGTGGTGCAAATTGGATTATTCAATGTCCAGGAAAGTGCTGATGATGCATTTATTATTTATAGCAGAAAGAAGTAAGCAAGGGAAACTTCTCAGTAAGCCATTTAAATAACTAACAGAAACTCCTGGTTCCAAGATGTACCAGTTATCTCCCTCTATGATTCCTGAGGCATCAGACGAAACTACAGTTCAAAGAATTTTCCCTGTATTTCTAAACAGTGATGCCATTCCAGGCCATTCATACAATATATCAGACAGCAATGTTTAAATTATCCCATGAGTGCTTAGGCTTTCTAAATATGTATGTTTAAAGTATTTATTTATAGACCTAAAAGTATCAACTATTACTACTTTGCCCTTATTTATGTTCCCCATGAGCTGGCCAACTACAAACTTCTAGAAGAAAATTTGGCTGAAAAGATTTTGTGTGTTTGGCACTAACTAAGGGTGTTAACCATCTCTGAGCTCACTTTTTTTCTCTTCTGTTTATAATATTCCTCAGGAACTTCAAAGCAGAATCCTGTATCCTTATAGATTCTGCTTCCTCTCGGGTACTGTCACTGGCATGTTGACAAATTGTGTTCAGTTGTTAGCATCAGTCATATCTATTAAATTTTTTCAGGACAAGAAAAAAAGACAAAAACAATATGTTAAGTTTCTTCTGTTCTGGTGAGTGGAATGGAAAAATATGTTGGAAAACACTGACATAACAAAAAAAAAGGTTAGAAAAATATATATAAAGCCATTAAATTTTTAAAAATAAGGGGGAAAATGCTATTACTGGCAATGAAATTCATTGAAAAATTTGGATGAATAACACTTCATCATTTAGAGTTATAAATTCTATTTCAATGGCTATTACTTCAAAAGATGAAAACAATTTACTCCTTTCTAGATAAAATGTTTCTAAGAAAGAATATGCGCAATTAAGGTAACCTTAAGATTTCAGCTGAGTCTTAAATTCCAATGACTACATGTTTTGGTGGAATATTAGAAATGAATTATTCCTTCTTAAAGCATTTTATTTTTCTGCTACTAGCACCCTCCCTGAGCCTCTTAAATAAGGGCTGAATGATGGTCAACTCATAATATTCACGTTTCTTCTGCAAACTAATATTTTTACTTTTGGTCAGCATATGTATTTTACAATACTGAGATAATACTATTTATACCATTTTTTTATGCTTTGGCCTTGACACAGGCTATTCCCTCTGCCTAAATCTCCTCACATCTCCAATGTGGGCTATTGGCCTCACTCCTTCCAGTCTGTGTTCCATATACTGATTGTACAATGAGGCCTAAATTGGATCACACAATTTAAAATCATAATTTTTCTCACCGAAGAATTTGTAACGCCCTTGTTCTGTTCCTTTTTTTTCCTTCTTTCTTTCTTTTGGCTTTAGCACTTATTATTTTTTAAAAAACTATACAATTCATTTATTTATTAAGCTGTTTATTTTCTGTCTGTCTCCTTACTCCTCCCCCAACTACTAAGTTCTTAGAGAGCATATGAATTCTATTTTGCTCACTGATGATAATGCCTGGCAGTTTACTGAATATGTATTTGTTGCCTCAATTAACTACAAATTCTCTCTATATTAGATTATATTTTCCATGTCTAAAAATTCTTCCAAAACTTAATTCTGGAGAATATGACATAGCTAATCATTCCCAAATAACAAACATTTACATTGTTTCCAGAATTTGCTCTCATAAATAATGCTTCAATAAATACACTGATGCTTAAGTACTGATAACTTTTATTATCTCCTTAGGATTTATCACTAAAACTGGAATTCCTAAGAGGGAATTTTTAGAGCTCTTGGTACATTTCACAAACTCACTTCCAAAAAGTTTATACCAATTTACACTAGCATTGGCAGAATGAGTGTCTCTAACTACATCATCACCAGTACTAAATATTACCTTTAAAATATCATCTTTAAACATTTTTGTGCCAATTTTGGCATCTTAAAGTTTTAACTTGAGATTTACAGATTTTGATGAAATTCTGCATGTAAATCACAGATAACCATGTGGAATAAAAATAGAGAAAAATCAGAAATCCCCCTGGGTTGTCCATTTCAAATCAAACAATATAAAATAGGTAATGATGGAGTACAGATACTGATTATTCCAACCACAGGTAATCAACAGATCAGACTGGAAGCAATGTTCACCTTGATTTAAACAATTATATAACACATTTGTTCTTGGGAGATTAAATATGAATAGGGATGATATTAGCATTTGGTCTTAAACTCAGATGTGACATACAGATCAGTTTAAAATTCTTCCCAAAACTTATTCTGACAGCACAACAAAAATAAGAATTGATATGTATGCTGAACCTAAGGCTAAAACCAGTTCTGTATTCTAACACCAGAACACCTCTTCCAAACTCTTGTCCACTGACTGTAATCCCAGCCCACCTGGCACTGAGCTGACTACATTTGTGGTATAATCCCTTCAGTCTTTAGGAAGGCTCAAATTAGAAACCAGGAAATAGACTTCTGAAAATTTAGTCATAAAACTTACACATCTCCATTTGTGAGACAAATCATGGAAAAATATGTCAAATTGGCAGAGAGCAATCAGTTTCTTCCTTTTTTCTATAACAAAATACTGAACAAAAAACATCTATAACAACATTTTTATAAATCTCCACTTTACTGGGAAAGAAAAATAACCCTTTAGTACTACTGTGTTGGGCACTTTACAGACATTATTTCAACTTCACAATATTATAAGGGAGACACTAATACAATGTCCATTTTATAGATGTGGGAATTGAACTTTCCTGAGTTTGAGAAACTCTCCAAGGTCACACAGACCAGGATTTGAACTTGGCTTTAAAACCTGTGTATTTCATTGAACAGCTCTAGGTGATCATATATATTATTTATTTAAGAGCAGAATTCTGGGGTTATGTCTATGTGTAAATGATTCTGAAGGCTTTGGCAGAGCTGTGCCATAAGAAATGTGTATCTTATGTTCATCCTCCTGCTCCTGGGGTATCTGGTATTTTAGTAACTCTAAGGTATTAGCTAACCACCAAAATCTGACCCAACATGGCTTATTTTGTGACATTTACACAAGATTTTTTAGATGAAAGAATTAAGACTCAAAAGACCCTAGGATAGTGGAGTGCAGGTAACAGGGTCAGGACTTTGCTTTTTCTAAGGTAATCCCTATAGAATGAGGTGGGGGGTGAAGGCCAGAATGTCAAAGGGAGGCAAAAGTTGATAAGATCCAGGGGAAAGAAATACCTTTCTCTCTGGTGTTTCTGCTCTCTTGTTCTAGAATCCCATTGTCTAGAAAAGGTTTGCTCCAGGGTGCCGCTAGAACGGACTTGCAGCTGTAAGCACCAACTTGGCCACGCTAGATGCCCAAGGACTGAAATATCTTCCTACCAGCTAGAAGGAACCTTGACCTAAGTCTGCACTCCCTGTATCTCCCGAGGTATCTTCATCACACTGGGGACACAGATCCACAGTCAGAAGAGACAGGGCCTCTAGGATCCTGACACCAGATCTGCATCCATTCTTAGTCTCAGAGGTCATGTTGCAGGGTTTGCTATATACCTTTGATATCCTCCCTGGGTGCCCCATCAAATATCTGACAAGAGCTTCAGTAAGGCTCACTAGTAAGCTTATGAGTGCCTAGTATGGAACAGAACTGAAAAAAGATCCTCACCAGGTACAAGGAGAAGCCACTACTGTAACTCTCCTATCATTATAAGGGCCTGACCAAACAAGGGATCCTCAGGATGCTATTATCATGAATAGAAAACAAAACAGAACAGAACTAAGACCACACTTAGAACCTGTTAGACCACATCTTCGGGCAGGTGCAGCTCCCAGGTCAGGCTCAAGGGCACTGAAATCCCTCCTTGTGAACCAGCCCAGCTGCTTCCTTCTCTGAACAAGACTGCGCTTCTTAGGCAGGTCTGCTTCACCAAAGAGAAACACACTGCAGCCAGGAACGTGCAGGACCAGGTCCTTAGCGAGGCCTATAGCATGAGAAATATTAACAAAATCAGGCCCAATAAAATAAGAGAAAGTATTTAATTTTTGCTATGGTAGTAAAATGAAATTAACAAAAAAATTTATCACTTTAACCACTTCTTAGTGTACACTTCAGTGGCATTAAGTTGCATACTGTCGTGCAGCCATGACCACTAATACATAGAATTCATACAAACTAAAAAAATCAAAGTTTGAGCATAATTAATTTTCCTTTTACATTAGTCCCATAATAAATGTTTTCCTCTAAGCAAGGAAGCTTGAATTTCTAACCCATTACAAATCTAATTTCACAAAGAAAATGTATCACTTAGATTAACAAAATCAGGGCTTTCAATTTTGAACACTTTTACAATAGTCCCAATTTGTATATGTTATGAGGAGATATAAAAGTTAAAAGCACAAGAGCTAGATCTTCATTGTCTAATATGGTAACCCCTGGCTACATATGCTATTTAATTTTAAGTTTTGCTAATTGAAGTTAACTAAAATTTAAAATTAGGGGTTTTTAGTTGTACTTGCCACATTTCAAGTGCTCAATTACTGAGGCTCAGGGTCTTCATATGGATCATTAATGTCATCACTGAAAGTGTCATTGGATAGCTCTGGGAAGATACTCTGTAAGGAATCCTAATACATAAACATAATTGGAGGCTACTCCAAAAGAGAGAACATTTTCAATCTTCCTTTACCATTCTTTTAAACATTTGGATTCTCTGTACCTGACTTAATCTTATTAATGGACAATGAAGAATTTTTCTCCTGTTTTTTCTAGATTTCTAGGTCCTTCAGAGGACCTGTGCTTACAGCTATCACATCTTTCCAAGGGGTTAATTACAGTCCACTGGCAGCAAGTATAGCAAAAGTATACATCTTTCTATCTGATAATGTAAAATGTAGGTACTTAGGGACTTTAGGTACAGGCCTAGGACAGCAGGAAAGTGGGACTTCTTTATTTGGAGGTACTTAATGGGCCATCAGAGTTGAGACAGGGACTCTGTCCACAATAAGCACAGGAACCTTCCCAACTACAATTTTAGGATTTGTTATTTGTCCATTTGTTTCTAGTGTAGACTGTCTTGTTGATGGAAGGAATGAAATGTGCATGACACGAAAAAGAAAAAGGTTTTGTACCACTAAAGGCACAAAAAATCTTGGAAAATGTTCTTTAAGTCAGCAGAGACTCCAGCATTGAAAGACCATGATGTTGTAGACACCATGAAGCTCAAAAAAAATCTCCTAAATTTGTTTTAGCTTAAGTCATTTGTGCTTCTTTAATACCACTTAAGATACTAGAAGGCCACAGTTCCTAGGGGAAGGAATGGGGACAGAAGCCAAGGACACAGTCAACTGAGGTTAAGGAATTACAAAATAATGTTTAAGCACTTAGCTAAATTGTTCCTCAAATCTGGAATGGCAGCGGGAAGGAGGAGGTAAGAGAAATGGGAGAACATAAGGAGAATTAAAATGTTAAGTCATCTGAATATCTGACCACTATCCAAACGTTTCTGGTCACGTGTATCTGCTCCAACCAAAACTTAAGAATGACTCACACTTTGGCTGCTACAGTAGCCTAAAGCATAAAATATAATGCCTCAGAGTCTCTCCCACTAAATACTCTAACATGTTTTCTGGCTTTGCCCATCCAGGTCAGCACCTTTATCTGGAGCTATAATTCTGGAGTACTGTCTATGTTTATATAGCCCAGAATATCTGCTAAGGAGTATTCCTGAAGCTTGGCTTCTAAAGGGCAAAGCACTGGGACATATTTGCAGTAGCAACCCCTACCTGTCAGCAACTGGTGGGGATTGGGGTCAGGGGTAGAAGAAATAACATGCATTTAGGCCAGGATTGAATACCATAGGGTTGAACACCATTGCTGCTCCTTAATAGCTCTTAGGATCTTGAACAATTGACTTGACATCTCTGAGTGTGAACTTCTCTGTCTGTAAAATGGAAAAGAAAAATAGCTCCCTCTGAAGCACTAAAACATTATCTAGAATTTTGTCAATTAAAAGATAAAATAAATGTTTATCCTGCTTTTCCTGTATGAATAGTATTTCAAAGAAGTCAGAGGGCTCAAATTGATGAGGAAAAAAATTTAAATATTTTTTAAAACCCAAGGAATAAATATAGAAGTAACGATAGAATCAGAAAACCAGCATTTTGCAAACTCAAAGAGTCAAATTGCTTTAGCTAAAGATTAGCAGTGGGTAAAAATCTCCTGAAAAGTCCATTAGGAACTTTACAATGGCAGACAAAGGCAATTTTTGTTTGCATCACCAGAAGTGATATAATCAAACATGGTAGCCTACAGATAGGATGCAGTATGAAGCACACAGCCTACCTTTGAAGAATTCTTGCCCAAAATATTAAACTTCAGACCAATCAAGTCTCTAAAGCTAACTTATATACAGGAAATGTTAAGGATGAAATTAAATTAAATTACACTTAACATTTAAATACACTATAAAGAAGCAGACAGAACTAGAATGTGAAAATTTTATAGGACAACTGAGAGAGAAAAAACTGGAAGGAGATTGGTCTTAGATTAAGAAATTTAGAGACAAAACGATCAATGTGATGTGTGAACCACATTAGATCCAGAATCAAGTAAACCCACCACAGAATGATGTTTGCCTAGATTATATATTGGGTGTTGGAAGGTATCAAAGAATTATAATTTTCTTGGATGTGATAATGATACTGTGATTATATAAAAAAATATTTATATTGCAAAGAATATGAATTATGTAGGGAGTAAAAAACATGATCTTTAGAATTTGCTTTAAAAATATTTAATAAAACCAAAGGAGAAAAAAAGAAGAAGATTAAAGGAGTGGAAAAAACGATGAAAAATAAAGAAAAAAGAAACAGGTCTTTGAATGGATAGAGAGACTAAGGCTGGATGATTTCAGAAAAGCATCTAGTTCAATGCCTGATCCACAGCAGTCAATCAGTAAACACTAGCTTCCTTTTCCTTCTTCAAGGCACACCCCTGTTCTGGACTGTGAATTGTGAAAACTCTGAATATCCCCCTAGACTGGCATATTCCTATTTTCCAAAAATACCCAGATACTTTAACAACACCCCTCTTCCATGATCTTTTCTATATAATTCACTGTTTTCTAATGAAGCAAGAACATGATATATTTCATTATTCTCCTTACCATAAAGAAACAACCAGGGCTAAAATTATATTTAGGCAGTATAATAAACTCTTCACTCCCAAGGAAATAAATAACATTTGTGTTCCTAATGATTTCAACCTTGAGAGCCTATAGCAGGTAGATATTTGGAATTTTGCTGAAAAGCAAAATTAGATTGCATTTCAAAGAAATATATTTATTTAGATGATTGTTTATTACCAAGTTATTTTATTTGTGATATACATTGTATATTCAAAACAACTAGTTTTAATTTTATCATGTGGTTTTCTCAATGTGCCTATGTACAAATTATACCTTTTATAATTTCAAATATCCATATCATACAAATCAAATTGCCTCCTTAAGGAAGATAAAAATTGTAACTACTTCAAGGTCAAGTCTGTGGGAAACCCAGTCTCCTCAGCCTTTAAGTAAGTGGTGGTATTATTCCAAGCAACAGTTTTGTGCACTTCTGCTGAAAATCCACTGATGATTGTAGCTCTCTAAGCTGTTCATCCCAACTCCCCCTGCAGCAGAATCAGATGTTTCCAAGCAGGGACTCCAGAACTAATCCCCACTTCATATCTATGTTCTCATCCCACTGGAATTCATTTCTTCCTCTTAGGTGTTCATGTGATATCTTAGAGCTCTTATTAATTTTTATCAACAGCAACCCATCTAATCTGCTTATATTAAATAGTTAATTGTGGGATTTTGCTTCCAGTTCTAAGTTCCACACTCCCTGAAGAAAATAGCTATAATTTCTCACTAACCATTTGTTAAACCAAATAAACTGCCTTTGAGTCCAGAGCAGACAGAAATGAGAGTAAAAGGTCATTATGGTGATGAACGAGAACTGAGTACACATATCCTAGTTAGAAACTATGACACCAACTTTCCACCATTGTGTTCCCTTGATGTGCTGCTCAATGGTCTGATCTGCTGCAGTCAAAGCTACTTGTACCTGGGATACTGGAGCCACTTGGTCTTGTCAGACAGGGGATACTTTTCAATCTCTTGTTCAGAAGGAATACAATGCCAACAGATAGTCTAGAACTAGGCAAAACAAAACTGCAGCTTCCTAAATTGCTTGGTATTAAAAGACTAATTTTACGAGTTTCTCTTCCATTTTTAACAAGTTTTTCCCACCACTTAGTAGTTCTAATCTTTCCATTTTTCTCTGGTTGTATTTTGAAATGGCTGATTTGATGACAATACTCTTCCCCCATATGTATGCCTTCATGATTGGATGGCCTTACAGACTGAAAAAAAAATGATTTTTGAACATTTCTATACATGTATATTTAGCACTTTTAATTCTAACTTTAAAGACTAAAAGTCAGTTATATTCCTCTTTGCAAAGAAGAATCAATGCAATGAAATATTTCTCAATCCAATGAGAAGTGTAAGCCTCATATTCTTAATATGAATGTCTTCTAAGTCTATGACAGACATAAGTGGCTGAAATATGAAATCATAAAAAAAGACATGAAGACAGTAGTTAAGAATTTGCTTAATTAAATGTACCTGCCTGTCATACTTCAGCAGCACACATTTCATATTGATAGTGGTATTTAATGCTATTCTTTTTCCTTCTGCTTTTGTTTCTTTCAGTAGCACTTTAGTCCTACTGGTATAAAGAGACTTGAAATTTAACTGTTAAACAGAATTGCAATTCAGCAGCTCAAGGAACATAACTTATAAGCTTAGTCTTCGCTTAGTCTTTGAACATTCTTGATACCAGCCAAAATGCACAACTTTGAAAGAAACCTCAAGTCTGTCACTCGCTTTCTCTAGGAATAAATCTCTTTCCTCTGATCTGATGCACGAATATGTGGTTTGTCATTATTATTCTTAAACAGAACTCCAGTGATCCTCGAAAAAAGTATCAAATCTTCATAAGCACATAAGAGTATTTTCCAACCTCTTGCACCTCAAACTCAAATCAAGTAGAGGAAAAAAAAAGCACAAAATCTAAAAATTAAACTGGGTGCTAGACTTGAAATCTTATAAGCATCCTCTAGTTTTAGTATAGCTCTCTTAATATAGCCAAGTTTTTTGTTTAGTTGATTTTTTTATTTATGTATTTTTTAATGAGAAGGGGGGAAAATTCTCTTTCAGAAGTGAGAAAAAATCTCTCAGATGGTAAAACAGATAGCCCTAAAAAGTTTTTGCCTAAATCCATACACATACCTAAAATAAAACTGGCCGATTAATCTTGCTATAGTAGTTTAAAAAGAGTGGCATTTGAAAATACAGTATAGCAGTGATGCTACACTGTCTAATTAAGTGCAGACTAGGAAAAATTATTCTTAGTTTAGTCTATGGAAGGGGGGTGGTGAAAATTTCTCTCTTTGCAATTCAAAATTATTTTAAAGATAGAACATTTCTTTTCCAATGTCTTCATTAAACAGAGCTGTTAAGAATTGTCTCCCAACCATCCCCAAAGACTACAAAGCTAACCAGTATTCACCCCATATGCTCGGCTTTGAAGTGTGAAGCTGTGACCATCCCACTAGACTTTTACACCACCATCAAAGCCATCTCATTACGCCCAGTGCTGAGAGTTAAAGCGCGGGGCCGTACCCGCTCCAACACAAACACTGCATTAACAAAGCAACCACAATATTCCTCCCCCACATCGCTAGAACTTGAAGAAATTTTTACCATATGTACACATGCACGAGATACAAAAATTTATTGTGCTAGAACATCACTGAGAAGTACATTAAACATGCTGACTAGAACTGGATGTTATTCTAAAGGACTGGAAAAATATAAAATGCAGCTGATCTTTACGATGAAAGAGCAGAAACATTAGGCTGAAATATGAGATCAAGTGCAATTCCTAAATTGCATTTCGACTGACACATTCTGTTGCCTGTTCTTTCTTGAAGTAGCAGAAAATCACTTAAGGGGGAAGCAGAACTCTATTGCACATCACTGGATGCTACTGTTTACTTTGTCATGAATCATTTCAAAAAGACAAATGAGGTTAGATATAATGATGTACTGATAGCAACATTTATGATTCAAAATGCTTGCATCTCTGAATTGTCCATTTATTATTGGCATGGCCGTAAAAAATAAAATGCAAAGAAAAAATGTATCATCTATTATAGTAATGAGGTCAGGATAAGCACTTGATTGATCTTCATGTTGAAAAATATTTTTAAATGTTTAAACCTACCAATTTCATTCCTTTGTATCTGCTCTAGCAAAAGTCTTGCATTTATGCATAAAAGGCTATTCATGCATATTCATTGCTGCATTATTGGTACCAGGAAAAATGGGAAACAATCTGAATGTTCACAATCAAGAAAATAGGTAAATGTGATATATTCATACTATGATAACTATACAGCAGTTAAAAGGAACGAGCTAGATCTATATGTAATTCTATGGATAGATTTCCAAGGTATCTTACTGAATGAAAAATGTATAGTCTGATACCATTTGTAATACAAACATACACAAGCAATTCTATGTTGGATTTATGGGTATATGGTAAGCCCTCCATATTGAAAATATATTCTGTATCTGCAGTTTCAACCAACCATGGATCAAAAACTGCATCTGTATTGAACATACACAAACTTTTCTCCTTGTCATTCCCTAAACAATAAAATAACTATTTACATAGCATTTGTTTTGTACTTGGTGCTATAAGTAATCTAGAGATAAACTGAAATATATAGGAGGATGTCCATAGTTTATATGCAAATACTATGCCATGTTATATAACAGAAGAGAGCATATGCAGATTTTGTTATCTACAAGGGGTTCTGGAACCAATCCCCAGTAGATAATAAGGGACAACTGTACACAGATAACCCAGTAAAAGCCTGGGGAAAATTCTGGATTGAGGGATACTATACTTACACTATAACTTGGCAAGTGCTGATTCAGGAAACCAGGAATGAGAGTGGTGATCAGAGGTGAATTCGAATGAAAAACTAGGAACTATTCTCTGTCTTCATTATAAAGAGAAGAATTATGTGTCCCAACTCCTAACATCCAATATACTTTCATGGAGATATTGATATGGATAAAGGTATTCATAAAAGTAAATGGTATATTAAGACTTTGGAGCATATTTTATATATATATATATATGTATATATATATACATATATAGCATATTATATGTATGTATATATATGTTTATATATATATACACATATATACACACATACAGTATTTTTCCAGAAAGCTTATTATTTCTTTATAGGACATAATGCTGATGTTTTTACTACTTTCTGGTATGGTATCATTTATTTAGAGTATGGCATTTTTCTGAATGACTTATTTAATTTATACTGTACTCAGTAACTTATTTTAATTTGTTCTATCGTCTAATTATTTCATGTACAGATTTCATGGTCTCTGCTTTGTTGTGGGAGGATATTATATTATACTTCTCTGAGTCACAAAAGCATTTCCTATAGGAAACAGAAGCATAACAAGCACTCTGATACTGTGTGGATATTCACAAACACCTCTCCATTTATCTTCTCTGAGATAGATGCTGAATATCATTTTGCAAATAAGAACTGTTATGGGATAAGCTATTTGCTACAAAACTCAGAATTTAAAAGCTGAAAGCACTCTGGACACCTCCTGCTCAAGTGGTTTTTAACATCTTGACTTGTAATCTCTTCTCAAAATGAACCTTATTTGGAATATTGATACATAAAACAGACAGGGATCCCCCCCACCAGTCTTTATGGTGAAAGGGAATAGCTTGGGCCCCAACTGTTCAGCACTCCTCTCCATAGGCCATATAGGATCACTGAAAATAATGATAGAGTACCACAGAGGTCTTAAATATAGTCATTTCTTATAACCATTCTCATAGGATCTTATCATTCTCCAATTTTATAGATACAAAAAATAAAAAGACTGTAAAAGAGACTAAAAAAATTTCCTAAAGCCAGTTGACAAATAAAGGATTTGAACTCATGTTGTTCACTCCCTAAATTCTTATTTTACCTTCTTAACATTTGGCTTTCCTGTCTAGATACTCAACATGATATCATTGGTTAATTCAGGATGATCAGAAACTTACAGGCAGGTATCCATTTATATATAAGGGTGGGTGGGAATGGTATCAGGCCTGTCACTTCCTAATATTGCTTTCCCCATTAATAATCTCTCGCTTTCTTTGGGGGATTATAGAAAAGCCACCTCAAAGAATAGTTCAGGCGGAACATGGCAGAGCCTTGGGGATGACCAAAACCCTCTCTGATGGAAAACTGTGTGCATTCAGCTTGGCATGACTGCAAGCATCTTGAGTGGCAATGACCATGAATGTCCCAGAGTAACTCTAGTTAGTGTTTTCCTGCACAATTTCCCTGAACACTATAAATTGACAAAACTATTAGAGTGGTTAGGTAGAACTTGACAATCAGACCCTGGCACCAGGAAGGTGCCTGACTCTTTGATTATCAGCTTAAAATAAACCAGGCTTGGACGAAGATCTGGAATAGAGCATCCGCAGATTTTGGTGTCCACCAAGAGGTTCTGGAACCAGTCCCCAGTAGATAATGAGGGACAACTATACACAGATAAGCAAGTAAAAGCATGGGGAAATTCTTGATTTAAGGATACTATATACTATAACTTGGCAGGGGCCTATTCAGGAAACTAGGGATGAGATGGTGATCAGAGGTAAGTTTCAACCTTACTTACAGTACTTAAAATGTTTTAAAAGAATTTAGAAAATTTCAATGCAACTCTAATAAATATACGATTGTGACTATTCTTTGTTCCGCTGCTGTCTTAATGGAAAACTAACCAATATACATGCCCCTCCTTCTAACACAAATTGTGGGAATCCACTTGTACTTGCTGCTGCTCAGGACCACACTGTGTTAGTAAGTCCCCCAATAAATGCACTCTGTGCAATCCTAGCTGTGTCTTCCTTGGGTTTAACAGCACCCTGGGGCCAGATAGTTCTGGAACAAAAACATAGTAGTAATGTATAAACAGCCCTCAACCCAAAGCCTACTGCCTATAGCAAAGAGTTAATTTGACTTTTCCACTCATTCTGCGCTCCCCCAAATAGCAAGCATATGGCTTACATGAGTTTGTTTGTTTTCCTTGTGTGTGCTTGGTTCCTAAGCATCTTCCTGGCCAATGCCACTGGCTACAGACAATAATCACCATCTCTCAGTATTCTCAAACCCAGCTCTACCTCAAGAGTCAAGTCCCGCCCTCTCCCTTCTAGTCGCTCCTCTCCTCTCCACTAATTTTTAGGCAAAGCCTATTTCTATGCATTCCACTCTGACCTTTTTTAATATCCTTTGAGAGAAACATCTTACCCAGAGTTGATGTTTACTTCTACAAGGAGACAGTTCAGCTTGTTTTGCTCTCTGTTACAAGTTGAACTGTTTCCCCCCAAATTCATATGTTGAAGTCCCATCCTCTAGAATCTCAGAATGTGACCTTTGGGGATAGGGTAATTGCAGATGTATTTAATTAAGATGAGATCATGCTGGAGTAGGTTAGGCCCCTAACCCAATATGACTGGTGTCCTCATAAAAAAGAGAAATCTGGACACAGATAATATACAGGAAGAATGCCATGTGAACATGAAGCAAGTCATGTACAAGCCAAGATGGAACAGATCCTTCCTCAGCCCTCAGAAGGAACCAATACTTCTTACACCCTGATCTCAGACTCCAGACTCCAGAACTATGAGACAATAAATTTCTATGAAGTCCCCTAGTCTGGGATACTTTGTTACCCCAGTCCTAGTAACTTAAAACACTAGCCTTTCCCCCTCCCAATTTTCATCCCCTGCTGGGGAGTCTGAGAGAGAAACTGGGTATGTATGGGCCTGCCTCCAAAGCTCCTGTGTTAATGCAGGAATGCTCAGAGGTGAAATGATTGGACTGCGAGAGCTGTAACCTAATCAATCCATCTTAATTTGAATGGCAGTTTCAAATTCAGGAAAAGGCAAGTGAACTATTTATTATGACCTCTTCTCAAGCCCCACTCCAGTCCTCTAATCTCCCTGGGGGCAGCAAGTGAGAGAACTCCCTCTTTTTCTGTTGTCTAATTCTGTTGCCATGATATAAAAATTAAACCCTGCTTTCCCAAGGCCTCTGTTTTTGACTGTCAGAAATTCAAACATGATCACTGATTGCTACTTCCTCATTCTCATTAAGCAGACAACTCAAGTGGTAATGCATATGCTATGGAGGAAAGACAAGCATAAGTAATATCTTGAGATATTGTCTTACTATATATTTGATTAGGTAAAACTAGAGGTGGATTATTTAATATATGTAATTTTAATAGTCACCTAATAAATGATAAAACATTTAATGGTTCTAAAGTTATTATATATAATAAAATTATAACATTTGCTGCTGTCATTATGATTATCACATTCTTGAGTCTTTTGAAAAGCATACCCTTACTCCACCAATAGAGACCATGTTGATGGGTAGATGGTTGCATAAGGGTGTGGAGGCCTTGGGTTTATGTTCTTCATCTTCTAGGCCTTCAATACCATTAACATTATGTCATTGTTTCAGAATTTTCTAATGCAAATGGCATTGATGCTGGAAGTCTCTATAAATTCTAGGAAGGAGAGGTATGAAGGAAAAAGAATTCAGGAAAAAAAGTATCTCCAAGATTAGGGGATCTGGGCTTAAAAAGTTAGCTTGGTATTCAGTTACCTGCTACAGACCTAGTAGGTCCACATTCTCTAACATACCTCAGCAGCTGCATAAATTATATTTGTGAGTGCTGTATGAACCTATAGAAAACCAGAAGTCTAAGGCCCCTGCATCTTAAGTGCCTCAAGGCGCCTTTGCCAGTAGGTGGTGAATGTTTAATGTCTCCCATAGTGACTTATCATACAATTCTGAGTATTCCACGAGACCCTTTTCCTAGTGAAGTATTTGTCACAAGTTGTGGGGGAAGCTCCCAACTTTTTTATGTGACTTTTGGACTAGATAACAATTACAAGAAGTGTATAGTTCATCAACAAAGATTTCTTGCATCCCATCAATTACAAGAAGTGTATAGTTCATCAACAAAGACTTCTTGCATTCCATCTATTCATCCCAATGAGGAGATTCTTATACGACAGTTATTCTTGTCACTATTTTAATCAAACTTATTCAGTAAGTATGAAGAATGAGATAGGAAAGGAAAAAAAGCTAGTCCCATGGTATATTATCACAGCTGGGAGCAACTGGGAGTTGATCCTGCTGAAATGAGCCTCAGAACTCTCCATCTCAAGGACGAAAGAGGAGAGCATTTAGCTACCAGCTCAGTCCTCCCATGGGTTAAAGGTTTTTCAATGGAGTGTTAACT
The DNA here is from genome assembly GCF_048772815.1 of Callospermophilus lateralis. Lineage (NCBI taxonomy): Eukaryota > Metazoa > Chordata > Mammalia > Rodentia > Sciuridae > Callospermophilus > Callospermophilus lateralis. Next base: position 35,165,681 of record NC_135313.1, on the reverse strand, counting down.
TGCTGGTACTTCAGGTTGCAGCAAAGCCAATATTAGAAAAGACTGTAGCCCTTTCAAGTATAGTTGCATTCATCCAGTATTTTAGTCTGGGACAATTAGGTTAGTTCATTCCAAGTCTCCCATCTAGCCTTTACCTTCCTCACTGTTTTACAGTGAAAGATATGATCCTCTTCCATTTACTAAGGCTATAGTAATACATACTTATGAATAATTTGATAACTCTCCTTTATGATTGAAATGTCCCAAAGGAACTGGAAATCAATCTTCATGGTTTAAGTACTTTGCTAAAGCACAATACCTCTTTTTTCAGCTTTTTATATGGTGGCAGTATCCTATAATTCTCAAACTAAATGCTAGGCCCTAAGTATATTTATAGCTGTAAAATCTACTATTGTTTTTATACCATGGCAATGAAGTGTGTAGCAGTGTCGATGGTGCTAAAACTATACCAGAATCCAGCACCTAAATTGACTAATCTCAAACAAATTCAATGCTGTTTTATGAGACAATCTCCATAGCAACTGGAGAATCAGAGTAGAAAATTCTTGAAGTGAAAAGTTGCTCCTGATTTGCCAGATCAGCCCATGTTTTGACAATCTGTAATGAGGTAATCAAAGGGTCTCAAGACTACCATACAAGTGTTGACACTCTGTGAATCTGTCATGGCACATGTCCTCTAAGTCATAAAAATACTCAAAAAAAATCTACGAGGCTGATAATTGTAATCAAATTCATTAATGTTTTATATATTTGAAATGAAATAAAAAATAAAAATAAAACACACAAGAGCTATTTTTTCATTTGTATAACTTTAACTAGCACTTGATCTTTCCCATCTCCTAAATAATAACCTCAATTTATATGGAGGGCAGAAACATCATTTCATTTGATCAATAACATTAATGACATTAAAAACTACTCCCCCATCATTTATAAAACTCATAGCTATGGTTCAGACTTTTTAAGCTGAACATTCTGAGCCTACATAGGAGGTAGGCACATTTTCACTAGGAAATCACAGGGAGAATGTGGCTAAACACCTTTTGCCTAACACCTCCCTTCTAACACTCAAGCTTCTTCATGAAAGTTGGTTTGCAGGCAAAAGGGTCATGTGACAGAGACACTGGCTCCTGCATGTGGAACAGTAAGTAAAGGAAGCATGGAAGTCCAGAGAAAACCACATGGAGAATTATACCAAACTTAGAGAAGTCCAGAAGTCCAGACAAAATACCTTCAAAGCTGAGTAAAAGTTAAAAGAGTGTTCCTGAACATTTATCAATGATTCCAAATTCATAATTAAAATCACCAAGAATTAAAGAAGTAAAAACTTCAGACAAAGATGGAAGTGTACATCCATATGTTTCTTTCATTTCTACCAAAACCACCAAGAAAAAGATAGTAAAGAGACTTATGTTTAAAGCATTTACTCAAACAGAAAATGAAAGAGGAGGCAATAGCATTGGAAGCTGGAAAGAATAAATGAGTGGTAGATGACTTAGCAGAACTCAGGCAGCAAAAGAGACAACAGAGAAACAACCTGACTTACATGACGAACACCTGGAAACAGAACTTGTAAGACAAAGTATGTTTAAGGGCAGTTGGTCCCACCCAAGCTCCACACAGACAGGCAGCTGCCTTAACTCATCCCAAAGAGGTGAAACCACAAGGTGTCCGGCTGGGAAGTATGGGGCACAGTAGAGGGCATGTGTGATTCATGAAAAACGAGGAATTAGGAGACATTTACAAAGCTAAGAACTTTGGGGTCTTCTTTCAGGACACTGGCTGCTCCTCTACACTCTGCACTAAAGATTAGAAGATCCTTCTGTAGGGAATTTCAACAGCCCAGGAGAAAGACCAAAATAACACTTGCATGGGAGTTCCCCAGAGAAACAATCCAGCTGGCTCACCCTACACCTAAAACCCAATATACATACTAAAAGTATACATTTAGTCTTTTGGTGTTCACTCAGAGTACCTTCAAATACTAAGAGGGATCAAAAGATATCTAAGGAAAACAGAAGAAAAACAAGTACATTGGGGATGGGGGACTACTAACACTACACAAGAAAAAAATGCCCAAATTATCCTTTGTTAATGTATGCATGAGATAAGGCCAGGACATTATATTAACAAACTAAATGGGACATTCAGAGAATAAATAAGTGCTCATGGAAATTAATATAGAAGAAATGAAAAATTTATTGAAGGCTTGAGAAATAAAGTAAAGGAAATACACCAGAAAGTATAGCAAAAATATAAACAGATATAAAATAAGAGAAAATAAAAGAAATGTTGATTAGTAGAAAAATTCTACTATAAAAAAGGGCTTCCTATCCCCCAAAATCAAGGCTGAATGTTCTCTCTGATATGTGGATGCTAACTCACCATAAAAGGTGCTCAGGTCGGGGGGTGAGGTTATGTGCAGAGGGAAGAATAGAAATTTAGTGGATTAGACAAAAGGGAATGAAAGGAAGGGAGAGGGGCTTGGAATAGGAAAGACAGTAGAATGAATCAGATGTAACTTTCCTATGTTCTTATACGAATGTACAACCAGTGTAATTCCACATCATGTACAACCACAAAAATGGGAAATTACAGTCCATGTACATATGATATGTAAAAATACATTCTTCGAGTTGTGTATAACTAAAAGGAACAAATAAAAATTACAAAATAAATATAATAGGGCTTCCAGAAATAACTGAGAAAAGAAATCATCAATGAGATAATTTAAGAAAATTGTCCAGCATTAGAGAATCAGTTTCAAGGATAAAAAGGGTCTGCTAAGTATCCAGCATAATGAATGAAAAATGACCAACACAAAGGTACATCACAGAAATTTCAGAACATGAGGAACAAAATCTCATAAGCTTCGAGACAAATGCTAGGTCACATAAAAAGGATCAGGAATCCTAAAGATTTCAGAAGACTCATCAGCAACCTGGAAATAAGAACTCATTGACATAATGTCTCCAAAATAAAGTTATTCTAATAAGAATTCTTTACCTAGTCAAACTAACAATAAAGTGTGATGATAGAATACTGGCATTTCAAACATGCAAGATCTCAAAAGTGTACTTTTGAATACTCACATTTTTTTCTGCAAAGCAAATAGAAGATATAATCCACAGGGTCGGGGAGAGTGTTAGAAGGGGCATAAACTAAGAAAGAAAAAGAGGGAAAAAATGTGATTCACACTCAGGAATCAGGGTATCTAACACGGAGAAAGGCAAAGGGAGATCCCATAATGACAGTATTCTTAAAGCACTGAGGGCAACTGGTCCTAATTAGAATAGGTCAGAGAGTTCTACAAGATATTTAAGAAGATGAAATTGATAGGACTGTTCTATCTGAATGCATGGAGAAATATATTTATTGACAGAGAATTTGTGGTTGAACCAGTGACAAGTATAGCCATGTATTGCTTGTTGGGGATATATTCTGAGATATGCATCATTAGATGTATTATTTACACAAACCTATGTGGCATAGCCTAGTAATACTTAAGACTATAGGGCATATACATAGTACTGTTTCTGCAGTCTGTCATTGCCTGAAACATCATTATACAGTGCATGACTGCATATAAAATATCAAGTAAACAAATCATCAAAATGATAATGATCAACTCCAGCAAAAAGAATGTTATGCAAAAAGGGTAAAATAATAATAAAAGTATACACAATTCATTGTGAATAAGGTTTACACTAAATATTAATTCAAATTTTGATATATAAAGAAGAGAGAAGATTAGGAAATGTGTGTGTGTGTGTGTGTGTGTGTGTGTGTGTGTGTGTGTAAGGGAGAGGAGGGGAGAGTTAGGGGAAACTAAATTCTCATCATCTTCAGTGAGAAGTCAATAGTAAGCCTAAAAGAGAAAAACCAAGAAGTACCAATTTAAGTATGATATTAAGACATATGGACTTTAATCTTCAATAATAAGATAAAGAGTTGAAAATACTTGGCTCTGAGAGAAGGAAACTGAAGTGATGTGGGTAGGGAATAGGGGAGGTACTTAAGAGTTTTTTAAATAAACCCTATAAAATATTTTATTTTTAGCCACATGTATAATTTTGATTTAAAAAAATCAGGAAAGGGAGGGAAGAAAGAAAATAAAGGGAAAGAGAGCAGGAGGAGAGGAAAAATTTTAGAGACATAATAGAGATCAACATTAGATATAACCTAATAGATTGAATTGTGGGTTTTTAATAGAAAATGAAAGTCAAGTCCAAAATATTGGGAAAAAAATCTATAAGCTTTAAATAAATATAGACCCTCCCTCTATATATGTAAATACATACATATAAAATATATAATACATACATTTCATCTGGGTTTTAAAATGTAAATCCATAGTCAAATGACAGCATGCAAGATGTGTATTTAAGTTCCCATTCTTGCACTGTTTGTAAGGGAGGGATGACACCATTGTACTACTCCTTTCTTTCCTATCCTCCAACCTCCTATGAGTCTGCTTATTCTCTATTAGCTTAAGCCAGTATCATCCTCCCAAACTGGTCCACCTGCTTCTCTACTCTGCCATTCTCAATCATATTCATCTTCCTATCATGCAGGCAAGATGATCTTTCTAAATTCAAAGTCAATCAGACCATTTCCTTGTTGAAAATACTGCCATAGCTCTCACTGCCTTTAGGACAAGTGTGAACTCTTCAACCTGGCCTCCAAAGCTTCATAACGTGGCTTCTTGAGCCTCATTTCTTAACATTTCCAAGAAGGTCTTTCCCATCCTCCGCTCTCTTTAAGCTCTGGACAGTTACACGGAAGTCTGCACATCTTTGAATTCAGTCTGTTCTCACTTTTGCATTGCTTTTCCCTTTATTCTACAAGTTCTCCAACAAAACATTTTATGCAAAATTATGTGTGTGTTTCTGTTATGCACACACAAAAGCACAAGCATAAAAACTTACAAATAATGTTAATAGAATATATAAGTTCATTTAACCCCAATTTTGGACCTAATTTAAGAAACCCTTTGTTAAGGTATAAGTAGGCTCACAGCAGAATTTCTGCATACAAAGCATATCTCGAGCACATATCAATATTAACTGTTTTTCATGTCACCAGAATGTTCTGTGCTGTGCTTTGTCCCATAGAAAGTTAACTAAATTATCTGAAAGTTGGTTTCCCTGGAAATGAGTTACTCTAGTGAAAAACATCCCCTCACTGTTCTGAAAACAGCAGGATCCTAGAATGTGAATAGTTCTGCCTCATAAGAATGCCTGAGCATGCAGTTACAGGGAAAAAAAAAAAACTTAAAAAAATTTGGATGATATTAGATGAACAGCTGTGTAGAAGGGGGAAAGTAAAAATAAAAACTGCATGTTGGAGCATCAAAATAGTAACCATGTACAGTATATGACTGTTTTTAATCAGATGAAGATTGAAGCTATTACATTTCAAATCAAATGTTATAAATTAGTTCAAGAATGCAGCTGAGCTCTCATTTAATTAGAAATGTCCATGTTTAAATCATGAGGTACAGTAGCTGCCAATGAAGCAAAAGGGCAAGGGAAGGGAGAAATACTGTGTCCAGACCCTCTGGTTCTCCACCGTCTCCTACACACAGCAGAAACATCTGGGGGGAAGGGGGGACTAGTCCTGATGTAAGGAAGAACTTCATGTACTAGCTAATTTGAGAGTTAATGTAATTGCCTATAATTGTTTTGAAGACAATTAAAATCATTATTCTGGTCTGGACAATTCTAAGTCTTCATTTCTGTGTGAAACATATTTTCTTCCATGCTGAATTTTAACTCTTTCTTGGATCAAAAGTAAAGCAAATCTGGGGCCAAGATTTGCTTGGGAAAATCACTGCTTAGCTGTCAGGTCACATTAAAAAGTAGCACCGCAGTGAGGTTGTCCCTTTGGAAACAAGTCTCCTTTCCTATTTCTGGGATTTGATGTAGCTCAGCCGAAGTCCAAATCGACATCCCAAATGTTAGACAATTTACTATTAAATAAAAATGAGACAACATCGTAGAGGGATTTTTGAGGTCATACAGAGAAGAATGCAATTATCCTTAGGCGGGCTTTTCCCCAAAGGTTATGAGCCTCTGCATCTCGTAATTAACCACGGTGCAGCGAGACAGTCCAGGCAAAAGGTCTTTCTTTTCTCCCAATTTGCCGAATTCAAAAGCACCTCAAGTGACACAGCTCACATTTTCCAAATTAAACTTGGCCCTAGGGTTGAAATCAGGCACATGACAGATCAGCTCTACAGAAAATCTTAAGAGAAAGTTGTGCATAGGGGAAAAAGGAGGAGGGGGGAATCAGAGGGAAAAGGGGTAGTAGTTTACATTTAAGTGGTTTTTCAACCTCACCATTACCCCTGCTCAAGAAAATAGGACACAGATGGGCAAAACAAGCCATCATTCTGTCCTGAGAGTCAAAGAAACTCATTAGAAACAACTATTGTTTCCTCACAATCTATTGTGAATTTGTATGAAACAAAATTATTGATTTTTTTTCTTTGCTACATCCCACAGCGGCTACTGATCCCTAATGTCATGGCGTGGAAAGTGGAAGGCTGAGTCCCAAAGACAGTGTGCCACTGCACCCTAACACTTGTTGACACAATTCTTCAAGGCTGACTTTCCCAGGGAGCTGAGAAGTGATTAGCTTTTCATTGTCACAGACTGTTTGGGTTTGTAAAAACAGTTTCCAACAGGAATAATAACCCAAAACTTTCTCTTACTTCGGGCTACAGCTCCACACTCGTCCACTCCAACACCAGAGAGAGGGTAAATGGGGATCAGGTCCACTGCTCCCAGGCAAGGGTGGACTCCTTCTTGAACCTCCATGTCTATGGCTCGGAAGGCCTCCAAACAGGCAGCCAGAACACAACTGCCTAAAAATGTGAAATTGTAAAAAAAAAAAAAATCATTAAACTTTCAATTGTTTCTAAAGAAGAAGTTATGATTTTATTGTTCCACTAGCTGTTCTTCTTTTGTAATCTGTACTAAAGGTTTGTTTTCCATCAAAATAAATAACTGAAAAATAAAAGATTCAACATTTCCCCTCACCCCACCTCCCAACCATCATATAACTTCATATTTCTTCCCAAAAGCTGAAGAATTATGCAATGTTTATTGGTCTTAAACAATTGTTACTTTCTTATAGTAGGTAACTTTTATTTTCTTCAATATATCTGATAAAATTCCTGTTAATTTCCGGAATGATTTTTAAGTAATTATATTAAAATATAGAAAAAATTCATAAAATGTTAGAAGCATAGTTTTATTCTTATCTAGTAATTAATTGAATTATTATATCTAATACATATTATAGACACCTGAGAGTTTTGTTATTATTCTGAGTTTCCATTAGCAGTACAATATGATCATTTCCACTGAGAAAAAAAGAAGATTTTACATCTTATGTTATGATTAACAGTCAAGATAATCAGTTTTATGCTTGCAGGAAGTTAGTGGTTAGCTCTTCAAACTTCAAGAAAACATACTTTTGAAAGAAGACAATCTTCCAAGTTGAAGATAAGTTTATTTGAAAATATTGTGGGTCCTTTACTGGGCAATATTAACATAACATGTGGGCTGGGGATATAGCTCAGTTGGTAGAGTGCTTGTCCTGTATGCACAAGACCCAGGGTTCAATCCCCAACACCACACATACACACACACACACACACACAAAAGATAACATGAACTTTTGTTCACAATTGTGATTCTTCAAATTCAAAAAGTTGTCCTACCAAACCCTACACCATCCCTATGAGACATGGAGCCCATTTCATTTCAACCTATGGTTCAACTGAAGATTTCAGGCTACCAACCCAAAACACAACTGCTTAGTATATTTCATTCCATTGGTGTCAACTTGAGTGACATAAGGCTGACTTTAAAACTATTACTACATAGGTTAAACCCTGAATGTATTAACCACAAAAGACAGGTGATCATCTTCAGCAGAAGGATGTTATTAAATCTTAGGCCAAAAGGTCCACTGTAATAAAGCGGAAACAGGAAGTTTTTGAGATGTACTCAAAGAAAGGATAAAATGAAAATTGGGGGTAGACGCTTCACTGAATGGAGGGAAGTATTCAAATTTACACAGGAAATCAGTAATTAAGGAAGACACCTAAAAAAAAAAAAAAGGAAGACACCTGAAGCCTACCCTTCACCGAAAAAGATAAATATGTAAAAACAACTTAAACTCTTACCCAACTTATCAACAGAAGCTGCAATTGTAATAACTGATCTGTTGTAGTCTTGATCAGAAAATATATTGAGCACTGATACTTCAGGATGTTTCTGCCCTGTAAAGATAACGTCACAAAAATGCATATTTTTTTTCTATAATGAATCTTTATACTTACATTCTTCTGATATAATTAAATTTAGTCTGGTGGAAAAAAAATCTGGGATGGGAGCTTTGAGACACTGTTAAGAATGAAATCATGAGTAGTGATGTCTACTTCTTACAGCATCTTACAGTATAACCAGACGGCTAAGCTCAGACATAAGTGTTTGATGTCTGAGAGACATTTGCTTGGACTTGTTAAATGAATTTGCAGAAGTTTTCTTAACTCATCTAAGAGGATATTCCCTTCGATCAATGGTAAAATTGTATCATTCTAAATTTTTCCCTTATCAAGCTTATCTTCTAGGCCTTGTCAATATTTCCTTCCAAAATACAGAAACCAAATTGTCTGGTCAGGATGTCCTAGTGGAAACACTAGGACAGGCTAATTAATGCATAGATCAGAGGTCTCTAGTGTGCATACACCTGTCCATTAGAATCTGTTCTGACTCCACCATCTCCTTTCTAGAGGCCACCAACAGCTTTCAGATGTTAATGACTTCCAGCTTTTGGTGGCTTATGACTCACTTGAATGTGTAACCTGGAGGAGAAAGCTGCCATACCCTGGTATGGCAGCCATACATAAATTCAAGTTATTTTTGAAGTTTACAAGCCTGGCCCAGGCTCCTTAAAACTCCCCCTAAAGCCTACAAAAGCAAATTCAAAGTGAAAGACAAAAGTTTTTAGGCAGTAATTAAACCTTTAGCTATGCTATTATACCTTGTCCCCCTGTCTCCTGGCAGCTTAACAACTAATCTTTTCAGAGAAAAGGAAAAAGAAGTTACACCCAGGAACTACAGCTTACAGCAGCCCTACACTATTAATTTTAATAGCATGAGAAGATAAACATATGTCACTTACTTAGAGTCAAACAAGCACCTATAGAGAGCCCTGCCCTGGTGTAGGTCTAAAATTTATAACTCAGGTTCCTTTACCTAAGACCTTTTTGGGTCATTTAAATGTGCTCACATTGCTTAATGAGAAAAAAAATAAAGTTTATATAGTTTTATTCCACTCGCTTAAAAGTAAATGCCTTTAAATTATTTGTAAAACAACAGGTTCACTTTCTTAACTAGTGCTACCTTCCCTGCATTTTTTAAACTATAAAAGATGAGACAAGAACAAAATCATGTAACTCCTATTTTATATAGTTTTTCAACATACTTTAGCTCCTGGGGGAAAAAAAAAGAAATGATTTTTTTTTCTCATCCTAAATCATCTTCTGAAAGGCTTTTATTCTCAGTTTCATATGATTCAATTGAATCAAATGCTGAAAGAATGAAACACTCTCTCCTGCAATTTCTTAAGCATGCATATAGGGGGAAAAAATGAGTGCTGGCAGGAGGAGCTGTCAGTATGAATCTCAGCGGAAGTAAATTGTTTGGGATTTGTAATGGAGTATAATAGCTATAATTCCATTTGAGCGGCTGCCACTAATAAGCTGATAAAAACCGTGAGTTGAGACCCAGGCATCCATCAGTGTGTGTCTTCCACAAATGTCTCTTACATTCACTCAATCAGAGACACAGGTAACCCACTCCCATTAGATGTACTGTTTCTGACAATGAAGAGCCTAAGCTGGCTCTTTCCCACAAAGAGCATGCAAAAAACAGCTGCACACAGACTCCAAAGGGGTTTTTAAATCAGCAATTATCAGGAATTTTCAGAGACATTTCCAGCTCCTCAAAGTTGTAAGACAGTAACTTAAATGTGCTCCTAGTTACGGATGGGTTGGGGAGAAACACTTCTTTCTCATGAAAACCACATCAAAAATGACAATCATAAATCAAAATGTACTGTTGCAAATGCTTTAGGATTGTGACCCTAATGCTCACCTGTTACCAAAAGGCTACTGACTTAGTAAAAAAAGCATTTATATTTAAATAATTGTAAGTTTGTAAGTACCATGGCTTATATGTAAAAGCACAAATAAATGGTATCTAAATCATGTGTCATCACATGAACATTTTATGAAGGGTGAAAAAAAAAAATAGCAGTATCTCTCATAGTAATATGGTCCTAGGAAGTATGGAGGCTTGTTTCTATGTTTATTTTGAGGTTATTTATTTATTTGTACCAGGGATTGAATCCAGGGGCACTTAACCACTGAACAACATCCCCAGCCCTTTTTTGTATTTTATTTAGAGACAGGGTCTCATTGAGTTGCTTAGGGCCTCACTAGGTTGCTGAGCCTGGCTTTGAACACAAGATTCTCCTGCCTCTGCTTCTCAAACTGCTGGGATTATAGGCCACCATGTCCAGCAGAGTCTTCTATCACCAAATTTCTGAGTGACCTTATCTGCATCACTTAAAGACAACTGCCTAATAGTTTTTTTCCCAGAGAATGGATTAGAAATAATAATACTGTAAGGCTCTGCTGGCAGGAGTGCTTTGAAGGTGGTTCATGTTTGACCAGTTTATTTTCTATTTAATCTACTAAATAAAAAATCATAATGTATTACTATGTTATTTTATTAATGATCAAATAAAAGGTCCATGAGAGAAGCATTAAGCTTTTATGTAAATCTGTCCTGAACAATTCACATCTCAGAGAATCATGCAAACATGAAGAGGTACATTCCTGAATGTATGCAGACATTTAAAAAGAATATCTGTGCACATCTGAGTAAGTGATTTATCTCAGTAGCCTGCAGTTGCTTCAGAGGAAGCTGTAACAGCTCAAGACCAAAGGCAGAATTCTAGAAAGAAAGTAGATGTTGAGTACAAAAATGACTGTATCATCGAAACACTGCAATATCCATTTCAACTGTTTGTTGTTCCTACCATTTTTTTCAAGAGCTGCTTTTGCTATGTTCTCAACAATGTATTTTCTTCTGGCTTCTGAAATGTTTAGTAAGCAGACAGCCAAACGGGACCCCAGTCTGGAGGAGGACATGATTTTTCTGGAATAAAAAAAAAAAAAAATCCTTTATTTCAGTCTCTAGACCTCATTCATATTTTCATGTTCATTAACCATAAAAATCACATCTTTTTAGAAACCTGGCAGTCAGAATGTGAACACTTCACTATTTCACATTCCTAGAAAACATTTAAAGGAAAAATTTTCAGAATCCCATGTGCATCATTCATATGAACATGGTCACACAATTATGAACATATGAACATAGTAACAACCCTGAAAATGCCTGGCAAATTAGTCTGGACTCTGTTATATAAAGGAAACTTTCTCATTCAAGTAGGTTATTTCATTTAGGCATGATCTTCCTTAGCTTATCCCTTTTTTCCAGGTCTGTAATATTTAACAAGTAGGAAGAATCCTTTTATAAAACTAGAAAAACTAAACTTACTAGGGAAATGCAGAAAAGGGGAATGAGGAAGACTAGTATTATTTAATATGACAATTTTTGTAAAAACTGTTCTTGTTGAAAAAAACAAAACGCATATCCACAGGTCAGGCCATGGACATTATACAGTCAAGAGGCCCATTTGGGCTCAATGAATGACAACTATTTGATTAACTAAGTTCCTCTTTGTTCTTTGACCTCCAAAGTTTCTACATCAGTTTAAAATTTTTTCACAGGACTGTACTTTGAACCAAAAGATGATGCAGATTCTGGTACCTGTGACTCAATAATGCCAAAAATGTGATTGATCTTTTGTTGAAAATGGCTCAATTACATAAGTTTTAGAGGTTGCATTGATTCTAGTACTCTAGAATGGCATTTGTCAACTAATCTTTTCACACCTCAAACAACGACTTTATGATATAAAGGAATTAAAACACCTCAAAATATAAGAAAACAATTCCTCTTTTCAAGATCTGGTCGTCATAATGTTGGCCTCTTTAAAATATCAAGACTAAAAGTTAATGCAGCCTTCACTAATTCATCTGACAAATTTTTGATGAGGGTCATTTTGTGTCCTGGAAATGTCTCCATGTGACAACACTACAGAGAATGGTGTTCAACCCTGAAACAAACAAAACAAATTTAAAATAAAAGAGCTCTGGTACAAATAATGATCTCTCCACAAATAAATGTGCTTGTTTTCTGTTCACTAAGATTGTTGGCCTAATCATCTTAACCTAGAAGGATGCAGCACTTTGAGGTTAGTTGAAGTTTGCAGGCAGATTTTCTTATTTCGACCATCAGCTCATCAATGCAAATTCATAAAAATAGGATCATTAGGTTCTTCTAGACATTAATAACATTGTTGTAATCGAGCAGCTCAGACCTCTCCCCTTTCTGTGTAAACAAAAACTTGCTTTACACAAGGGGTGTGGGCGTCTTCTGGTTTTCATTTGTTTTCAGTGTGTTTATGTAGCTTAATTGTCTCATCAGGCACTTTCCCAACATAATTATGCTTTTTAACAAATGGTGTTTATGGCAACCCCTAACAGTGCAAAAGAAAGGATTAGTTTCATCCTCTCATTCCACAGTTTGATTCCCTGTGGACAGCTAAATCACACAAAGATGGTGTTAGGAAAATCTACCTTCACAGCAAAAAGTGAAATGTGCGCCAATACTAGGCGTTCCGACAGTTTCCTCTAAGAAAGTGACCCAAATGCAACCCCTCGCCCCATCCACTTGGTGGTTTGGGATAAGAAGATCCCAGCCCGCCCGCCTCTCAGTCACTCTTTGGCGACTTCCGGGAATAGACCGAAAGCTGTCCCAAGAGGAACTAGCAGGGCAAACCCAAATGAAGCAGTCCTCCACGAATCCTCCAAATCCCCCGCCTTGGGCACACGCACCTCCGCACCGGAGGCCGGCGGAGGGCGCCGGAGGGCGATCTCCGGGCCACAGCCCCCAGCGGAGACCACGTGTGCGGTCCTGCCTGGCTCCGGAGCGGGGCGTCCCAGGGTCAGGCAGGCCGAAGGGTAACCCTCGTGGCTGAGCGGCCGCCCACGAGGCCCGCGGCCGGCTGCCCGGGTGGGGCTCCGGGGCCCACAGACACGCTGCCGCTAGGGAGTCGGGAGGGGAACCGACCTGCGCCCGAGGGCAGCGGGGAGCACCGCCGCCGAACCGGAATCGCCGCGCAGCCTCAGCCGCGGCTCCGCCTCCTCGGCGCCCCGGGGCGCTCCACCCCGCCGCACACCGCCCCGCAGCTCCGCGTCCCTCCCGTCCCGACGCCGCGGAACGCGACTGCCAGGGAACCCGCGCTTCTCGGAATTACACGATTCTGTCTTGCAAGTGGGCGACTGTAAAAGGGCATTAGGATCTAAGGATGAGGTCTTTACCCATTGATCGCACACCAGCAGGGGGCTCTTCGCTGGTTCCCTAAGGAGAAACACACACACCTTCTTTGTGGTACGTTCCCTCCCTCCCGAGACTGACTTCCCCGAGCGCCGGTGACTGTGAACTGATTCCACCCCCGGACAAAATCAGCACTTGTACATCCCATTTAGTCAGTTACAGGGAATATGAACCACGCTTACGCATTTCTTTTTTCTGGGCTAGTCAACCTTGAAAACACATTTCTCTTCCAAAAAAATCAGGACCTGTTTGGGGTTGTTTTTATTTTTTATTTATTTTTTTAATGTAGCCAGGATTAAATGTCATCATTTTGATCCAATTTCGCTCCTCAAGTGAAATAATCACTAAATAGCACTTGGACGGAATAAATTAATTTTTAAATCTATTTTTTAAATTTTCTAATTATAATTTTTAAACACAGATTTGAGGAAATTAACATTTTTGTGGACATTTGGTTTCTAGCCTAATGTGGCATAAAAATAAGTAACATGACGAGTGTTAAAAAAAATCAGGTTCACGATGCTTCTCACATCATCATCATTGTACTTAGATGTCACAACAGTATTATGTGCGATTATGTCAGATCCAGCCTTCTCCATCTCGGAGTGTTGGCAGGTAGGAGGGTTGTTGGCAAGAGGAGGGGTGTTAACCTCAGGATCCTGGATTCATTCCAAGGCTGGTAATTACATTCTGCCAGCCAAAATTCATCCCATAATTTTAATTGGATAAATCCTTTCTGGCCTAAGCTACTGCTATGCCTGTCAAACTGTTGCCACATTTCACCCCAGAGGTGTCTGTGTTTTAGTTGCAAGAATCAGTCCCTTTGAGGTTGGCTTATCAGTTTAAATCCTCAAAGTGCTTTGGGATGCTTTGGAATTAAAAATATATTTAGGTATTTTTTAAATATTGAATCTGCATAGAAATGCATGCACTAGATATGCCTAAGAACTGATACCCATCTAATGTCAACATTCACTAATTTGGGGAGCTTTTCAGCCAGATTTATGTCCCTCACTGACTTTGTGTTTCCTGTTGAAAGATTGTCTTGCCTATGGCTTTAGCTTCCATTTTCAAAAAAGTAACCACAGTGTCCAAAGTTTCCTTCCATGGTGGGACAAAAAAACTGAGGCCTCTTATTTCACCTTTCTAAACAATCAAATGATAAAACTGCTTTTTAACAGGAGACAGGATGGTAGCATTACATGTGGTCTTGTATCCCTCCAGGGAAAACCATGTGATACCTAGGGCTTCTAACTAGCAGTAGCAACTGCCAAAAGAAAAGTGTCTTCCTTCATCTCCTAATCCTCTCTGTGAGAAACTCTCTCACACAGGATGACTGGGGCACTAACATTCTGGAAGCGTCTCTTCACCATTTTGCTCACTTAAAACACAAATGGGTAGAAAGCAGGGCCCAGTGTTCTTTGTGGAAGACAGCATTTGTCTCTTGCGTGAGGACCACAGCATGTTTTTGGAAAAGACAAGACAAATACCAGTGCTTCCTGTGGGAAGTTTAGCAACAAGATTGGAATTATTAGTTGTGCTCTTCAAGAGTAGAAAGATGGGCTGGGGATGTGCCTCAAGCGGTAGCGCGCTCGCCTGGCATGTGTGCGCCCCGGGTTTGATCCTCAGCACCACATACAAACAAAGATGTTGTATCCGCCGAAAACTAAAAAAATAAAATAAAATATTAAAAATTCTCTCTCTCTCTTAAAAAAAAAAAAAAAAAAAAAAAAAAAACATGCATCATGAAAAAGAAAAAAAAAGATATCACTGGTGTTAGGTTAGCTCTACCACATGGAATCCCGCCCAGATCCTTATTTACAAGAACTTTATGTTACATGAATAACATGCCCATATTGTCTCTTGTTTTTATTAAACTTAATAATCTTTGGAGGGATATTCAACCTTTTGAGTTAATGAATTACACTGACTCTTAACAACACTTGCTAAATCTACCTTCTGGGCATTAGTGCTTTTGCTCTTTATGATTGCTGTCCAGAAGCAAAGAAGCACTGGAGTAAAGAACAGCTAAAACTTCCCAAGTGTCAGTTACATCAATAGGCATCTGCTGCTTTCCCACTGGTTTCCTTAGAGAATACTTTACCCCCTCCTTTTCACTTTTGTGAGGGGGGAAGAACTTAGGTCTTCTAGGAGCTTTTTCCTGGTCTAAGTGATCTGAGGAGGATAAAAGAGTCTCCACAAATGTACCTGAGCCAGGGAGTTGATGGAGCAGGACTAGGATTAGGGTGAGATAAGTAAGGAGCTCAGCCTACCCTGGGTGCAAAATCCAACTGGGCGCCAAAAACCTCAGTGATGCAATAGTTTTTAAAATCAGAAATTCATCCAAAATAAGAAACGTGGTGACAAAATACCAAGATTTTCAATAAGGATATGTTCCTCCCTGATCTTATTCCTCAGCTGAGCCTCACCCTGATCTCAGCCCCATGGTTGTGTTCCCCTTTGTGCCAGTTTATTTTGGATTGCAGGACTAAGAGGAAATTGACCCACTCCATTCTGCCTAAAACCAAATATGTCAAGGGAAAACTTTCCAGACCAATGGAGACATATAGTTTATAATCTGTTCAAGAGTTTCTAGACTGCCATAAATTGGAAGCAGTCAACTGATTTCCAAAGAAGAGAAACTCCCATTAGAATAAGCAGAAGAATCAACTTTACTTACCTGATACATTTCAGTACATGGTAATTGGGTTTCCTATCATGCTGAAATTTTGAAATGTTTTGAAGAATATCTTTAATTAATATTATATGTTCATATTCTAGCATTTTTCAGAGTTCAGGAGAACCTGAGTAGAAAATTACTGTTGAAAAGACAGAACTCCCTAATGTAACATTTTTTTTCAGAGATTTCACTTTCATCATTTTTTGCACTAAATCAGATTTCATCTCTATCATCTTCTTTCTTGTGAGTTTAAATTATTTCATGTGATATTATGAAATATATGTTCTGTTAGTCATGAGCTAAAATAGCAAATGGGTTTCATTGTTGCCATTTTTACTGTAGTGGTGGAAGCTGTGCTATTCATTTATTTTAAATGAATAAAAATAACTTGATGTCCAGAAAGATTTTACAATTACTACTAGAAACACCTCCATTACTCATATATATATATATATATATATATATATATATATATATATATATTATAAATATATGCCTTAATTATGAAAAACGATATCTAGTACTTTTGTCTTAATGAAGGAGCAGGGGAAACTCCACACAATTTCCAGAATTAACTGTTTTTCATTCTGGAAATGTCTTTACCTTTATAGATTGTGCAATGGATTACCTTTGCACAATTCCTCTGGTGTACTGAGCTCTGACATGAAAAACTAGTAGAGAAGAATGTCAGCATACTGATTGGCTTAAATTGAAATTACTTGTTATATATCCTATTCATGAACAGCTGGAACATCTCAGGTAATAAGCCAAAAGTTAAATTCTATCATCTGCCCATCTCTTAATTCATTCCTTGCCTTACCTTCCACATGGTCATTTGATTACCCTTTCCTTTATTATGGAACCAGACATTGAATAAAATGGTTTTTTTTATTATTACTGTTAGTTATAGTGCAGATGAAAAGCAATTCCTAAAATAGACTTTGAATTTTTGCTGAAAATTTGTTTTAATTTATGGGACTACACTTAGATTATTTCTAAATTTACAAAATATATCATTGTATTCAGAAAACTGCTGGGAATGGTTAGACATCGTCCTCTGAATTTTTGTTGCATTGTGAGGTTTTATAAAGAAATATTTACTTAAAAATTCCAACCAATGGCTGGTGACTGCCAGCTTTCATTAAGAAAGATGATACATGTCATGGCAGTCAGTAGCATCCGGTCATGCTCTGAACTTATAGGAAACTTTGTACTATTGTTGATGCTGCTATTTAATTCTCATAGGTATATACAAATGAATATCAACTGTTATTGACACCAAAAAGGTAAGGAATATACTGTGTGCACAGAAATCAGCCACCCTGAACAGAAGCAGTCTTGTCCTCATTCAGATCTGTGTTCAGAGGCATCCCTTGTTTTGAAAGGGAGCCTTTCTGGAAAGAACTAGTCCTGGTTCTTACTGCTCTTAAAATCTGCTCTTAAGGCACATTTCAAGGTCTTTCTCTGCAGAACATTCAGACTAAAAGTTTAGATGAAGGTTTTTCATGCTAGTTTGTTTGTCTTTTACTACATATCTTAGTGTTTGAGGATACTTAACTTTTAAAAATGTACCTTTTTATCACATGTAAATAGAAAATGTCAAATTTCTTAGGAAGGAGTGGAAAAGATGAATACTTTGGTGCTGATGTTTTTAATGTTTTCTGTATCCTACCTTGTGCTTCTCAGACATTATTCAACTCTTAAATTGGAATTCTATGCTCATAGAAACATTTGAAAATAAAAATTCCTAGGCACTCAGGCAGAAGGGATTTAGAGATCATCTGGTAGCTCCTCAAAACCCTTCATTCAAGTGATGCCTCACCTAAAGCAATAGAGATGGAAGCAGAGCTTCTAAGGGACCAGGTGGTGAGGGTAAGCAGTTGGGGTGTCCCTGCAGTTCAATATTTTCCCCACTTCTGCTTTTTCCAAGGCCCCTTCCTGAACCCTAAGATGCCTTTGAAAATCACAGAATTTTTCTTTGGCCTTAAACCCTTTTTAATAATCTGATAGAATGTTTTCATCTTTTAAAGATTAACCCTGGGGCTGGGGTTATAGCTCAGTGGAAGAGTACTTGCCTAGCATGTGTGAAGCACTGGATTCAATTATCAGCACCACATATAAATAAATAAAATAAAGGTCCACCAACAACTATTAAAAAAAAAAAGATTAACCCTATATCTTGAAATGAGGGCCATAATGTGGTCTCAAAATGTAAGTGCTGTAGAAAATCCACATTACTTTGTAATTATTGGATGGGTTTTAATAATTTATCTGATGGAAAATAAATATGAATTGCTATTCAAATCTAAATGACCCATCAAAATTTTTAATTAATATTCAAGAAAATGTGAAGCAGAAACCAGAAGGATAAAGGTTTAGGGGAAGGAGGAAGAAGGATTTAAAAAGATGCAATCAAATAGAATAGACAATTATAGTTCAGACAACAAGCAAGAATGAAAGTGGTTAAGTTACTGTATCATTAACTAGTTTGGAAGACTGTAATACAGCCCTTCCCTTCCCAGTGCCTCCATCACTTTCAACATCAGTATTTTTAATTCCTTTATTTTGGATAAGAGAATGGCAGTGTTCCTTAAGGGAGATTTCTGGGATTTCTGCATTTTGTTATGGAGCCTGTTTTTGTTTTCTGCACTGTACCCTCTTCCTTTTTTTCTTTTTTGTCATGTTATACCATTCAATATTTTGATAAGAAATTTTGAATGACTGCAGAATTGTGTGCAGGAGTGGTTTCAGCCTCCCATATATTAAAGCTGAATTTAAATTACAAATACAAAAATATGTAATGGAAAATATACAATGAAAATATGTTTTGTAAATCAGAAATAAATTATATCAGACATTCATTTGATCACTACTATTTTTTTTCAAAATTCACACAATTGTTAATAGGTAGATTTTCTTCATTTATTAATGGGAGACAAACTCTCCAAACTTTTATTTTTCTAAAACATGAATACTTTTGAAATAGTTATTCAAATTACAAAATAAATGTTAAACTACTTAAATATAATTAAGTCTACAACTTATTGATAAAAGTACAAGTAATAGAAAAGATTGACGAAAATATGTTTTAAGAATTTATCCTGAGGGCAAACTCAATTAATTATTTACTAATTGACAATAATAAACCAATTGGAGAACTGTGTATTCTGCAGAACTACTTGATCTTTTGATCTTCACAAGTATGTGCAGCCTTAAAAAAAGCACCAAATATATTCATAGAATATATTTTATTCATTTTAATGAAAGTAAATGTGACAAAATAATTTTGTATATTGAAAATATATGATCTTTTCAGTATGATCTTTATAGAGAGGATTTTTAATGACAGTTGCAATAATAAATCTAATTGTAATATTTAATGTATCTAATGGTTTGAATTTATAATTACAAAACAAAGTTTTAAAGCTAAAAGAAAATCTGACATGGATCTCATCAAACAATTAAAGGTGTAAAATTCAAACCTAAATAGGGTAAGTAATTGTCATGTGTCTAATATCATTTTTCTGCTTTAAATTTTAAGTACCTGGAGAATGAAGTTCAAGTACCTTCCCAGAGTGGCCCTGTTCAATTTTTGTTTTGGAGGGGTGGTTCTCTTTCCTTTTCCCATCTTTCTTACTCATTATCTTAAAAGTACATGCTTATCAAACACACTTTGACTATTATATGCCTTTGGCTTTGTTTTGTGCTTTGCTCAAAACTTTATCTTCTACCTTCACCCACCTTCTCAATAAACAACCCCCAGCCAGTGAAGCCTTCCTGAATTCTATCCTTTTCCCCAGGATTCCCTGCATTCTTTCCTGTACCCAGAATGTCTTACACTTGAGAATGAAACACTGATCACTTCATATGTTGTTACATTATTTCATAACCATCTCTCCCTTTATATTTAATAGGAATACTATAATTCTTTTTTAAAAAAATCTCTGGAGCTTAGTACAGATTTGAATTAGATAATTTATAAAAATTTGTGGAAGGAATTATTAATGGACTAATGGGCAGATAACTATATACGTAAATGAATGAATGTGGAGGAATTAATGAATGAAAAAATCAAGGAGATGAAATTAAGTAGGTTGGGATTCTCAACCTTGGCATTACTGTTATCTTAGGGCTGAGTAATCCTTTGTTGTGGGAGGCTGTCCTTTTCATCCTAATATATTTATCAGCATCCCTGGTCTCTACCTACTAGATGCCAATAGCAACTCCCTCACTTATCCTCCCAGTTGTAGTTACCAAAATGTTGCCAGACATTGCCAAATATCCAACCTGGGGCAAAAATGTTCCTGGCTAAGAACTCCTGGCATGGGTAAAAGGATGAGAGGATGTAGTTCAGGTTGAGAGCAGGGATTAGAAACCTGGTCTCTGTTTCAGTCTAACACTTTTCCTATGATTTAGACTTACTGAGGTCTGAATTCAATTCTTAATTTTATCACAAAATATTATTGTTTTATTTTGTGGTGCTAGCTCTCATAAAATATTCTTAAAACTTAAGGTAAAAAACAAATTAAACAAAAATATAATTTGTGTATACAGTCTGTAGAAAGCAGCATTAGGAGTAAAGGCATGCCTTCCTTATATTGACTTATCTGTTTTAAAAATAGTATTTATCTGTAGTTGATGTTATGATACTTAGTTGACCCTGCCTAAAAGTTTGTTCCTAGAAGCTGTATAGTTTTTAAAATTTTTCTAAATGCCACTTTATAGCACCATCTTGTGGATCTTAGAGGAATTCATTGATTTCAGTTTAAAATATCTAGCTATTTCTCCACAAAGAGAGTGAAAGAGAACAGAGAAACTATTTTTAAAAACGAAAATGCATTTTGCTTATTGAAATGTTCTACCAGACTCTGAATTAGGGACACAGGGAAATTTTACTTCAATTTTGGTATTCAGTCAAGATTTACTAACTGACTTCAAGTACAGCTTACCCTTTGGCCTCTGGAAAGTCAAATAACCACATACCTACATCATTATCGTCACATCTGCATTGCATAAATTATCATCATGTACAGGAAAGCAAGGACATGCCAACCAGGAAGGTCATCCTCATGTACTGTTTAATATTAGAACATTCATCTTGAATGTACAGATATGACTTAGAATTACAATTTCCTTCTCTGCTAGCAGTATTAAAAAGCAAAGTGATACAAAATTAGGGAAGATTATGAAAGTTGATAATGTTAAACAGAAAATACAAGAATCTTTAAACTGTTAAATTGAGAAACAGGTATATATATGTGGAGCGGGGAGGTGAATAAATAGTACAAATGTCCCTGTGCCATCATGATGTCAAACTTTTAAAATTTGATTGCTAATATTATAAAAATATAATTGAAACTAATTTATTATTTATAGGAAGTTTATTCTATGATGATACCTCCCATTAGTCTCTGGAAAACGTTGATCTAATACCTAACCATTTGGTATTTGGCCTCATTAGGTATTTGATATGCCTCTATTCTAAATCTGAAAGTAAAGTAAAATGTAAAGGAGATGATCCCAAACATAATGGATTTGAAGTGTCTTCTTCTTTTTGAAACGTGAAATTTTCCCTTCTAACTTAAAAGAGAATATTCATCACAAAATAGCAGGATCATCATATACTAAAGGCAGTATGGGAAGCCTGTGTAGGATTTCTGATGTGGAAAAAGCATCTCTAACAGATATACTTAAAATCTAATTTTATAGGTCAAATATTTAATGAATTAAAATTCTTATTTTTTTCCATCCTGATAAACAATTTCCTTGTCTTGTCCATGAGATAAGCTTCCCAGAGCCAAATACAAAGATTCAGCAAAAATTTTGTTCCTTAATCATCTCCTTTGTTCACCTTTTCAAATAGAAACATCAAGACCTGTCAACCAGTTTCAGCCCGGGGCATCTAGGTATTTAAGCTCCATTCTTTTATAAAATAAGATACCATTATTTTACAAAATGGTGAGAAAGCAAGAGTGGTTAAATACAGAATGTTTTCTACAGTAGCTTTCACATGATAGCACAGTACATGACTTTGCCTGTCTATATGGTTGAAAATAGATGCCCAGAGGTGGACTAGGTCAGTAGTCTAACCACTAGAGCAGTAGTTGTAATGGTATTTAGCTCTGTTTAACCCCACATTGCCTTTGTAAGAAGGTAATCACTGCTATAAATAATATGTTTTCTGGCCTTGGGTAAACATACAGATGTCTCTGATTAATCAGACCAGAGATAAGAAGCCATATTTCTATGCCAGCCTGTCACCAAGTAAATAACATTGCACAAGTGGCTTCACCTCAATGCACCTTAGTTGCCTTATATGTAAAATGAGGGAGCTGAATTTGGTGTTTTTAAATCTCTTTTCAGCTTAAAATATTAGCATTCTATGAATTGTCTTCTTGGGTAGGAACATAGTTCAATTTTAATATTCTCATTCTGAAAGTAAGCACCAAACGATGTACAGTTTTGGTATCTATGCCACATCAGAAAGATTTCATTTTACTTGTAAATATTTCCTTAAAGTTTTAGAGAATATCTTCTAATTTTACCATTCCAAAATCAAGGCTCTAATTATCTGAACCTTTCATAATATACATTCCTTTATAGTTTTCCTGAAGAGGCCTGTAGAACATGAATCCCTTTCAATGTTTCACAAAGCAAATAACATTGGTTCTCACTACCAAGAACACTGTCTTGTTGAATATTCATAACAGCTAACATCATTTCAATGATGCCAGAAGCCATTTTACCTTTATTTTCTGCTATTTTGGGCTTGATTTGTCATTTTCTTTTTGGCAGAAGTTTTTTGGGCTATCATTTCTGAAAATGACTTTATTTATTTTCCTAACTGTATCATTTATCCTGTCCTGACACAAAAACCATTTCTGGAAAGATTTGATGCTTCTCAGGATATCTTTTCTAACTCTTTTGTTTTATTTTATTTAATTATTTTCTCCTAGAAACAAATAACCTCTGAAGTTAACATTAGGATGGCCATTTTAAAGATAAATGAACTACCTCAATACAATAATAAAGTACACTCAATGATTCAGGCATCTACTGTTTTCATTACTGTAGCTGTCATTTCAGAATCTGATACATTCAATGAAAAGGTAAGCTAAAACTATTTTGAGTTTAAGTTAGTGGGTGTCTCCTTGTGCCACCTTGGTCAAATATGGTTTTGTAATGAGAGTCATGTTCAAAAATCAATGGAATAAAAAATATTTGAATGTGAGAATTAAAATTCATATATATGTTCATACATACACGTTATTATTTACAAGTAATGAGAGGATCAGTGTAAAGATTGGAATCTGAGGCAATAAGGAGGGATGACATTTCTACTGAATGCTAACCTCTTGATTTACCTTAATCTCTTACCTACTGAAATATGATACTAATTGTAAAACTGAAATACCAATGTGTCTCATGTTGAACATCACCAACAGTTGTGGCAAAGGTGATCAGTCAGTAAATATCAAAATTAATCATGATTTTAAATATAACCATGACATACTAGAATAAACAATATCAGAGTTAATATAATTTATTTATTGGACCTTTATATGAAGTTAATATGATCAGATATTATGATTAAAACACTAAGCCAAAATGCTTTTGGTAACTGAGTTGATAACATTATATATTTTATTAATTCCATAATATATAGCTATATATTTTAGTAGTTTATGTCATTAGCTGATGACAACTTTGTTTCTATAATATTTAATAAAAGGATTTTTATATCATTGGTACTTTTTTCTCTCAAAGTTATAGAGTCATGTTATTTTCATTTTATTTACAAATTAAGCACATTTAAATTTTAACTGAGAAATGCTTTTAAAAGTAGGAATTAGACATATTGTGCCCAAAATATTGAAAAACATAATCCCTTTTAAAATATCTACCATCTCTCTCTTTCCTTTCTTTTTAATTCTAACTAGTTAGTTTCCTTTGAAGGAGTCTTTTGCCAATGTTTTTGCAAACTATTTTTGTTTGAAAATTTCAGGGTAGAATAGTTTTTTTAGATGAAGGAAACTGTATTTGCAATTATAGCTTATAAAGTAAAGAAAACCATAAATTTCCTTTGGCATCAATTTGACTGAAGGTCAAAATTAGATTTCCTCTTCCTATAACATTTGAATTAGAAACCCCTCTTTCTGTAAGTAGAAAGATGCAGGGGGCTGGAGGAGTGGTGTCAGCTGGAAATTACAGAATATGCTATATGAATACTAGAGTTAAGCTATGACTTTAAGTGAACAGGTCACTTAATTTTGACCTTGTCTGTTAAGTAATTTTTTGTCTTAGTACTGATAACATTTTATATTTTAATTTAATAAAAAATTGGCTTTAAAAATTTTGGATTGGGGCTGGGATTGTGGCTCACAGGTAGAGCATTCGCCTAGCATGGGCAGGACCCATGTTCGATCCTCAGCACCACATAAAAAAAATAATAAAGGCATTGTGTTGTGTCCATCTACACCTAAAAAATAAATATTTAAAAAATTTGGATTAACACTTTTAAGAGTTGAGTCATTTATTTTCATATTAATTTGCACTAGTGATGGTAATAATTGCAAAGAATGGTATTGGGTCTATTAGACAATAGAGTTTATTAGGTACTATGAAAAATGAAAAAAGTACTTGTAGAAAGAGAATTCTTGGCCCCTTAGGACCCTGTAATTTACAGTTGTCTTTTTAAAAAACAACAACAACAAAAAAAAAAACTTCCATGACAAACATTCACAAATCAATCTTGAAATTCCTCTTTAAGTGGGAAAGTAGGAGGGTTGGGCTAGAAAAATCATCTCCTTTATTCTGATCATCTCTTTTAATCTTATTTGAATATATCATTTATGATGATCTCAAGATAAATTGAGATTTCCAACACATTTCACGTTAATTACTTAAAATATGTTAGACTAACATTTATGTGTGATGTTACAAATCACTGAGCTGAGAAAGACTTGAGAAAGTCCTCTACTCTAAAGTTAGCAGTCTCACCTTCCTGAACCCTCACCATAGGAGGCTCTGAAATATCCATAGAGAAGGAACACATGAGCCTTCATGATTCCATCTACGTATTTCCAGATCACTTTTTCAAGAAATTCCCAGAACTCGCTTTGCTTAAAAATTTGGCTCTGGAGCTGGGACTATAGCTTAGGAGAGCGCTTGCCTAGCACATGGGAGGCACTGTGTTCAATCCTCAGCATCACATAAAAATAAATAAATAAAATAAAGGGATTGTGTCCCATCTACAACTCAAAAAATAAAAGATATGGCTCTGTTTCAAAAAAAGTCCTCTGAATAGGCAGAAAAATGTATCCCATGGCAAGGAATTAGACTTTAAGAGAAATGGAAAATCATAAAAGGGTTATTCAGCCACAAACTAAGATTAAAATTCATTTAGTAAATAAACTTGACTCATATTCAATCAATAAGAATCCCATGAAAACACTATAAACTGATAATTCCACCATCTGAAGAAAGGACTGCACGTAAGTCTTTTCAGCAGATGTCTTCCATTAGGTAGATATAGAAGTCTACCTTAATTACTCAGCAATTTTACAAATAACTTTCTTGACTTCCTCAGACCTTGTCCAAGGGACTACAGAGATGTTCTGAGGACCATTTAGGCTTTGTGTAAAGAAAATGTGTATATATCCTTAGTTATTCCCCAAGATCATCAATAATCTGGTATCAGTGATACTGTACCAATTTCCATCACAATTTCTTGCAGAGTTAAAAAGTATTTTTTATGTAGATACATAAACATATGTAGATACTTTTAAAAATGTCCTTACTATGTCTATAAGATGGGCTTTTTTAAGACTAGATGACATGTGTACACATTAGGCAGTATAGATGTTTATTGTCAGTAAACAGTAGAAGGGTGTATATTTGTTCAATTTTTATTGTAAAAAATTTCAAACACAAAAGTAGAGAGAATAGGATAGCAAGTTCTATGTGCCTAACTTCAATAATTAACATTATCCAATTTTAATTCATCTTTATTCATTTTTCCTTTTCCCCAGTACCCTACCCTTCAAAGAATGATTTTAAAGAGAAGCCCAACTGTCATATTTTATTCATAAATATAAGAGGAGAATTTTGAAGTGAATAGATCACTAGGCTTTCCAAGACTTATTTCTGTTTTGGGAAAGTTCAGGTTCACCAATTGGTCACTGTCAGAGAGCCATTTGCCCTCATGAATCCCTGATGACAGCCCTGGCTCCTTTCTCTCAAAGACTTTCTGTGTATATTTCCTTCACCACCCACTGATCAGTGGTATTACCTACGGAATACCCATGACTACTCATGTTAACTTGGCAAATTGGTTTGAAAGGTGTCCAGGGGAATGAATCACTGTTCATTCACTCTTTCATTTGTGTTCTTGTCACTGGAGGTGCAGTGTTGAGCAAGTTAGACAAAAGAACCTGCACTCCAGCTTATTTCCTACCTTTGTGAGCAAGAGACTTGGAAGACTACAAAGATTGTTGTTCCTGATTCCACACATTTTCCATCTGGGAAACTTAAACCCTCACAAAATTCCCATGAACTAAGTAAACTAAGTAAACACGTGAACTAATGATAATTTTTTTAAAAACCTGCACTTGCATGGGAGCTAACAAATTTTATTTGTGTCTGTCGCCACCTTGCTTGCCCAGATCCCAATCTCTGCCTTGAAGATTACTCTAGGGAAAGTGGTGAAAATGTGAATGACCACTTTTTCATCTCAAAATAAAATATCAATAGGAAAATAACCCAAAACCCTATGTCCAAAATGCACGGCCTTGAGAATGAAATTTCTAATTAGATGACAACATTAAGAAAATATGTATAAATCTCTACATAAAACTACTATCTTCATTTGGTAACTATCATGTATTATTATCTTAAAATAAACAATGATTATGCTAAGTTAGCTCCTTTATAGATTGGCCTCTAATTTCAAAAGTAATGTTTAGATCTAGAAAATATATCATTGTTTTTTGCAACACTGAATGCTATTTAATTCACTTTAAATTTTCCATGCTTCAGAATTGACTTTCTTTCTTGACAGGTACTTGAGAGGCATAAACTTAATATTGGTCACACATTGGTCACATGAAAAAAATGTAAAATAATAAAAGGTTCTATGTAAAACATAAAAGGTATCTTCTGTACTTTAAATTCAACTGGCTTTAGTTGTTTATTCCCCCAATCAAAAAAATTAAATTATAACATGCTATAATATAAAGCATTTTCTGTCATTGCTTCTTTGGGGATTGAGAACATAAATGGTTTCTAATTTTAAAGATTCAAATGATTTAATAGCTGGATGAATTATATTTTAAAATTCCCATTAATTTATTTTCAAATGAGTAAAACCCACAACTCTGAGAAACTGATTATTATGGGAGAAAAGGGCCTTGATTTGTAATTGTACCCAAATATGAAAGCCTACATTTTGTAAGCATAAAGATTACATTCTCTTCAAAAGATTTGCAAATTCTCATAGGCATATAACTTAGAGAATGAGAAGATTATAATTTGAAAAATTACAGATTTCATTGTTTTTTGATGTGTGAAACCTATAAACAAATATCAGGAGATTATATTGCAAAACTTAAAATCCCTTGTTTAGTTTTCTAAGGGACAGTGCCCTATGTGGCTTACAACCCCGACTTAAAAGAAAAATGCAGTGTAATGCAAAAGACACTCTAATCACTGCATCTAATTACAAAGAAGAATAACTCTGTAAAAATTTTAAGTATCCTTGGGCAGGCGTGTGGTCTGGTGGTCAAAGCATGGGATTTCAAGTCAGTAGTCTAAATTTCTATTTTAATCACCACTTTTAAATTTTTCCATGACTTTGGGCATGACATTAACTTTATTTTTAAATAAGAATTTAAGATCTGTTCTTGATAATTACAAAGCAGTCTTGAAATTCTCTAATATAGGTACTAATTTAATTGTGTGAAATATTTATAAATGGACAGGTGCTTTCTTGACTTCTTTGTGGTAAAAAAACAAAACAAAACAAAACAAAAAAACCCTACTTGACAAAAAGAAATTCAAAAGTTTTCTATTTGTTACCATTTACCAGCACACAGTCACACTGCTATGCCCATGTGTTATTTCAAAGTCAGTTTAGGGCATTGATTTAACAATCAACTCACTGATATGGTGGCTAATTTTCATCGCTTTCCTCTAAATTACTCCTTTGCTTTTGAGGAAATGTCAGTCCTCAGTGGAGCCAACACTGCTCTTTTTATACTAATTGTTATTGTCACTCTAAGGAACTTGTACTCCACAGCAATGTGCCTGCTTTGTATTTTGTTTATGTGTAGTGTTTTTTAAGTGTTCCTCCAAGTGTAATAAGTACAGACAAATTGCCATGTAAGTTTTCTTTAAACTACTGCTAGATTTCTAGGGATGAATGTAGGTAAGTGATTCAAATTTTAACATACTTCTATAAATCAATTACTACAGTAATTTTCACTGGGAATAATTAACATTTGAATTCAAGGAATGTGACCTGACTTACAGGACTGCTTTCTTTTGACCTGGCCTGGCCTGGCTGGCCTGGCCTGGCCTGGCCTTGCTTTTCTTTTTCTCATTTGCTTGCTTTCAGCAGATACATACTCTCTGTATTTTTCTGAGTATTATAATATTCTTGTTTGCTTTTTAGACCTAGTTTAGCTAGAGTATGCATTATTGTTGGGAGAATACAGTACAAAAAATTAAAACAAAGAGCAATATCAGGAAAAGTATGAGATGTTAATATAGCATGCAATGGGGTTTATAAATTTTGGCCCATATCTCAACCTCAGCAAGAATCCTCAGTGCCTATTCTGTTGCATACTTTCTAGGCAAAATGTGATCTTTAAAAACAGCAATTTATCAAGATAATGCTGCATGAAAGGAAATGGAGACCATTATGAGGCAAAGTAAAACAGCTTAAGGACAGATCTTGTTTTATGTTTCTCTGATTAGAAATGCAGTGTAAGAATGCCTTGCTAAAGTACTTAAAGCACTATTAAATGGTCCAAGTCTCAGGTGAGAAATCACTGAGTTAAAGGATCAAATCCCATTAGGGTCAGTTTGGTCTTCAGGCTTTACATAGGAGGAAAATTAGAAATTGAGCTTTCACTAAATTTGTCCTCTAGGGAAGATCTTAAAATGGAATCCTTGTGTGGTAGTTTGCAGTAGCTCTAATAGCTTCAGAGTGTCTGGATTCCCAGTGAATTTATATTAAATACAAATGCCAGGAAATCCAACTTATTAAATTCATAAAATTAAAGATATGCTTATTTTTATAAAAACCTGAACATTGCAGAAACTTAGTCCTGTATTTAGTTCTCTGAGGTTTACTTCTCAATTTCCTGCTTGGGCCTGTTCATTCAAAAATAGCAAGAAAGAGAGGAATTCTTTAATATGTCTTATTTTCTTATTCTTAGTTGTGAAACACTAAATTTTCTTCTGTTGTGGTTGTTGTTATTTTTTGATTCTTCATGTTCTCTGGATTCCCAAATCCAACCCTCTTTTACTTCCCCACCCTCTAAAAATATAATGGAAATATATTTAAAACAACAATAACTCCTACACCTGTAATACCAACCCTCTGAGAAGAAAAAGGGGGAAACAATATTTAAAATATGGGAATAAATTCTGCCTTAACAAAACTAGGTAGGATTGGCCAACTTTTAGAATAGGGAAACCAGGATTTTCACCTTCATTCATTTCTTCTAAGCACCTATTATAAAAATAAACTGTAATTCCATGACTACTTTAGTTGATACTTGAACTTTCTCCAAGTTCGTATTTCTTCTTGTTAGCCCCAGGTAAATCCAGTACCACAGCATAATTTTTGTATTACAATCCCAAGTCTGGTAGAACACTTTATACAGACATGGGACATTTAGCTTGCAATAAGGTCAGAAACCTGGTTGGCACTTTGGGAAAAGAAAGTCCTTCTGTTTTCTCAATGTATTGTTTGTAAAATTTGAATTTTATTTTTGACATAGTAAAGCTATCTCTCAAAGATTACTGTGGAGTCAAATACTTATTTTAGTAATTCACCTTTATCTTTATCTATTTGTTTATTTTAAATTGAAATGATTTTAAATTTATTTCAAATTTGAAAAATTCTTATGTTAGATTACTAACCATAAAATAAACTCTTAATTGTAGCTGAGAACCTTTACAGATGGTAACATATATATTAATTGCCATTAAAATACTATATTCTCTTTATTGATTTAGGCTTTTAAAATGGTACTAAGTATTATTGTATTAAATCTCACAATCACTAATATTTATCATTAGAATTTTATAATGGAAATAAGTACTATTAAGAATCAAGTTCAACTGTGAGGGACAGAAAACCTCAAATTATAGGGTTTAAATAGACTAGAAACATTTTTTGTCTTATAAAATCTAGAAAGCAGTTCAGGACTGGTATTATGTGTTCATAGTTAGGCCTTCTTACCATTCTCAATTTTCAGTTTCCAACTCATGCTTCAAAGTAGTTGACCTAGTTCCAGCTATTTTATTCATAGTCAAGGTTACAGAAAGAAGAAGAGGGGCATGCCCCATCCAGAACACTTCATTGCAATTTTTGCAACCAGCATGTGATCATGACTCTAAAACAGAGTTAGCATACTAATAATTTTTAATTATTTTGTTATTATGTTTGATTATATATCTCCTACTATCAAAGATAATTTTTAGGAAAAAACAAAATCATAACTTTCATACAGATATAAAAACAAATGCATTAAACATTTTATATTTCTCTTATAATAAGGAATCAGGCAGATGTTATGACCAGTTCAAAGGAGAAGTCAAACAGCAAAATTTATAAGGAATAATGGAATGTTGAGACGAATTGCAAATCCAACCAAATTGTCTTGTTGGATAGAAGGGAAGAAAGCAAATGAAATTCATACAAAACAGGATAGAATTTCCTTATCTATCAGTTACCAACAATGAACAAAGGTTGCAAAACAGCTCAAAGACAAAGAACAGAGCTATAATCTGATAACTCAGAAGAGTATACTATACAGGACACATAGTTTTTCCATTGAAATGCATTTTTTTCCTCAACCTTTCCTTTTTCTTTCTTTTTAACTTATTTTTTAAATATTTTTTTTAGTTGTTGATGGACCTTTATTTTATATTTTGTGCTAAGAATCAAACCCAGTGATTCACACATGCCTGGAAAGCACTCTATCACTGAGCCACAACCCCAGCCTCCTCTTTTTTTATGTTCTTTTTTTTTTTTGGTATTGGGGATTGAACCCAGGGGTGCTTTACCACTGAGCCACATTCTCAGCTCTTTTTTTATTTTGAGACAGACTTTCACTAAGTTGCCGAGGATTTCACTAAACTTGCTAAGTCTGGTCTTGAGCACACCATCCTCCTGTCTTCGCCTTCCAAGTCACTGGGATTACAGGCATGTACCACAACACCCAGCAATCTTTTCCTTTTCTATGAAAAAATAATCTCAAGAAATATTGTCCTTGATCACAAAATAAGATGGTCTCATTACATTTGAACTGATTATTTACATAGGTGTAACAAGACCATTGATTTTCTACATGAGCTTTCTTAAGTTTTGCTGAAGGTTTTCATAATTAATTTCACATTAAACTCTTGAGGTTAGAAAGCCAATCCAGGAAATATCACTAGATATTCCTTCAGTATTTATTAATTTGGATGAATTCCTCTTTTCAAGGTCTCACAATATCCTAAGAGTACTGAACCTACCAGAAAGTGGCCTTCCTTAATCACCTGTAAGGCTGGGAACTCTATAAGGAACTCTAACTGGCTATAAGCCAGGTACCAAGCCAGTTTTACTGAAAAGATTTTATAAGCAATGGCACAATAAAATCAACCTTAGTTCCCTAAGTGTTTGATCATAAATGATTAAATAAGCATCATTCTCAAATATGACATATTCTGTGAGGCTTTGATTAGATAACTGTTTTTTCAATCATGTCCTATTAAAAAGCAGGACACATTGAGTGCTTCCTGAAATAAGGTGTAACTATTCAATTGGACTGATCTATTCTCAAAGACTAGTTCAGTGAGATATAGTTCTGCTTATTCATCTTTGCTCCCATCTTGTGTTTTTTTTCCCTCTTTAGAGACAGCTTACCGTACAACTTTTAACCTGAATTCTCTCCATAACTTCCAATTCAACTTTTAAAATGAAACTTCTTGAAGTTTCAAATAGGAAAATGAAGGAGTCCAGAGTAGGCCACCCCAAAATATACTGTCCTGGCATAACAATTATTTTGAGCTGAAGGAAGTGAGGAAAAGAGGCCACAATGTGAGATATTAGCCTTCCCCATCTACCTGGAGAAGAACATGAGTTCACTTTGTGAAGGTGTTCTACACAAGAAGAGTATACAACATTATCATTGGAGACAAGGTAGAAAAAAATGAGAATCTACATAAACAAACCTTAACAACTAGCATTTATCTACCATTAGTTTCCCCAAATAAAAGCTACCTATAATTTGCTACCCTGGAAGCTCAAAGTTCCTTTCCTGATCTCCCATGTTCTTGGATAAGCAGAATTAATACTATCAAAATGGCCATACTCCCAAAAGAACTATACAGATTTAATGTAATTCCTGTTAAGGTTGTGATGATGTTCTTCACAGAAATAGAAAAAGCAGTTATTAAATTCATTTGGAAAAATAAGAGGCCCAGAATAGCCAAAACAATCCTTTGCAAGAAAATTGAAGCAGAAGGCATCATAATACCAGACCTTAAATTATCCTACAGAGCTTTAGTAACAAATATATTGGTATTGGCTCTAAAACAGACATGAAGACACATAGTACAGAATAAAAAACACAGAGACAAACACACATGAATACAGTTATCTCATACTAGAAAAAGGCACCATAAACACATATTGGAGAAAAGATAGCCCCTTCAACAAATGGTGCTGGGAAAACAGGCAATCCATATGTAACAAAATCAAATTAAACACCTCACTCTCACCCTGCACAAAACTCAACTCAAAGAGATCAAGGACCTACACATTAGACCAGAGACCCTGCACCTACTAGAAGAAAAAGTCAGTCCAAATCTCCATCATGTTGGCTTAGGAAATGATATTCCTCAATAAAACTCCTAAAGCATAAGAATTAAAATCACAAATCAATTAAAGGGATGCTATCAAACTAAAAAGCTTTTTTTTTTTTCCACAACAAAGAAAACAATAAAGAACATAAACAGAGAGCCTATAGAACAAGAGAAAATCTTTGCCACCTGCACCTCAGATAGAGCATTACTCTCCAGGATATATAAAGAACTCAAAAAAATTAACACCAAATAAATAAATAAACTAATCAATAAATGGGCAAAGGAATTGAACTGACACTTCACAGAAGAAGAAATATGAATTATCAACAAATATATGAAAAAAATGTTCAACATCACTAGCAATTATAGAAATACAAATTAAAACTATACTGAGATTTCATCTCACTCGACTGAAGTCGAGTGACTAGGATGACCATATCAAGAATACAAGTAACCATAAATGTTGGCAAGAATGTGGGAAAAAGGTACACTCGTACATTGCTGGTGGAACTGCAAATTGGTGCAACCACTCTAGAAAGCAGTATGGAGAGTCCTCAGAAAACTTGGAATGGAAACACCATGTGATCCAGTTATCCCACTCCTTGGCGTATATTCAAAGGACTTAAAATCAGCATACTATAGTGATACAGCCATATCAATGTTCACAGCAGCTCAATTCACAAAAGCTAAGCTCTGGAACCAACCTAGGTGCCCTTTAATAGATGAATGGATAAAGAAAATATGGTACATATACACAATGAAATTTTATTCAGTCATAAAGAAGAATGAAATTATAGCATTGTCCACTAAATGGATGGAACTGGAGACCATAAGGCCAAGTGAAATAAGTCAATCCCAAAAAACCAAAGGCTGGATGTTCTTTCTCTCTGATATGCAGAAGCTATCTCACAATAGGTGGGGGAAGTTTTGCAGTGGGGAAGAGTAGAGGTTCACTGGATTGGAACTGGGTGGGGAGGGAATTGGGGGAAGGGAGGGAAGATGGGAATGGGAAAGACAGTAAAATCAGATATATCTTTCCTATGTTCATATATGAATACACAAGCAATATAACTCCACATCATGTACAACCATAAGAATGGGAAGTTATACTTCATGTATATATGATATGTCAAAAGACATTCTACTGTCATGTATAACTAAAATAAGAATAATAAAAATAAATTAATGAAAATATGGAAATGTAAAAAAAGTTCCCTTCCTTAGTCTTGACATTTTTCAACAAATATGTGGTTATTAAGATGTTCCATAAGCCCCAAGTTCTAACCATCCCCTTTGAGTTACTCATTGCTGAGTTCTCCTGTGTATGCATAATACATGTGTTAATAAATTTCTTTTCTTCTTAATCTGTCTTTTGTCAATCAAATTTACAGGGCCCCAGCCAATGAACCTAAGATGTATAGAGGAAAAACTTTCTTCCTTTTCTATTCTGCACTGCCATGAAAACTAGGATACTTCATAAATGTTTCTGGACTTTAGAGGGGTCAGGTAGAGGGGATATCATTTATAAAAAGTTTAATCTCAATTTACAAAAGTAGAGTCTACTAGATTTTTATGGGTTATAAATCAGAGGAAAGAGTGTGGCTGGGAAATACAATATTAAAACAATATCAACAACATTCCAGACAAAAACTGTCATGATCCTTATCAGTTCATTCCATCCTGTGTAATTGGTTCATGTTCCACTGGGTCTTGGGTTAGCAGTCTCACCAACCCATCAGCTTCTTAACTAGAGCTCTGTAAATCCTTATTTAGCCCATTGGTAGATTTCAAAGTCATTTAAGCAATGCTATAGGAAGGCCCCAAACACCTGGTATAGTCTTTATCCATAGGACTCTAAGACTGTCCGTGTGGAAGATGAAGTACTCTGGCCTCTAACTGATTTTAACAGCTTTCAGGGAAGCATGAGAATAAAATAAACGAGCAAAAATAGTCTATAGATGACAAAAGACTTAAACTGCTGATAATTTTCAAAAGCAAAAGATTTGATGAGAGTTCATTACAGGAATAATGCAACTGACAAAGATTTTTGATTATTTCTGTAGCATGCAAAACCAGATAGAATTAATACAAAAGTTTTAGACAGTAAAATTATAAACACAATGAAGACAGTGAACATTACATATACTTTATAAAAATGGATGAGCATAATCTTTACAGAGAAAAAAATATTGAGATATAAGAATAGTTCTGAGATATAATATACCATGAATATATCAAGGACATAGGAAGAATATACCAAAAATATACAAGAATATCAAGTAGTGATTCCATAAAGTCTAAAGTAGATTCTAAACATATGTATATTAATAAAAATCTATGGATGGACTGGGGTTGTGGCTCAGTGGTAGAGCACTTGCCTTGCATGCACGAGGCACTAGGTTTGATTCCCAGCACCACATTAAAAAATTAATAAAAATAAATCTATGGGTAAGTGATATAACTCCCCCAGGTGAAAATTGCTGGCCTAGAAGATGCTATATTCAAATTAAAGATGTAACCAGGTAAAAATGTTAAAAACAATTGAAATTATGACTGATAATCCATACTATATAATACCATGAGAGGTATATCAGGATTCTAGTAGGTAGAAACATGTCACAGGGAGCTGGGAATATAGTTCAGTGATAGGGCAGCTTGCCTAGCATACAGGAGCCCTGGGTTCAGTTCCCAGCACAACAACAAAAAAAAAAAAAAAAAAGAAAGAAAGAAA
This sequence comes from Callospermophilus lateralis, assembly GCF_048772815.1. Lineage (NCBI taxonomy): Eukaryota > Metazoa > Chordata > Mammalia > Rodentia > Sciuridae > Callospermophilus > Callospermophilus lateralis. The sequence goes on along the minus strand of NC_135313.1, from coordinate 35,129,638 downwards.
AAATAAGAAATACATCATGAATATGAGGGTACTGACAAATCTCTAGGAACTTCTCACAAAGCAATTATGAAATGTTTATATTAATATTATCTTATTCATATAAATTTCACCTAGGAAAGAATAAGTAAGAGTAAGTAAAAATTGTCTGTTTTGACAATTTTCCACACTCAGCTTATGAATAGTAACATATTAACAAAACCTAGATATTTCTAGCACCTCTCTTATAAGGTAAAAGAACAAATATTTGTTTTTTCCAGGAAACTTCTGGAAAATTTCAAAGATAGTTTCAGGTCCTAAATAAACTATCCTGAGAGTATTATTTTATTTCATTTTTTATTTAGGATTAATTTGGGCAGTGTAAAAATAAAAGATGATCAGAAGATTTTTTAACATTTAAGATAGGAATCAAATCAGCAGTGCCTGAGAAATAAAGCTTGTCTTCTCATATTTAAAGTGACAGTAAAACATTTAAAAGAGTCAGTAAGATGATTGTAAAGAATCTTAACTCTTTCCTAAGTGAGAAACCCTTGTTTTCTTAAATAATCCAGAAAACAACAAATACAAATAAGCTTGAAAAGAGCCCCAATCTCCAAGTTGACAGACAATAAAATATAATTATTGCTGAAACAAAATTTTTCTCAGGAAATGAATTAGTTTGGTTAAATATAAATTTACATGTTTCCTAAACTTAAACATTCAAATTAATACTAGCTTATTTGATCAATAAACCTATACAAGTTTGGAAAGAATATATCCAAGTAGAATAAACATCTATGTTTATATTATACTTAATACTGATAAGTCATAGAAAACATAGCTTTTAATAACTAAAAATATTAAACTTTTCTGCTTGCCAAAGTTTTACCTAAGTTTGGCAAACTTGAATTCTTAGAAACTACTTCTAATTAGTTACTGTAAGAATATTTTTTAAAATTTAGCATATTAAAATATCAGAAGTTCAATTTCATTATTTTCTGGAATTTTAGGATTATTCAATTTATATAAGAATTTATCTATAGGCCAATCAAAATAAAGTTCCTTACAGAAAACATATAATCTATTTCATTAGTACAATTGAGAAGGATAATGTGGTACACTCTCATACAAGGCGAGTTAAAGACCTTTCTGATTTTGTATACATATAGACACAAATAGAGCTTATAAGCTTTAATTCTAAAATTTTAGTTATGGTGGGAGAAATAGAATTACAAAACTTACCAGTCTGTATCAAAATGCTGTTCTTTTCCTTGTGAATACAAATTATTGATTTAAGTTTAAAATAGATAACCAAATAGAAAAGATTAACAACCCAGATGTTTTGTCATTTCTCATTCAACAGACAAGATCTCCATAAACTTTTGTTTACAGAGATCACCAAATCTGACTAAAAAACCAAATTCCCAGTGGGAAATAACTTATTGGACACAAGCAAACCAAAACCAAAGTCAACCTAGAAAAAAATTCAAATTGGAAAAACAGAGAGTCAAACAGTTTCCATGCCAGTTTGAATTTACCTCTTGGAGCCAAGAAAAGATGAGCTTTAACTGCCTATGAGGTGCACTTCTTTGGCAACTATGTTTGCTAGCTCTGGTAGGTGAATCTATCAGGCATCTCAGCAGAACCTCTAACTCTGTAAAAAGATAATTTTTAGTCAAAGGTAAAATTTATGACTCATACAGATATTAAAATCAACACAAAACAAAGATTTATTTTACTAAGATCATATGAGGGAATAGCAGGAGTTATAATCATTTCAAAAGAAAAGTCAAACATCACACATTTATAAGAAGTAAAGGAATGTTGAGATGAATTACAAATGGACATAAAGCTGGTGGCATTTTGGGGGGAATGTAATAGGGAGAAAGCTAACTCACAATCAGACAGGACAAATTTATTAGCATATCAGTCATTAACAACTTAAAAAGAGGCATAAAATATCACAAAGACAACAGGCTTAGAATCTGATCAAAGCCCTAAAATGTATGCAAAAGAAAATGCATAGTTTTTCACTGGAACACAATTTTTTCTATAGTACTTATGATATCTGTATTGTCATGAACACACATTTTTATCAACAAGTACCAAAATATCTAAATAAATTTTCCTCCAATCAACTTTTAGAGCATATTAAGGAAATATCAATATTAACTATTTGAATTTTCATACCGTATGATTTAAAACAAAATTTTATAGAAAATACTACAGAAACATGTCCAAATGTGACCCGGTATATCATTCCTTCACATTATTATATCCCTCCTCATTCTCCAGTGGGATGATTTGAATAAATCAAGAAATGTTGGAAAATCGTAAGTTCTGTACACAAAGATAGATCCATACACATAGAAAATTTGTGAGGAATATACTTTTAGAATATATTTCTAATATATTTTTAGAATGTATTCCATAAATTTGATACATATAGTAGCATATGCAAGTAAAACAATGCAATAATGTTCACAATCAAATAGTACACAACAAATATTTCATAAGGACAACTCAGGCCCCTCTTCATAAGATATGATACTAGCAATCAGGGTTATTTTGACATTAGCAGAAACTTGATTAGATCAAAATAATAATGGCCAAAACAATAAAACAGTACTTTTTTAAAATCTAGGATGGTGAAAGTACAGGATGTTATTATGTGTTTAATTGCAATGCTGCACAGAACTTAAATGTTATAACTTACTGTTATAGAAAGCAAACAATACATTAAATATAAATTTATAAATAATATTTTAAAGAATGTATGGGTTTGTAAAATATACCTTTAAAATTATCAGATACACTTGAATTAATTAATCTATTTAGCATGTTTTCTAGTTTGCAATATACTATACTAAATTTAATATAAATCCAAATTATGGTAACATTTATTTTATCTAATCTCTATTCATGCTGGTATTTGGAACATGTACCATACCATGGTTCTTAAAATCCACAGTGATAGACTTGGAGTCTTCTATGCTGCTTTCGTCTAGTTACTAGCTGAGTGAAATTGGGAAGTTTCCAAACTCAAACCTCAATTTCTCTGCTACAAAATGAATATGATAATGCCTATTCCAATGAATTTTTATAGAATTAAATCAACTAAATATGTATATGTATGGAAAAAATGGTGCACATTATCAAACAGACAGTTTATGCACAAAAATAATCCATCACTGCACTATCTTAAGCAAAGCTAGATTAGATCAGTGGCTTTCTCCCACCCACCCGCTCCCACTGTTTTTAACTTTACTGGGCCTAAGGATAACCTTGGGAGTTTGAAAAAGGAGACTCTTGGGCCCCATGTCCTGAATTTGTAAATTCATGGGTTTGGAGTAGAAAGTACTCTGGATGACTTTTTGAGGTGGATGATCCCTGAATCCCTCTTTGAGAAAAACTGGTTCAGGTGATGGGGCACCCAGTTGTTGTGAATGTGGGGGCAGGTGTTCTTTGCTCTAATTTGCCTTTCTAACAGATTTAACACATGGTTTAAGGCAAGATTCTTCCTTTTACACCTCCTTTAGCCACCTGTAAAATGTGAATAAGAATTAGTTTGGGGCTGGGGTTGTGACTTAGCGGTAGAGGGCTCGCCCAGCACGTGCGAGGTGTGATCCTCAGCACCACATAAAAATAAATAAATAAAGATATTGTATCTAACTACAACTGAAAAATAATATTTAAAAAGAATTAATTCTTCCTTAACACTAAATGAGAATTCAGAGATCAGCTCTATTGCTTTTGTCCAAGGTGACACTTGTATGAGTTATGACCAAGAAAAAGTCAAAGTTTTAAAAAGAATAAAATCAAGAAAAAATGTGTTGGTAAAAGGCATAAAACAATGTTTGGAATGAGGCAGGATATGGAAAAACTGAAAAGTTCCAGAGACAGCAAAACAAAAATACAGCAGAAAGATGGAACAGAATAACACTACATACCAAATGTCATATGTTTATTTTGGGAAAAGGGGTATTAACACTCAGAAAAGGAAAAGTATCAAAGGCCACAGAAAGAAAAGAAATGAATACACAGGAGAGGAAAACTGAATGTCAAATGCAGGAAAAGGAAGGCAAAGGGGGTTCTGGAATTTATATCTTGCCTAATTAGTCCCTTAAGATCCATGAGGAGAAAAATTCTGCTGAAGGACAAAAAATAAGCAGAATTTCTAAAGGGAAGAGCACAGAACCCAGAACCTAAAGGGCAATTTGTAGTTGCAAGATTTTTCTTTTAAGGTAGCAAATACCCACACAAGGATTTTGTTAAAGGAAATTTGATTATGGAGTCACTAGGAATTGATTTAAGACTTTTCCATTGACTCAGATGCAGGATGAAAGGCTGACTTTCAGAACTAGACCAATTTTAAACAATTTTTAAACAAATATTTGTGAGGGCAGAAGATCTCTGGCTATCAATGCTATTAAAATAGGATATGGAGTTTTTGGATAAACCTACATTTATAATAAACTAATATAAATCATATAAGTGGTAAAAATCCTGAAAAAAATGAATATGGAAAGAAAAATTATAAGGTGTAATAAAACATCTGTAATAAGCTAATTCGAGGTATCAGTTATACTTGTCCTGCATATATTTTCTTTCCCCATTTCAAGCAGGCAGCCATGCTTTGTATTCCCTTTGTCAGGAATTTTGTAGAAGTTTTAATGTAAAAGCTAAAGTTACTTATAATCAACAAGTGCTTATATTTTTTGTGAAAGCCAAAGTTCATCAAAAAGATATTATGGTAGAAGGCCTCAATGCAGAAGGGACAAAGAGTGGGCAGAAAGAGAGGGGTCAATTATGCCAGTTGAGGTTTTAAATGTTCTAAAGGGCTTTTAAAGGTAAAAAGATTGCAGTACTTAACAAGTGTTGTGCTTTTAATAACATCCAATTTATTCAAGTTGTACATGTAAGACTAGGTTTTCTTAAGCCAAATTATGTTCCAAAAAGATTCTATTGTTTTTTTATGTTTTTTCAAAAAATATGGTCTTCACTCTCCCCAGAACTGGGTCTAGTTAGACTTTTTCCATCATTGTCAATCTACTTGGGGATAAAAAAAATCCTTATAAATCATTTTCACTTATTCTTTGATAAAAGTCTTACTGTTTCATAAATTCAACAGATTAAAATTCCTTAAACAGCCTCTCATTTAAAAAATTATCTTAAGCATTATAAAGCATATTGATAAATTTAAATTATATGATTATTTGAACCAATTTAAACAAACAACAAGGTGGACTTACAATTCAACAAGCAAAATCTAAGACTTTTAACCATTATAGGTCTAATGAATCAAACAGTCATGTTAGATCAAGGTTTTTTTAAAAATTCAAGCACCATTTAGAATCATCCCTAACATCAAATTACCTCAAATTTTTCTAATCTAAATCACAATACACCAAACCCTGTAATTTTTCAAATGCTTAAAATAACAAAAATAACAACAATAATTGCAGAGTTTATTCCTAAATCTAACATTTTTATGAATTTGATTTATTTCAACATTACAAATTGACTTACTTAACTATGGAGTACAGGTAGTCTTAGTCAGGCAAGGTCAGAATTCCCAAACTGCTTTATATATCACTGATCAGACATTTGAGACCATGGTCAAGATGAGATGTTATTTCTAGGTTCATTATACCAAAGTTTGGAGTCTTTATTGGAACTTTCACTTGCTCTTTATATCTTCATGTTTATCACTGCATAATAAACCCCACCAAAATTCAATAGTTTAAAACAAACATAATCTTATTATATCTGATGATTCTTTCAGAAATTCAAAAGAGATTGCTCCACATGGCTTTGAATAAGATGATCATTTGTTGGAGTTCAGTTGATGGCTGAGCTGAATTGGGTTGATCTAGAGAGTTGCTGCAGTATGGCTGGGCAAACTAACGGGGGGGAGGGGCGGTGACAAGGAACTTGTGAAGATTGATACAGCAGGAACGGGAGCCGTTTATTATAGGACTGCAGAGGTATATATATACATAACTGAATACAAAGCTTGTTTCAATTTAGCATCATCCAGTTACGCATTCAGTCATTAAGGAATTCTCATCATCTTAATGATCACACACAGCTTAACTTAATTGGCATAATCTAGACACAGCAGTCAGTCATTAAGGAATCTCTATCATCTTAGTGGCTCGCTGGCGTTACTTCTCAAACAACTCCTTCTGGCAAACTGCCAGGTGCCATCTTGACTTGTCTGTAGCCCTCATCATTTCCCCCTTTTGTTTAATTTAAATAACAAGTATGTGGCTTAGGGACAGTGCCTGTTTTAGGTTGTCCAATACTACATATGGTTCTTACCCGTCATTGGATGGTCTGACCCCAAATTCTCAGCCTCCTGTCTTAGGTTGGTACCATTGTAATTGGATCTTACCCGTCTTTGACTACTGGCCCAACACACTCAGCCATACTTGTGGATAATGACCATAGTGGTTTTTACACAAACACCATAAATAATCTGCTACAAGCAGAAGGGGAGGATACAAAATGCCACAATACCAAGCCAATTGATGGCTCCAAGTAAGAAGCCCTTGGAAAAATTGTACCACAGATGACACCATCAGCAAAGATACCCCGGTACTACCACAATTCGTTGTATCAACAGATAGTTCACAATGCATATAAGTAACACATAGTCGAGGTAAATCACAGGTAAGTTCACAGGTCCAGGTAAGTTCACTGTCCAGGTAATTAAATCACAGTCCAGGTAAGTTCTGCAGGCAGCTAGCTTAAGCTGTAGCAGCAGAAACAGTAACAGTTCCGAAGTCTCATCGGGTTTTCAGCAACACTGGAAATCCCTCCACCCTCATCCTCACCAGCACTGGGACCAAGGCAGGAACTCTGGCAACGATGACTAAAGAAAATCCTGTAGCATTCCACTAAGAAAACAATCTTCTGAACAATTTAGTACATTATCTCAAGGTTTTTTACATTTGAAATAGGCCTTAATGGTGCTCATTATTCATTAGCTAGGTATATAAAGTAAAATAAAGTTAAATTTTACATTAGGGAGAGGGTTCAAAGTCAGCACATAAATTAAATTCTTGCATGATACAACTCCACCTAAATAGTGGAATATATAAAGAAGGTTCTGTGCTGGAGATATAAATTTGAGAATCATCAGTCTATAAATAGAAATTAATCAACTGAAAATTAATGACAACTTTGGAAGAAAATGCATAAAAGGAGTGAATCTAGCACTGCAATAAATAAATAAACTCTGACAAGTTTTGAAATATCTCTCCAGTTAATCCTCTGATCCCTCTGCTTTATTGCTGTATTAGGATCTCCTTCTCTTTTCCCTGAGCTTTTGTAGAAACCAGGGTCATTATTAGCTATATCTGTGCTTACTAAGCCCACCATGTCAACTGGCACGGCATTTTCTATGCATGCCATGCTTTCCCACTCCTATGTGCCTTTGCACTTGCTCCCTTCTCCTTGCATTGTCCTATCTTTCCTTGTTTACCAGGTAACAACTAATCTTATTCATATTGTTGCCGCAGTCTCTGGCTGGGCACAAATCACGAGCCTCCACACAGCTTGTAGATTCAAACAGCAATTCTTTATTCCCGAACTCACACCGGCAGTCTACAAACACGTTCTGGGGAAATCCACGTTCTCTGCCCAAATCCACTACTCATGGGCTTCTGTCTCCCAAATATATTGTCTGACCCTAAGAACTCAAGAGGAACTCAGGCAGCAGGATATGCCCTATTCTAAAGGGGGAACACCCTAATCTCCTATTATGCTAAACCACCCTATTCTAAAGGGGGAACACCCTAATCTCCTATTATGCTAAACCGGGGACACCCTAAACACGGATCCGCCCTGGTCCTTGAGCAAGGTCACCTTTCAGGAGTCCTTCCACTAGACAGCATGGGAGTAGCTGGCAAGGAAATTGTCATACCTACTTGGCTGATGGCTCCCAGCATCTCCCCCCTTCTGATTAATTAAACAACAAGTAATGTGGCTTAAGGACCGTGCCTGGTAGGTTGTCCAGTTCAACATATGGCTCTTACCCGTCATTGGAAAACTGACCTTTAGGCGTCAGCCTCCTGTCTTAGGTTGATACCACTGCAACTGGATCATGCCCATCACTGACTACCGGTCCAGCATACAGCCATACTTGTGGATAGGTCTATGCACCAGTGGGGGGGTGAGGTTCTTTGCCTCACCTCTGTTGGCCCCCAAATTTGGCCTTGGTGCCAGTGGGGGAGTGAGGTTAATGTGGCTTAAGGACTGTGCCTGGTAGGTTGTCCAGTTCAACATATGGCTCTTACCCGTCATCGGAAAACTGACCTTTAGGTGTCAGCCTCCTGTCTTAGGTTGATACCACTGCAATTGGATCATACCCGTCACTGACTACTGGTCCAGCATATAGCCATTGGCCCCCAAATTTAGACCATCACTAGCAGAAGGGAGGAGGATACAGAAATGCCACGACACCAAGCCAATTGACAGTTCCTTTGGAAAAATTGCATCACTGGTGACACCATCAGCAAAGATATGCCAGCATTACCACAATTAACATGTGGTGCGCTGGCAAGGAAATAAAAATTGCATCACTGGTGACACCATCAGCAAAGATATGCCAGCATTACCACAATTTGCTGCACTAAACGATAGTTACATAGTCCAGGCAAGTTCTGCAAGCGGTTCAAAGTGGAGGAATCTATCAATATGTCTGACTCCTCCCAAAGTCCGTTTCCTCCCAAAGTAAGTTGACTCCTTGATTGAGCATACTTGTTGAGTTATTCATTGGGATGAAGATAGGAATTCTGGCAATGATGCTAAAGAGACATTATCCTGAAAAGAATTATAAAATATAATGAAAAGGAAAGGTGAAAGTAAACAAACAGATCTGTTAACCTCCTTTAAAAACAATCCTTAACAGCTGTTTACCTGATTTAAATTAGTAAACAAACAGATTGTTTAAAAACAATCCTTAACAGCTGTTTACCTAATTTAAATTAAGCCATTTAAATCACGTGAATAAAAAAATAATAATTTGGATCCATTTTCTCATGAGCACTCCTCATATATGAAATATGGACATACGCACACACAGACATACAACACAAAACATAAATGTGCAAACAAACGTACAACACATAAGATAATAATAAAGGCCTTGTAGCTTTACGTAGGTGAAATCTCCATTGCAATGTTTAAAAACTCCACAGTCAAAAAATAAAACTCAGAAAAACATTAACCTAGGTTTGTATGAGCTCAAAAAATAAAATAGAACCTTATGATGTGGAAAAATGCAATAATAAGACAGATATTGAAAAAAGCATCCTGGTTAATCACAGTCGCAGATGTAAGAATGGCCAAGCTGGAGTTCTGGATATCAGCTGTTATGGATTTGAGTCAAATCATCTTCTTTTCGATCTGTAGAAATCGTTTTAGTTAGTCTTTCTGGAATCCAAATCGGCTGCTGTTCTCCCTGTGGAAACACACAAACAGAGCCCCGACTCCAGACAATCACTGGGTCAGGACCTTTCCATTGTCCTGTTAGAATATCTTTCCAAAGAACTTTAGGCTTATGTACATTTTTTGGATACATATGCCTTTCCGCAGCACTAAGTCCTGATGAATCCAAATTTAAAAAGTTTAGAGTAAAAAGCGTTATTTTAAGTTTATCTTTGGGGGATATATACCCCTTTCCAATTCCCTCTTTTTGCTTTAATAAGTACGTTTTAATAGTTTGATGAGCTCTTTCAACTATGCCTTGTCCCTGTGGATTGTATGGAATTCCTGTTATATGAGTACCAAATGATGAGCAAAATTGTTTAAAAGAGGTAGAGGTATAGCCAGGACCGTTATCAGTTTTTAACTGTTTAGGAACGCCCACAGTGGCAAAATTTTGTAAGCAATGAGCTATAACATCTTTAGTTTTTTCTCCAGCATGAAGGGAGCCCATCAAAAATCCGGAAGAAGTATCAACTGTAACATGTAAATATTTTAATTTTCCAAATTCTGGCAAGTGTGTGACGTCCATCTGCCAAATATGGTTAGGTATCAGTCCTCTAGGATTGACTCCAAGATTAACTTGTGGTAAAAAGGTCACACAATTTTGACATTGTTTATTATTATATGTCTGGCTTGTTCCTTAGTTATTTTAAAACGCTTTTGTAAAGTATTAGCATTAACATGGAATTTTTTATGAAAATTCGTAGCTTCTTCTAGTGTAGAGAAAATATGTATGTCATGTGTAGTTTTATCTGCTAAATCATTGCCCAAACTAAGGGCTCCAGGCAATCCTGTATGTGCCCTAATATGTCCTATAAAGAATGGATCTTTTCTGTCCCAGATTAGACTTTGTATAGTGGAAAACAGTAGAGGAAGGGAAAATCCTACCAGCATCTTCAAGAGATACTATAGCATTAACTACATACTGACTATCAGAAAATAAATTAAATACAGAATCTTTAAACATCAAAAAGGCTTGTAAAACTGCATTAAGCTCTACCTTTTGAGCTGATTGTTTGGGTACTAAAAATGTAAAAGTTTGATCAGGGGTAACTACTGCTGCTGTACCATTATTTGACCCATCAGTGAATATATTTGGAGCATTCATGAATTCATATTTTAAGACCCATTTTGACCACCATTCTTTAATACCTCTTTTAACCACTCGAATCACTGTGATCTCACAAACTTTACAAATCCACCTCTGGAATTGTGCTTTATACGTGTCTTTGGTTGATTATCCTGTAATGTCTTTGGGCCAAGAGTTATTTCTGATACATGTTTCTATCCATAGTACTTTATACATAGTAAATTCTCACTAAGAGTTGGTTTAGTAAATTCTCACTAAGAGTTGGTTAAATGAATAATATGATGCATCAAATGAAATATCCATCTATGTTTTTCCCCAAAGAGTATTTCTCAATATTTTTCTTATCCTTCTAATGTCAAAGGAAGATGGTCCTCTAAATTTCTCAAGTTCAATTACAAAGCCCTGACTTCCAGCTCTTTTTCCATCCAAGGGACTTTATTTGCTCTTTGATTTCCTTTTTTTATCTCCTCACTCTCCTTTTCAAATGACTCCCCACCCCCATTTTCTGTCTAGTAAATTCAGGTTTTAATTATTTATCCACAGCATGAATATCTTGACTCTACTGCTCTTTGTAGATACTTCATTATGTGTGCAAGATCTTCCCATCAATGTGAGCTACAAAAGCACCTCTCTATTCTTGTCCAGCAGGCAACTGTGAGCTTGCATGTGCACAAATGCATAAAAACCCAAAGAAAAAATAAACCCTTAAAGAAGAAAGGAAATATTTTCCTAACATTCTATAATTTTGCAAGATCACTATATAAATGCTAAACCAAATTTTACAAATTACTACTTATTTGGTTACATTTAACATTTTAGGCAAAAGTCACTTTTCTTGTCAGGCTGTGACTAATAAGCACTCATAATCTTTGTTCTTCCAGTAACATATGTAAAGTCCAGAGGATAAAGAAGATAGTTTTTAATTTTTAATGATACACCTTTGAGAATCTGATGAAAGGTAAATAGATCCTCACCTTAGAATAATGCACATTGTCATTTATGCTTAGAGGTCCACAGATCCCATAGAGTCCAACCATGGACCCAGAGTCAAATTACCTGGTATAAAAATTTCACAGTAATTAGAGAGCTGGTATAAGGTTTCCTTTTGCAAGTATTCATTTTCTAATTTTTATCAAATGAAAGTGGATTGTGCTAAAATATATAATTGTTTTAAAAATATTAATCCCATTTTATCTGGTATACTTTAAGCACCTTGTAAATTCATTATGTAGTGAACCTGTCAAAGATCAACAGACTTTGGATTAGAAGTGATTGTGATAAAAGGCACTCAGTTTTCCCATCTGGAAAATGGAGTGATTAATATTAATCACTCATTATGCTGCATAGATTAATACTTGCAAAATTCTAATAGTTGTGAATTTTCCATGCCACCTCTGGGTCTCCTGTTATTTAGGTTGCAGTTTGCCTCCTTAGTCTTGAAGCATATATAACGCCACAGCTGTTTCCTCAGCTATTCTGTTTTCTGTGAAGGAACACCTGCTTAGAATGTACCTAAGGAGTTATTTCTTTGTTTTTTGATAATTAAAGTACTTCGATGGTGATGGCTGACATCTGGATTCACTTTTAAAGACTTCACTGTGTTTTCCTGGTTCCTAGGAGACTCATGAAGTATAATACATTAGATGGAAATGTGGTGATGTGCTTCATTTTGCAACAGCAATTTTATTCTTGCTTTGTTATTTCCCCACCGAATGAGTGAGAGCTGTCACTCCATTGCTGCTGCTGAGAGATTAAGGGATCTGAGTTGAGCTCCAGAAATTTAATATGTCACATAATGCCTGATTAATTTTTATTCTGGCTTTGATTTGCATTGATAATTCTTCTGGGACTACTGTATAAGATAAATATCCAGAGATTAAAATTTTTTGAAAATTAGTTTCATAGAGAACATAAAAGTCTAAGGTGTTTTAAATATTTCTAAATTGTAGTACAAAAAGAGAAACTTGGAAAAATATTCTAATATTACATATAGTTTCCTTAAAGGCTACATTCCTCAGTCTCCACATAATAATATCTCACTAAACTCTTTTAGGGTTTGCTTTCCAGCATATGTGCTGTTTAAGATGATATTTTTTTGTCCTGTAACAGGTTTAATGATATGCAACAGAACCTGATTCTGGCTGGGTGAGCAGAAAAGTTTATTAAAAGGAGCCTGGAACAGGCATGGAATCATGCCCCCAGGAACAAAGTTTAAAATTACACCACAGAATTGGCCCAGGGAGAAAGTCACTGTCAGTACTTACTACTATTTCAACAAATACGAAATGTAACTGCTGCCACTCCTATTGCCCAGCAAGGCAAGTGCTGCACTAGGAATTTAACCTTTCAAACACTGCCACCTTAAATATCAGATGCTTTTATCAGCAAATTGATTTTCAAGCAGAAATCTTCCTTTCTCAAGCTACCAACCTAATCTTCAGACCAAAATCTTCTGCAATTATGTCTCATGGGAAGTGTAGGTCCCAGATCTATAAACCCTTGTTTTGATGTCTGGAAACATTTTCAGAGTTTACCTTGGGGAAGCAGCACTTACTGCATAAAACTGGAAAATACCTACACAAAGTAAATGTATTTTTAAAATCCTGGGCTACTAGAAAAGATGAAAATGACTATTATAGGAGATAATTAATTTTGGTTAAGAGTATATGCTAAGTGCCAGATGCCTTAAATTACATTTAATCCTCACAAAAATAGACAATTTAAATATTTAATTATGGGAAAAGTGAAGTTCAAAGAGGCTGTTACTAGTCACTCATTTTGTCTAAAATGGAGAATGCAGTTTCATGTCCAGGCTTTTTCCTTTCATATTTTTCCTTATTTCACAGCATAACCCTAATTTCTATTCCCCCCCAATCTCTAATGCAGAGAGAAGCAGTGGTGCACCAAGCAGTGGGGTGGAGAGCAGAGTGAATGTATCAGCTCTGGAAACAGGTAATAAGAGAGGCATTATCTGTAAGAGATATTTTAAAACAATAGAAAACAGACTAAAAAATAGATCTGCTTTTAAGTTATTATCATCATGCAACATCAGTTCTAAAAAACATCAGTAATAAAATGTTTCTTTTTGCTGAGGTGAATTGGTTCCCATTCCTTGATAGACCTATATTAAAAGCCTCCAACCTAATTTTGAAAAGTTTATTTTTTAAGACAAGGTTATAGACTCGGGGTATAGCTCAGTGATGGAGGTTTTGCTTAGCCTCTGTGAGGCTCTCCAGTGCCACAAAAATGGGTGGGGGTAAAGTAGCTGTTTAGGATGTGTAATAGAAGCTCATAGACTTAGAGTAGATCATAAAGAGTCATTCCATACATGATAGACTGAAGGACCCTATAATGTTGTTTCTAAGAAAAAAAAACTGAATTCTCAATTCCATTTTGGAAGCACATCTCTCCTAATTTCAGTAATGTGAGCAAGAATTCATTTTATCTTCTAGAGTCTCTGACAGTGAGACAGAAGCTCTTCTGGCAGCAGAGGCTCTCTTGGCAACACAGCTATTGGTAATGAGGAGGAATACTGTTGAACAGAAAAAACAAAAACTCTTTAAATTAACATGATAAAACAACTGTTTTGGTGAGTACCCAGTGTAGAGAATTTGAGGTTTTGAAGAATTACTTTATTCCATCACCGGATTACTTTAAATTCATTTATGAATCAAGTGTTGAAAAACAGAGAACCAACTGGATACTTTTTCTTTTTTTCTTTTTTTTTTTAGTTATACATGGACACAATCTTTATTTTGTTTATTTATTTTTATGTGGTGCTGAGGATCAACTCAGTGACTTACGTGTGGAAGACAAGTTCTCTGCCACTGAGCCACAACCTCAGCCAACTGGATATTTTTTCTAAGTGAGATTGAAAAACTGCAGATTTAAATATAACCTTCAAATTTTCCAGGTTTCCTTGTAGGGTAAGTAAAGAGCATTATTGGCATCCTTAGTTATTTATTTAGAAATATACATTTCTGATTTGGCAAGATTAACCAACTTTTATTGTACATATGGCAGGGCACAGCATTATATAAATTGAAAAACTATATTGTATATACACAAAAACCTACTGATGGTAAAAAAATGATTAAGTGACATATTATACTAAAAGTGGCAGATTACTACTTAGTAAATTAATGAAAAAAATAACCTTTTGTATTAGTGTCCTCCAGAGAAACAGAATATACACACAGGAACACTTATTATAAGGAATTATTGTTATTTATAATAATTACATAATTATAAATATATAAAATATTATATAATATATAATTATATAATATATACAATTATTATATAATTATAAGGAATTGGTTCACACAATTGTAGAGGCTGAGAAGTTCTGAGATCTTTTAGAATTTATAAGACATGTGGATGAGTATAGAACCAATTAAATGACATTATAAAGAAGTAAACAGATAAATCCAAAATGTGAGTCATTTAACAGAACAAATGACCTTGAAGTACATAGTGGATATAAGACTTAATATGTGAGTTTGCATTAAAATTCCAAAGAAAATATATGAAAGAAAAAAGGAGTAGATTAAGTGAATGAGGCAAATGTGGCAAAAGTTTGAAAAGTATCGATCTTGGTAATTGGATATAAGGGAGAACATTGTTATACTATTCTCTCAAACAAACCTGCATATAACACTTGATTCATCTTTTTCATATCAAATAAATCACAAAATCTTATAGATTCTAGCTTCCAAATATCTCTCAAATAGGTCATCTCTTCTCCTTGGCCTATTCAAACACTAATACTACTTAACCTAAATGACTGTAACATCCTGCTAGCTGGCTTTCCTTCCTGCCATTAAACTTAGATAATTATAATCTGTTATTCATATAACTGCTAGAAGCACCCATCTAAGAAAAGATCATCCAGTTCACTAGCTTAAAACTTTCCAATGGCTTTCATGTCCTTCAGGATAACAATGCAATCCTCTGTAAGATTCAGAAATTTCTTCAAGATATGGCCCCATCCTATCTCTTTTTAAAAATTAACTCAAACACCATAGTGTTCCAAACTTTTACACCCCAAATATGCAATGCTCTTTTAGACCTTTATGCTACTGCATGCATATGATGTTAAATGAGTAGTCTAAGTCCTATTTATTCTCCTTTGATAAATTTTCCCTCTTTCCCAAACTCAAACAGCATTAAGTACTCTGTACTCCGTGCTCCACAAACAGTATTAGAGGTTTTCCTCCATAGTAGATCTTATAGAAAAGTAATTGCTTTTTGGTCTGACTTCTACTAGACTGTGAATTTTTATTAAGACAGTGGCTAGGTCTTTTATCTTTGTAGTCCAAATATTTAGTACACGTTTGGTATAAATATTATATGCTCCAAAAATTTTTTAGTGAAAACCAGGTTCTACATTGTATGCATGTTGAGAAGGGAATATTCTAGTGGCAAGAATCAAATTCATATAACTAAAACATAAGGCATAAAATATGCCACAAAAGAAGTTCAAATGAAATTCTTTGATATTTTAAGGAGGGAACACTAAATTCCAGCTTAAGGGTAGGAAAGGGGTACAGAATTGAGAAAGTTTGAGAGAAAAGATGGCAATTGAGATGACTGTAACAAAAGGAATCACAATACTTGGAGATAAAGCAAGGAATATAAGGAATAGACTAGATAATATAAGGAATATATAAGAAATAGTCTAGATTATAGTCCTGATAAAGTAAAATAGAGAGTATAATACAAGATCATAGAATAGTCCCATTGAGCATGTAAGAGAGTACTGGAAGTTAAAGAAGTAGGTTGGGTATTAAATGCTACCTATGGAAGAGAGTACAAGTTGAAATTCCACATTCAACATTTGCTAGTGTGGGTAGGATCACAGTTTGTTTGTTTACTTGTTTTATCTGTGATATCTGGCTGGAATACAGCAGTTATTTTCTAGGCCTTCAGTCTTATGAACATTTTCCCTTTTCTGGTCATTTGTCTAGAGAAAGCAGTTTTTTTTTTTTTTTTTTCTTTCTTAAGGCTTTTGTTGTCTGTGCCTATTGGCATTTTTGAATTGCTAAGTTTCTTCGGCTCCAATTCTGCAATAGATAGGACAATAGATGTGGCACCCTTCATCTCCATCACCAGGGAACCATGTTGTTCCCTGAGGACTGAAGTTCCTAACTGGTCTGCTTTCTTCTTTCCAGCTTTCAAATGTTTTTTTGTTTGTTTTACAAATAATGTCCAGGATTGCTGTACTTAGCAGGAGGAAGAAGAAAATACCTACCTATGGCAACTGACAACATGAGCTCTTCCCTTAGTGCATCCAAAGGGTAATGGAGAAGGAAAAGTGTCTCACACTATATTTCCCAGAAACAAAAGTCACAGAACACAATGGTCCAGAGAATCACTCCCAGAAAACTGAGCTGGGACCCAAATAAGGAATATTGCCTTTACCAGGAGAAGGGGCTTTTAGCTTCAGGTGCCTAGATGAATTTCAGGATTACTTGTAACCAACGACTGCATTGTGCTGCCCTTTTTGAATGATTTTCCTGTTCTTATTTCGCCACTAAACGTTGGGTATGTGAGGAACAGGTAGCTAATCTTTTTACTTTATAGATTTCCACATTAAGAGTAACTGCCACACCTGTATCTGATATAGAACATGGGATTCTGAAGTTAAGAGAATGAACCATGATTGGATGAGTATTAAGGGGTTTGGGGATAGAGGTGAATGTATTTCACATTTGAGCATGAAGAAGAAAAGATGTCACATCCATTATCAGATTCATGGCCAAGGCCTCTAGAAACAACAAATTAAAAGAGAAAAGCATACACATTTATTTAACATATTTTACATGAAATAAGAGTCTTCAGAAATGAAGCTTTGGAAAAACTCAGAAACCGGTGTATTTTATGTTATATTTATAAAGAAGTTGATAGTTCTGGAGAAGTATGATTGGACAAAGAAGGTGTAACTTAATGATAATAAACTGGAAGAACTTAGTAAGGCCTGTTTGTTCAGATTCTTCTCTGTGATCCCGTGTCTTGAGACATGAATAATCCTATTTTCTGGGCATAGGGAGGTCCGCACCTCTCACATGATGGGTGAGAATGGCTTTTTGGCTTCTACTGTTTTTTTTTTTTTAGTTGTATATGGACTCAATGCCTTTGTTTGTTTTTATGTGGTGCTAGGATCGAACCCAGGGCCTCACATTTTCAAAGCAAGTGCTATACTATTCCAGCCTGGCTTCATACTGTATCAAATGCAAGATATTATATTTCGGGTTAGTATGTCCTGAACCCCATCAAGAAGAACAATGTGAACAATTATCGTCAGAGGGTGGACTGAGATGATTACAAAAATGGCTACAATTCCTCACCCCTCTATATTTCTATGTTCTTTGCAATAGGACTTTATAGTTTCTCCCATTAAGAAGTGGAATCTATTTCCCCATCACTTGAATTGAGATGACCTTGTTTCTTGCTTGGCTAATAGAATATGGATGAAATAATAAGGTGCAAGCTTTAAGTCTAGTCTTATTTTTTGCTCACTCTCTTAAGCACTGTGTCCATGATAACACGCCCAGACTGATCTCCTGGATAATTAGAAAGATACATAAGCCATCCTTGTTGCCTTAGCCAGTAGTCAGTCATCAGACATGCAAGTAAAGATATCATAGGTGAGCCCTCCCCCTGCACATGAACACAGAAAACAGCTGAGTTTAAACTGGCCCAGGTCAGCAGAACTGCCCAACTGACCTTTACATTCATAAGCAGTGATAAATGCTCTTGTGGTCACTGAATTTTAGATTTATTAAACTGAATTTTTGTGATAATAGATAACAGATATTTAGAAATTACTAAAATAGCTGTCTGACTGACTCCCATTAGCTCCATTTCTATATCCTCAAATTTCATCTCCATACTGTTTTTTTTAAAAATGTTTATTTTTTAGTAGTAGATGGACACAATACCTTATTTATTTATTTATTTTTATGTGGTGCTGAGGTCGGACCCAGGGCCTTGTATGTGCTAAGCGAGTGTTCTACCACTGAGCCCCAGGCCCAGCCCCCTCCATACTGTTTTAACAGAGGTATTTCTAAAGTACAGATCTGATTATAGTTTCCCTATTTAAAATTATTCAGTGGCTTCCTAATTCTTTCAGGATAAGATAAACATGTACAAGAATGAAATGGAGTTGAGAGTCTAGAAATAAACCATAAATTAATTTTAGTCACATAAAATAATCCAGTCTTAGCCAAGCCTATTTCATCTCTTATTTTATTATTTAATAATTCACACGGAATTCATACCAAATTCTGGTGGGTTTAAAGTGGAACCTTGTTGTTTTAAAATATGCATTTAAGAGTTTGATACTTCTCCCTTTCAAGATATAGCACCTGATTCTCTTTCTCTTGAGTGTGTACTTAGCAACTAGTTTTTTAATTTCCTTCCTATTTGTTGTTTTTGAACCTCTTACATGAGTGAATATATGCATTTTATGAGCTTTTGTGATCAGCTCTCTTCCACTTAGCATAATGCTTTCAAGAATGGTTCATGGTGTAGCATGTATGCTATTGATTCCATTTTATTGTTGAAAAATATTACATTGTATGGATATTCATCAACTTATGGTCCATTGTTTAACCATTCATCAGTTAATGATCATTTGAGTTATTTGCATTTTTTTTGGCTAACTGAATAATGCTGATAGGAACATCTGTAAACATTTGCTATGTAGTTGTTTTAATTTCTCTTGAATATATACTTAGGAGTAAAATTGCTGGGTCACATGATAAATTTGTTTAACATTTTGCTAAACTATCACACTGTTATCTAAAGCAATTACACCATTCCCACCAGTTGGAATGAGGGTTCCAACTTCTTCATATCATTGTTAATACCTGTTGATTATCTTCCACTTCCTCTTCCCCCTCCTCCTCTGGTATCTCCTGTGGTTTTGATTGGCATTTCCCTAATGGCTAATGATGTTGAGCATCTTCTCACATGCTTATTGTCCATTTTATGTCTTCTCTGAAATGTCTGTTAAGATCTTTTTCCCATTTTAAAACCTGGATTGTATTTATTGTTGTGTAATAAGAATACCTTACATGTTTTAAATACAACTACCTTATTAGAATATGATTTCCAAATACCATATGGTCTTTCATTCTGTGAGCTATTGTCTTATTTTCTATTATTGTCCTTTAAAGTACTCAAACATTTTTTCTGGGGGGGGGGGGGGTGTCCTGGGGATTGAACTCAGGAGCACTTGAGCACTGAGCCACATCCCCAGTCATATTTTGTATTTTTATCTAGCGACAGTCTCACTGAGTTGTTTAGCTCATTGCTGTTGCAGAGGCTGGCTTTGAACTCAAGATCCTCCTATCTCAGCATCCTGAGCCACTGGGATTACAGGCATGCACCACTGTGCCCAGCTCAAACATTTTTAAATGAAATTTAATTGTCTAATATTTTCTTTTGAGTCTAGTAATTTTAGTGTCATATAAAAGGTTTTGGTTATTACAAGATCATGAAGATTACTCTTATATTTTCTTCTAAGAACTTTGTAGTTTTGGCTCATGGACTTAAATCTATGAATCATTTTGATTTAGTTTTTGTACATGTAGTAATACACAAACATGTATTCTTTTGTTTGTGCCTGTCCAGTCATCCTAGCACCATTTATTAAAAGACTTTTCCCACTGAATTATCTCAATGCCTTTATTGAAAATCAAGTGCCCATAAATTTAAGGTTTATTTCTAGACTCTCAACTCCATTCCACTCTTATACATGTTTATCTAATGCCAGTACACACTGTCTTGATTACTACAGCTTGTAGTTAATTCTGAAATGGTGATGTATGAATTCTCCAACGGTTATCATCTTTTTCAAGATTGTTTTGTATTCTGGGTTCCTTGTATTTTCATATGCATCTTAGGATCAGCTTAATATTTTTGTAAAACACAGCAAGCTGAAATTTTCATATGAATTGTTTTCAATCTGCAGATCAATTTGGAGAGAAATGCATCATAAAAACATTAGGTCTTCCAATCCATGAACATAGGATGTCTTTCCATTTATTTAGGTTTTCTTTAATTTCTCAGAAAAATATTTTGTAACTTTCAGTATTTAAGTTCTGTAATTCTTCCCTTAAATTATTTCTAAGTATTTTATGCTATTATAAATGAAATTTAAAGTATTTTATGCTATTATAAATGAAATTTTCTTAATTTATTTTTGGATTACTCATTGCAAGATTAAACCCAGGTTGCTAGGCAAGAGTTTTATTACTGAACTATACCCCAACACTTTTATTTTTTTTTATTTTGAAATAAGGTCTAACTAAATTGCCTGGGCTGGTCTCAAACTTTGATCCTCCTGCCTCAACCTCCACAGTAGCTGGAATTACAGTTATATGTCACCATACCTAGCTTAAGGAAGTTCCCCTTTTATTCCTAGTTTTTTTTTTCTTTTTACATATAAAGGTGCTGCATTTTGTCAAATGCTTCTTCTGTGTCTATTAAGATGATTTATGTCACTTTTAGCTTTTATGCTCTTAATATAGTATATAATTGTCTTAGTAAGCATGTTCGCTGCTGTGACTAAAGGATATGACAAGAAAACTGTAGAGAAGGAAAAGTTTATTCAGGGCTCACAGTTTTGGAGGTCTTAGTCCATAGAAGGCTGGCTCTGTTTCTCAGGGCTCAAGGTGAGATGAACATCATGGCAGGACAGTGTAGCAGAGAGAAGCAGCTCACATCAAGGTGACCAGGAAGCAGAGAGAGAAACTCTACTCTCCAGATACAAATATATACCCAAAGCCATGCCCCAATTTCCACACCCTCCAGCCACACCCTCCCACTTCAGTTAATCCCACCAGGGATTAACTCACTGATTAGGTGCTAAGGCTATAACCCAATCATTTCTCCTTCACAAGTTCTTGCATTGTCTCACCTGTGAGCATTCAGGGGACACTTTACATCCAAACCATAACAATAATGTTATTTGATTTTCAGGTGTAAAATCAACCTTGCATTCTTGGGATAAATCTCACTTTGTGAGATAATTATTTTTATATGTTGCTGGATTAGGCTACCCTAGTATTTTGTTAAGAATTGCATCTTTAATTAATTCTATTTCTCTTACGCTTTAACAGTAAGTAAAGTACAGTGTATGCAAGTATTGTTAGCTAATCATTGCATCTGAGGATTCACTGAATGTTAAAGATAATCTATAAGGTCTTGACAGAATGGCAGAAAGGTCTCAGTGAAACTAGTCTCTCAAATTAAAACTTTAAATTGCCAAATGGCTTTATTTATTGTCTAATTTTTTAAATTAAGCATTTTGAGGCAAAATTATATATTAGAGTCATATACCTCATTTGAAGCCTGTTACTCTCAAGGTCTAGTTTTAGCACAGAGGATTATTAACACACACACACACACACACACACACACACACACACAGAGTCCCAAAATACCTGTTTAAAACCAAGAATTGAAAAGAATTAAAATACTTGGTGGAATGTCCACAAGAAAATCAAATGGGATCCAAGTCAAACACCATAAAAGAATTTGAAATCTTTTTTTCTTTCATTTTCTTCCCTAGTAATTTTTTATAGGAAACCACATATAAGGACTTTTGTCTTGTCTCCCCCACCCCCAATTCTCTGCTTTCCTGTATCCATTCATTTTATCTTTTAGAAGAGAACTTGTACATTTGTACCCTGTAGGACAAATCTTACCTATGCATACATTTAATTGGATACATTTAATAAACAAAATTTAATTAGTTGTCTACATTTGTAAGTTGGCAAATGACACATAAAAATCTCTGTATCTGATTTCTCTTGAAAAAAATTTAAAGGGTTGGAAAGTGCTGCCTTCATTTCACAAATGGTATTAGTGAATAGTGACTTTTTCAAATACGACATATCACTTTGTCAATTTTTATAAATATCTATCGTACTACATATGGCTATTTTTACTATTTGTGGTAAAAACCTGAATTCTGTAAATATTGGATTTTGTGCCTTCTACCTTTGCCCATTGGCTCTATACTACACATAGCTATTTTTACCTTTTATAATATAGACCTGACTTCTATAAATATTGAATTTTGTGCTTTTAATAGTTGTCCTTTCCAATGTATATTAGTCTTTTTCAGTTTCCTTCCAAATTTTTGCAATTTTTTTCCTCTTTTATATTAAGAGGCAAAATAAAAGTTCTTAGAGCTCTATAGGATCCTTCGAGAAATGACAAGAGGACAGAGATGAGCTGTAGCCTTTTGGGCACTATAACTAACAACATTCCTAGATCCCTATCAGTTAGAAAAAAGGGGAAAATTCACAAACTGGTAACTTTGTACATGTAAGACCTCTTGCAGCTTTGAAAAGCCTAGCTTTGAGAGACAATAAAAATGGGAAAGTGATGGTCCATCTGTGCTCAGGGTTGTTAGAAAAGTAGAGATCAACAAAAATTGGTCTCTTGGAAGACAGAGAGGAGGGAGAGAGAAAGTAAAAAGTATAGTAATATCAGGGAGACCTATAAGGAGGGAGAGAGAAAGTAAAAAGTATAGTAATATCAAGGAGGGAGAGAAAGTAAAAAGTATAGTAATATCAAGAAGACCTCCTATAGTAATATCAAGGAGACTGAGTGTCAATGACCTACCATAAATAACATATATACCTCAAAATGATTGAGACAGGTGTTAGTTTCTCTGAGAAGTATCTCCTGTAGGACAGTATAAATCTTTGTGGGGAAAATCTTGTTTTATTTCAATCTATTTCTTTTTTAAAAAGAAAAACATTTATTTTTTAGAAGTAGTTGGACATAATACCTTTATTTTATTTATTTATTTTTATGTGGTGCTGAGGGTCTTGCACGAGCTAGATGAGCGTTCTACTGCTGAGCCACAATCCCAGCCCCTGTTTCTTTACTCTGCTTTTTAAATTTTTACTTGTTTCTCAATGGCCTCAATTGTCTTACATATACTGAGAAAACTTTTTAGTATTTAATATTTATTGCAATTAATTTTCTTTCCAAACACAAGAGTTCCCCTCCCCTTCAATAAGGAGAGATTTTATTAAAAAATTCAATGGAAAAATAAGATCTCAAAATCAAAAGTTGCATTAGCAATGCATGGCCATGTTTGGACTTTCAAATTATATTTTAGCGATTCTCTGCTTAATGAGAGGGAAGTAATTTGCATGCAATTTTCAAAACAAGAATGAAGGCTGGTTGCCTTAATGTGGTTATATACTAATTGTACAATTAACTGCTACTTCTTTTTAACCAGTTATTTTTAGAAAGCAGATTTAGTAATTGAATAATTTATTTATTATACTGTTATGGTGTCAGGTGGACTTCAATAATTTAGATCGGAGTAGACAGGCATATTACACCTCTATGAAACCACTAAGTAACTATGTAAAGAAGTTAGATTTTATTATTTGTTCATCTGTGTCCCTACTTCAAGCTATTTAATATTCGTTTTATAAATGGAACACAGAAAACAGTTATGCCTGCTTAAGTATACACATATGTTGACTCAGTTATATACAAAATGCTTAGATTCTTGGACTATAGTAAACTCTCAGTAAATGTTGGCTCTAATTTTTATAATTTTTCACTAATTCTCTCAGAGACTTTTTTACAGTGCCTTGCCTCACAAGCAAGTTAGAATACTGGACCCGCCCACGTCTTCCTTCCCAGTCTAATAAATTTTGCTAAATTCTATTCCTGCAGAACTGGCCATAGGATAACTGGTCACCCACATTTTTCCTACACTGTTCAATTTTTTTTTTTTTTTTTTTGGAAAATACTAAAATATCAAATTCCATTACCTGCAAACATCACCCACAAGAAATGTGCCAAAAAGTAATGCCTTGTCCGCTCTTTCCCGTTCTTGGCCACGTGCTCTGCACCCTGATACCAACCAGCGATGCGCTAGACATCTCTAATCACAAATTCCCCACGAAACTTGAAATCTTTGTACATCTAACTAATGGAAACTCAAGGTGCGAGATAAGAGATTCCCTTCATGCAGGCCACGAAAAAGACTTTCACTTTTTTCTCTCCTCGCGGCTGAATTACTCTACTTATGCCTTTGGGCTGCTTTCCTCTTAAGGTTCGAACGACTAGATAAATCTCACCTGAATAGTGAACCTATCGAAACGGAAGCACGTTGTACTCAAAACTTTATGTACTACCGGATTAAAAGGCCCACCCAGCTGATGCGCAGGCGCCATAACTGCCGCCCACTCTGGTTTGGGGCGCTTGGTTCTTTTCTCGCGCCTTCACTCTTCTCTGGCTCTTTCCCAGTCTTCCATTCGAACTTCCCGGTTGCGACTCACTTCACCAATCACAAACGTTTCCCCTCCGGCCCCGCCCTGCCATCGCCCCCTCCAGAACTGGAGCGCCGGTTCGCGCACACCCCTCCTTTCCTTACGCACGCTGCGCGCTGATATCAGCCCCTGACGTCATTGTCGTCCGGCGCCGGCTGCCTCCTCGGCCACTCCCGCTGGCCGTTGGGCTGCTTGCCGAAGTCCCGCCCCCAGATCACCCCCACCTCGGAACCGCTCTAGTGGCGGCGACCCATGTGGGGGTTCAGGTTCCTGCGGTCCCCGCCGCTGCTCCTCCTGCTGCCGCAGCTCGGAATCGGAGACGCCTTGTCCTGCCTGCAGGCCAGAACCATGAACCCGGGCGGCAGCAGTGGTGCACGATGCTCCTCCGCGGTCGAGGGACGCCGCCAGCAGTGCCTGCAGTTGTCCACTGTGCCAGGAGCCGACCCGCAGCGCACTAACGAGGTGCTCCTGCTGGCGGCAGTGAGAGAGGGATCAGAACGGCAGGACCTCCCTAGGGACCCGGCAAAGGAGGAACCGCAACCGCCGCCCCAGCATCACGTCCTCTATTTTCCCGGGGATGTACAGGTAATTGGGGCCTAGGCACCTGTTACCCCCTATGGATTCAGTGGGTTCTCTTGTGGCTGTTGCCCGGTTTTTTCCCTTCCTGAACACACCCACAGTTGGGCTCACGCTTCCGTTATTTCATGAAATCCCAAATCGTCCCTTCTACACCCCTGACCCCTTTCCCATGGAAACCCAGGGGAATTGTCCTTGGAGGGACCATTGCTAAAGAGCCAGCTGTCAATCCAGGCATCACAGGGTGGAATTTGAGATATACAGGGAATGAGACGTGTAATGTATGCTCATTTTTAACTTGGTTTCTTAGACGACACTGTGTGGTGTGTGTGTATGTGTGTTAGGCAAGGGACAGAGAGATGGCTTTTAGATTAACTCAGCACCAGAACATAGTGTTTAGGAAACGCTGATAGCAATTTTAAAACAGGCAAACAAAAAACCCATTACAAAGGCATGACACTTCCAATAATCCTAAAAAATGTTGGGTGATGGTGGAAGAAAAGGGACAGTAATTGCTAAGTATGTCCATATTTTGATGTTCACCTAAATTTTCTTTTTGTTTTTTATGTTAATTATTAATTTTATAGCTGCAGGGTTGTCTTTATTATTACTTCGATAGCTGCAGGCAAATATTCATAGTTATGCTGTCTTGGAAGCTGGGTGTTAATCCAGAACTGCAATGTCTAACACATTAGCTGTAATTAAGTAAAATTATTATTATTAAGTAAAAATCCAGTTTGTCAGTCATCCTAGTTGCACTGCAAGTGCTCAGTTACTAGAGATGGCAGGTGTGTACTGTATTGGACAGTGCAGATAGACACTATTTCCATAGAATATGAAACTTTCTATCATCACATAAAGTTCTGTTAGCACTAGTAGACAGGTAAAGCTAAAATATAGCTAGATGGGTTTTTTTATGCTATGAAACAATATTCTTGTTTTTGAAATTGATGCTTTAACACAATATATTTAACTTCCACCTGTGAGTCAAATAACGGTAAAATATATGTAGTGTTTTCCCTTGCCCTCAAAATAAGGGACTCATTTGGTTGACTAAACATATTCCTGAACTTTAGGCTTGCCAATTGCATGCATTGTATTTTTTTCCTCTATCTTCACTCCCCTTATGATCTCTCAGTCTTGTGTTCTTACTTATCACCTACACCAAGATAACCCTTGACATTTGTGTATCTGGCCTATGAAAAACTAGTATTAGATTTAAGAGAAAATTTACAATTTCATTCCTTTGTAGTCTGGTTGGGAAAACAGCATTTGGTATTTCTGACACTGATTTCCAGAGATTTGTGACCAACTACTGCAGGCATGCCTATAGCAATGATGATAATGGTAATGATAATTAATGTTTATTAAGCACTTCTTGTTTTTAAAGTGTACCAGACAGAATATAAGTCTTCAGATGAGATTTGAAAAGTTCTACAGGTAGTTTCATTTGAACATCTTTTCTTTATGTAGTCTCAGATTCCATTAGATTTTTGTATAGTGATACACTTAATTTGTGCATTGCATGGAGTACTCTACAAACCTTAGGTCTTCTAGAAGAGAAATAGGCTTTGAGGTCAAATTTCCTAGATTTGAACTCAAATTCTCTATATTTTAGCTATGAAATCTCTGGCAATTCTTAAATCTCTCAGTATTTCAGCTACTTCAGCTATAAGATGAGAATAATAGTTTATAGAGAGTTAATGGAGATTAAATATGTTATTACCTAATAAGTTCCAATTCCTTCTCATCCTTCTGGGCACTTTTTAAATTATTTGAATACCCTAGTGTTTCATTCTTGTACTTTTTCCTCTATCTTCACTCCCCTAGTGATCTCTCAGTCTTGTGTTCTTATCACCTATACCAAGACAACCCTTGACGTTTGTGTATCTGGCCTAAACATATTACTGAACTTTAGGCTTGCCAATTGCATGCAGTTATTTCCTTTTGGGTATTTAATAGATATCTCAAACTAAAATCACTGGATATTTACCACAGTACAATCTTCCTTATTCCAGTTAATGGAAATTACCTTTTCAGTTGCTCAAGTCATCCTTTAGATCTTTCTTTCATACCTCATTTTCTAATCCATCTACAAATCCAGACTATTAATATGTATGGATATATGACTTGTTAATCCTTCATAACTGGATAAATTCCAATTTTAACTTTAAAAATTTTGCTTTGCTAAAGAGTAGGATATGTAGATAACCATGTCCTAAGCAGTGTGCCCTAGCCATGTACCCTGGGGCTTTCTGTGCTCTATCAGGCAGCCCTTTTAGGTTGGATCCTATTCTGGTCACTCTAGCTTGCTTACTTGGGATGTGCACTTTATGCCAGCAAAAATGCTCTCTTGATGCATTTTTGATGGAATTGTAGCTTATACCTAATGTAGTTCTCCTTACTCTGCTGTAAGGGTAGACCACCCAGTTTAAATCTTTATGAAGGTTTCTGGACTCTCAGAGACATGTTCAAGTTTTTAGAAAATCCTTTAACCCTTAATTCAATGGCAGTGATGTGGTGGTCCTGTAAGTTTTTGCAAGTCAGCAAGCATCTAACTGGAGTAAGCACTTCTTAATCTCTCCCGGAGATCTCCCAGACATCATTTTTATCATAGTAGCAAAGTGATTTTGTGATAATTGTGTATATCATAAATCTGAATATACAGAAGGTAAGAGCAAAATTCATAGAAAAGTCAAATGGTACACTCTTCTGAGAATAAATTTTTAAAATATATATGGAAGATTCCTTAGAAAACTGGGAATGGAACCACCATTTGACCAGGCTATCCCACTTCTCAGTCTATATCCAGAGGTTCTCTCGTTGCCTGCCTCACTGGGGATGAGGAGAAGCATGGCCTCCATGGTTTACTCCTACAAGGACAGTAAGTGCATCGCATTCCCAACTAGGATGAATATCCTCTCCAAAGAAACCCCTTCTCTGTATGCAGGTTGGCAATAGGTAATAGCCTGGGCTGCAGAAGCAATTTTGGCTGCCTGTTAGCAAGTCCTATAGGAATGCCTGGTGCCTCTTTTCAGAATATGGAAGAACTTA
The DNA here is from genome assembly GCF_048772815.1 of Callospermophilus lateralis. NCBI lineage: Eukaryota > Metazoa > Chordata > Mammalia > Rodentia > Sciuridae > Callospermophilus > Callospermophilus lateralis. Next base: position 35,101,129 of record NC_135313.1, on the reverse strand, counting down.
TCCATTGTTCTCAGATCTGGGGTTTGACAGACAGTAACAATCCCATTTTTTTCATTTTAGTACACATAGTTCCTTAGTATTAGCATTTACCCCTTTCTAATCATAACCTGGGGCTAATTCAGGGAGACACCATTTCAATTTATAGTACCTTCTATGTGGTAGAATCTAAAGTGATAGTCATAAAATCTGGGTTCATTTTGGTTCATTAAATAAATATGTAATAAATATAGTAACTGTATAGTTCCTAGGACATCAGATTCCTTAACTATAAAAAGAATTTAGATAAGCCTTTCCAGATCTAAAGGCCTATGATTTTGTGATAATTGTGTATATCATAAATCTGAATATACAGAAGGTTAAGAGCAAAATTCATAGAAAAATCAAATGATACAATCTTCTGAGAATAAATTTTTAAAATATATATGGAAGATTCCTTAGAAAACTGGGAATGGAACCACCATTTGACCAGGCTATCCCTCCTCAGTCTATATCCAAAGGACTTAAAAACAACATACTGCAGTGAGGAAGCCTCATCAATGTTTATAGCAGCTCAATTCACAATAGCTAAACTGTGGAACCAACCTACATGCCCTTCAGTAGATGAATGGATAAAGAAAATGGGGTATACATACAATGGAATATTCTTCAGTAAATTCTTTTTAATGGAAAAAAAATATATATATATATACACATTTTTATGGAAAACCACTGATATTAATGGAATAAAACTATTATGAAGGAGTTGAGCATACCAGTGGGAAAAGTATCGAAGAACATGAATAGAGAATTAACAAATGAAAATTGCTAATAAACAAAATCCCAATTAGGAATCAAAACATGCAAATTTAATCAAAACTAAGACATTTTTATCATAGTAGCAAAGATTTTTAAAATATTAATGCAGATAAACATTAGCATTAAGGATGGGTACGGATAGAGGGTCCCTCTAGTCTCCCATTTCTCTTCCCCGGGACTACTTTTAAATCTCTGTCCTTCCAGAGATGTTGTTTTTTGCATTTTTTTTAGAAAACAAAAATGGTAGCATTGCAGTACTATTTATCTTATTTCTTTCCCATAAATTGTATATTCAGTCCCTTAACAAATCCTATTGATTCCACTTTTAAAATAATTCACAGTCTGAACATTTCTCAGCACCTCTATATCTACTACCACTCTATTTCAAACCACCTTCTCATGAGGATTCTCTGTCTCCCTCCTTCAGCTCTTGCCCCTTTACAAAATATAGACTGAATCAGTCCTCTGCTCCAAAACCTTTCAGAGCAGATGCCAAGTCCTCACAAGCTGGATTAGCACCTTCCCTCTTTTCCAGCCATCTTTGTGCCTTCCTTGTGATCACTTTTGCTCCTGTTTACTAGAGCCACAATGGCCTCATGGCTTTATCTTGCTTTTAACCCTCATGTCTTCACCAGATGGCCTTTTGCAGCTATACTTCCCTCTGCCTGAACTATGCATGGGGCACACTCCCTCAATTCTTTCTTAACAGTCATCTTATTGGAGAAGCAGCTCCTGATCGTTCTGTGTTAAATATTGATTTTCTACCCTCCTATTCCTCTACTTTCATTTCCATTGCACTTACCACCATTTAATATGTCTTGTCCAGTATGATAGCCACTAGCCACTTAGTATTAGCATTTACCCCTTTCTGATCACTTGTGGCTATTAACCACTTGAATTGAAAAGAAACTAAACTCTTAATTGTAGTTTCAGTTCATTTAAATTTGGGTATTCACATACAAAAAGTCTGTGTAATGAACCAAATTTATATTTTCAGTTCATTTATTAGGAAATTGGATCATATGTATACTAAATAAAATGTAGTAAACATATCCTTCTCAGTTATTTTTTAAAATTACTATTATGGAGGTATATCTTATTACCCTTTCTCTTAAATAGATTTGAGGCTTATTTTTTTCAAAATCTTATAATCAGAAAAGTGAAGACAAATTGTTTTCATTTCTAGAACATTAGCCATAGGTCATTGTAACCTCTTGATTTCCTCCACAAAGATGGGAAACTATTTTGTGGAAATAATTTTATGTCAATATATATTTAATGCTTATTTCATCTTTCTTACTTTTCAGAATTACCATGAAATTATGACTCGTCATCCTGAGAATTACCAGTGGGAAAACTGGAGTCTAGAAAACGTTGCCACCATTTTAGCCCACCGGTTCCCCAATAGTTATATTTGGGTGATAAAGTGTTCCCGAATGCATTTGCACAAATTCAGCTGCTATGACAATTTTGTGAAAAGCAACATGTTTGGTGCCCCAGAACACAGTACTGAGTTTGGAGCTTTTAAGCACCTTTATATGTTATTGGTTAATGCTTTTAACTTAAGTCAGAATGGTTTGCTATCGAAGAATGGCAATGTTTGGAATAAGGACTCCAAAACATCTAACTATAGATCTAATTCTTCTCCTACTACTAGTAATGGTTGCCAGGGAGAAAAAGAGAGGACCTGTGAAAAATCTGATGAGTCTGCCCTGAGATTTAATCCACCATCACTAAATGGTGCATCTTTTACTTTGATTGGATTCAGTAAAGGTTGTGTTGTTTTGAATCAGTTGCTTTTTGAATTGAAAGAAGCCAAGAAAGACAAGAACATAGATGGTTTCATCAAAAGCATCAGAACGATGTATTGGCTGGATGGTGGTCATTCTGGAGGAAGCAATACATGGGTTACGTATCCAGAAGTCTTGAAAGAATTTGCACAAACAGGGATTATTGTTCATACCCACGTAACACCTTACCAAGTACGTGATCCAATGAGATCTTGGATTGGAAAGGAGCACAAGAAATTTGTTCAGATACTTGAGGATTTTGGTATGCAGGTGACTAGTCAAATTCATTTTGCAAAGGAAGCTCCTTCTATAGAGAATCACTTCAGGGTTCATGAGGTATTTTGAGACTACAAGAATATTAATGTACTTGTTTAGAGGAAAAGCATATGCACTTTGAGTGCTGTAAATTCAGATAATGACATGTAAGATGCAATTCATAAAAGGATTGTCAGTCTGGGGGTTAGGGAGAAGCACACATTCCTAAAATATGGGTATAATATGCAATAGTATTCCTTGCTTGTGATTGTGAACAGTTTTTAATTTGGATTGGGTTAGAATTAGTTAATTTGAAATCTAAAAAGGTGGTTTGTGATAATCCTATGAGAAAATATAGGACCCTTAAAAATGAAGGTTAATGACAACTAAAATTGCTGTTGTTGGAAATAGTTGATTCTTTGAGTAATGTTTCAAACCAAATTTGGTGACATTATAACAGCAGTTAGCTATTTTGGCACTGAAAACTTGAGTGGAAGCACTTCATTTCTCTTCAGACAAAGCAAAAGCACCCTGATGTTTTCCATCATTTTGGAGTAACAATCCTGCCTCTTTTACGTTTTATAAACTTATGGATTCATTCTTAATGTGCCACAACTGTTTGTTTTTTCTTGAGAGTCAAATATATTTCCAGTTCTCCAAGAATGTGCAATAGCATAAAGCTGATTTTTTAACCTTTACACTTATACACTGTGGCTTAATTTTTAATTGACAGTTTTTAATTGACTGTTTTGGGGTTTCTTAAATATTGGCCAAAATACAGTTGTTTTTGAAAATTGGTTTAAATTGAATATAATTATATATATATTTGATAAAAATATACTACAGAGTAGATTTCAAATTTTCATTATATTAGTATTTTGAAAGAGATCAACTTAGGTAAAATAAATATATAATACTCTATCAGCTGCTCTATTGAAAAGGAAACAGATTCCATAGATCTAAATCAGTGTTTCTCCAGAAACATGATTTTGTCTGCCAAAAGAAAACAGCTCTCTTTGGCCAAAATGCAAAATTACATTGCTATAAGAAAAGTTACAAGGGAAAGTTTGAAGACACAAATGATTTAATTTTGGCTCAAAAACTGAATTTGCTTAACACTACTACATAATTTGGGTGAAGTTTCCTTCTGCCCGTTTTTCTTGACCTAGATAAATACATTTTGAGAAACCAAGATCTAATGAATTTTAACCAACATTAGAATATGGCTGTGTGATTACAAAAGGTGACCAGTCACTTTTTTATAGTTTATTAATAATGCTTTTGCAGGTCATGAAATAACAAAGCAGGGAAGTAACATGCTGCTTTAGGACTGAGAAAAGTAAAATGCTAAAGATGACTATCTTAATGACCCAGAGGACCTAAATTTATTAAACAATATAAGGCAAAAATGTTTATTTATTGATTTCTTCCCAGAATTACATCTTAATGACTCTGTAAATACATTCCAAATAGAGACTCATGAGAAAGGATTCTTAACCAGATACTTTAAAAAAAACATAATTCTATTAACTGTACAAGAGTAGTATCTAAATTTTTAAAATACCTTCTTTCCAGACCAAAAATTTCCATCACAGAAACAAGTTGAGCAGATTCTAATATTTTATGTATTACTTGCCTTAAAGCACCATGATTGGGTGGCTTTTTTCATTTAATAATTCTTTTGTTAAATTCACTTGTATCTAATAAAATAGCTGAGTTACTGAAATGAGCTAAGAAGGGACAAAGAAAAGGCTTTTCTTTTCACAGGCTTAACTAAACTGGAAAAATAGGACTTTTAATAGACAAATTCATTTTAAAAATATGAAATATTATTTGAATCTGAATTCAGCTATCCAGTCACATGAATGCTTAATTATAATTGTTATATAACAAATGGAGGAGATATTAAGAATGACCCACTGGGTACCTAAAACTGCTATCACATCAAAGTGAGACAATATTGAAAAGTAAAAATATTTTCAGAAGTGAAATATATTCTAGTTGATCCATATACAAACATTTTGTTTGACACTTTAGATTGGTCCTTTCTCTACATTTAAAACTGTTATTGTAAATGTTAGTATATCCTCTTGGATTGTGCCTTTGTGATGAAAGAGTCAATTGAGAAAAGTAGTCCTACAAATAATGTGAAAGTTGTTACCACCACAGCATGAATGTATAATTGTATTAAAATTAATAATCTACAGAAGTGCGTTTTGATGTGCTTTATGTTGTCAACATTGTTAAAACTTCATATCATTTGAATGAATGGAAGCTTTATCTTGCCAGTTTTGGTTTCTATATATGCTTTCATTAACCTCCATGATTTTTCGAGTGAGCAACTCTGAAAATCTTTTCTGTAAAAACAGAACCATTCTCCTTTTTAAATTACTCCATAAAAATTTGCATTCTATCCATTTTTTTTCTGTTGCACATTTTAGAGCACTAAGTCTCTTTTAAGTTCTTCCTTTTCTTTGCTCATCATTTCAGTTATCTGTATTCTAGCTCCTTCAGAGAGTTTCTTAGAATTTATGTAGTATGATCCAGTTCTCATTTCATTCATGCACCGATGTCTGGGCATCCACAAAGAGCAAACAGAGTCTAGGCCATAAGGACATAGCACAAAGTCCCAGTGTGTTACTATGGAAATATGTAATAGATGAAAGCTAGAATGGATATAAAGAAAGAAATATGGAACAAAAGGTAGTAGTCATAAGCTAGTCTGTTTTATTTTCATTTGAGGGTCTTTAAGAAAAACATGCCTTAGAGGATGAGATATAAATAGCTTAATTTCTAAGTCTAGTTGCTCTATACAAGGGCAGAGAGGCCCAGCATAATAGGCAGTTCCTTAGGGAGGTCATTTTAATTTCCACTTATGGATATATTTAAGACGCTCCAGCACTCATGGCATGTATATTTGAAACTAGACACGCAACACCAGAGATGTATGCCTGACTGCTTATCTGTGTTAGTTCCTTCTGACCATATCTATTAGCACCAGAGGAAGGATGCATGCAGCACAGTTCCAATTCTATCCAGACCTGCCTTCTGACTTCCAATACTTTTTTCTTTGTTGTTAATAAACTCTGATTCATTCATCTTGGATATCTATTAAAACTTTTTATAGGTGAGAGAAAAACCTTGTTACTAGGTTCTTAAGAACTTAGGTTTTCACGTAGGTATTTTGAGAAGGATGAAGATACAAATTAAGCGTTGTTGGGTTTGTTTTGATACCTCATGAAAGATGTTTGAAATTAATTACTGAGTAAGTAGAATTCAAATGTACTCATGTTCCAAGAAAAATATCGTTAATGTTCTTGAAAATTTAATAATTACACTTCATACATAATGCTTTAAAAATGTATTTTGAAAGGATTATATGAACAAAAATTCAAGTAATACAAAACTGCCAGTCTTGCTACTGGCTCTTCAGCCTCTTCTCAGAGGCAACCACTATCACTAGTTTCTTGTAAAGTCTTGCAGAGCTAATTCATGCCTATATAAATATTTACACACACACAGTACCTTATTTTACACAAATGGCAGCATATTTTAACACCTTTTGTATGAAGTTACATTGGGAAAATTCCACACCGGTACATATACCTTTGCTTTATTCTTCAGCTGCACTGTTCCATTTTTTTGTATTATATTCTGCTGTCTGCCTGCTTATTAGTTTTATTTTGAATCCTTGTATATATGAAGGTTTGTTGAGAAGAAAATTCCTTTGTACATCAGGTCCAGCTCCCAAACTAGCCAAAGAAAAGCTATCCAATCCATTCAGAAGTATTTGAGATATGCTACACATTAAGGAGAGAGAATATGGTCACTACCACTGAAATTAATCCCATCTTCTATCACAGCTGTGTGGATCTGGACAAGCATTTATACAATCTGGGTTGATTAGAATCCCTGTGAGGTTATCCTTAACATATACTGAGAAATATTTCATTCATTTGGCCTTAACCCCAAAGGCAAAAAAGATTAAAATATCTCAATTTTAAAATGAACAGACCCTAACAAAAATACAACCTTAGAGATAATTTTAAAACTTCCCAGAGGGTTTATCTCTAGCCTTCCAAATGTAATACTACAAAAGGAGCTACCTCACACCTCTTAGCAAGAAAATTAAATAGAATAGCTAGCACTAGCCATCAACTGTTTCTGCTCTTAACTATCTCCTCTATTTTTTTGTAGAAACTTATGAAGCATTAGTTCTATTTTAAGGATGAGGAAAATAATCTTCAGAGGTTATTTAACTTCACCCAGTTTTCTTCCCCACTAACCAAAATAAAATAAAATGAATATTCAGTAAGCCAATTATAACTGGTTTATTGCCACATTTATAGTTTGCACTGATTCTCATATTAAGAAAAGGGAAATTTAAAAAAAGGAAAGTTTATTAAAAGCGGGCTATAAATACTGTACAAAACTAAGAGAGTTTTGTCTTTCTTCTTCCTGAAACAACAGGAATCACTGAAGAAGTTCCTTGCTTAGTTTTAGAAATACAGATCAAAATCTGGTAATTAGATTTGGCTAGTATATTAAAACAGTTCCTTTCTGAGAGACTTTTTATCACCTTAGTTAATTCAGTAAGTTTTTCAAAAGATGCCTAGGAAAATCAGAACTTTTCCTTTCTTGTTTATTGTGATTTGCATTTTATGCCTGAAACTACTCCAGCATAAAACACGAATGAATGGATTATCTTCAATAGAGAAAATTAATTAAAATGCACCAAAAATGATGTACTCACAGAGATTGCTTTAGATGGGCACATTTGTGTTCAATAAATATACTTGGTCTTGTTTCAGTGACATTGCAACATAATGGCTAGGTACAAAACAAAGAACAGCATAGAAGACACACAATGGCCCATTGTCTTCAAAGACAACATTAGGATCTTTCATTTAAAAGAAAACCCAAACATTTATTTAGAAAAAGACTAGGTAAAAATGTATTTAGTAGGAGAAACTTTAATTAGGTTGATATTTAGCCATACATATAAACTAAAACTGATTTATTTTCTATATAAAAAAATTTTAAAAGGAGGCTGATTTGACATATCAGGATCAAAACCAGGATCAATTAAACATTTGTTCTGGATAAATCACAAAACTAATAATACAAATCACTATAGTCCAATGATTCTCAGTCCTGATTATACATCAAAACAGCTTATAAGGTCTATTAGATACCTATACCAAATCCCAAATGTACTGAATATACTATATAACATAGTTGGGGCCTAGGCATATACGTGTACAAAAAAAAAATGCCTCAAAAGATTCTGATTACATGCAAATGTAGTAGAAAACTTAGTTGGTTGTCCACCGTTTTTCCTTTCCTATCAGAACCCTGGTTTTAAAAATTATCCATTCTGCCCCATCCATACCTCATAGGCCTCAAAAAGGATTCTATTCCCAGCTCCAGGAGACCTAACTAGCCTAAGGGTTATTTTATATCCTTTGCCTAATGACTAGCTCAGGGATGGGCAGATCTAAGCTACTTTATACAGCAATAAGACCCAAGGATTTGGTAGCAAATTCTGGGAAATTTGCTACCAAATTTCCATATTAACACAGGACCACTGGAATCCAGCCAGATTCTTCTACTGCATTTAAATGAAGATACACAAGGCCCCAAGTACTGGCAATCATCCCATGACCACAAGGGTAGCCAGCCTTAGGATAACTGCCAATGCTGTGGCTAGAGAAAGGGGGAAAAAAATCTCCAAAGTTTGGTGACATTACCAAATCAATGGATTGGAAACACTGAAACCTATCAGAGACTTCATGTAATGAGAGTCAATATAGTTTCTTATTGCTGGAATCATTTTAAGTTGGATTTTTAATTATTTGGCTTTTTTTTTTGTTTGTGTGTTTGTTGGTGTTGAAGATCAAATCCAGGATCCTAAGCATATGTGTATCACCAACCTATATCCCTAGCCCAGTAATTTGCATCGTATAGCTAATAAGTAGTCGTAGTATGGCACTCTTTAAACTCTTTTAACAATCTGTATCAAGTAGAAACCATACCAAGACCCACATCATATTTAGATAATCTGTAAATCTGAGACTGATTTATCTGTCCTATTTTAACAAAGAATGAATCTTTAAAAATTTATAACTTGTTATACTTTCTCAATGTCTGAACTAAATTTTATTAAAAGATTATGCATCACATTCACTTCATTATTTACTCAAAGTTCTTGCTGTAGGCTTTGTCTTGAATGTGTAAGACCATTCGCCGTGCATAGAAGTCCCTGTATTCCTCTGGTAATTCAGCCAGTGTTTTTAAGGCTCTGTCTAAAATTTGTGCAGCTCTTGATGCTGCTTTAGGATCTTTGTTTCCATAGGTGTCTGTTTTATCATAGCATTCAGATGGAAGGTGCTTCCAAAAGACATTCACTCCCACTCCAAACTCTTCAGAAATTACATTATGGAACCATAAAGCTGGAGAAAGTTTCAAAAAACAAGTTAAAAATAAAACCTACAGTTAAAAAAAAAAAAAACCAAAATGTCACTGAAATATCACGAATTGCATATAGCCAATGTAAGAAATAATTCTTGTAACCAGATCCCTTCGTTAGCACACTCCCAGCTTCTAACAGAATCATTTTAACTTTTATGAATTGCCAAACCAATTTAAAGTGTCGAAACCCTTAGTTTAAAAATCTTTAGAAATAGCAATTTTTCCTTTATAACTTGATGGGCATAATAAAGCTATATTTGTTTTGTAGTTCTCATCTAGGGCTATGTTTTGTGTTACTTGTTTACACTTCCTGAGTCATACAACTACATAAAAAACTTTTTTTTTCTTGATATACTGAACATTTCAATTATTTGAGAAGTATGACCTTTTCTTTTTTTTTTCTTTTTTTTTTAAGAGAGAGGTAGAGAGAGAGAGAGAGAGAGAATTTTAACATTTATTTATTTATTTATTTTTAGTTATCGGCAGGCACAACATCTTTTGTTTGTATGTGGTGCTGAGGATCGAACCCGGGCCGCACGCAAGCCAGGCGAGCGCGCTCCGGCTTGAGCCACATCCCCAGCCCCAATGACCTTTTCTGATTCAGTATAAGACTTTTGTTCTCAAAGACTTCATGTTCAAGCTGTAATTTGGTTTTCTAACTTGCTTAAATTTGCATTCATTGTAGCTTCCTCAGTTTTATATTTCTAATGCAATTATAATCATGTTATATTTCAGCTCCTTTACAACAATTAGTACACAAAACTACAGCAAATATTTTGATGGTGGAGGCGATGGGTAAAATATATTATATACCTAATTAATTTTTTATTTTCACTAAAAAGTTTACTTTGTTTTCAATTGAGTCTATACATTTTCAAAATGTAAGTGCCAGAGGCATGCTAAAGCAACACAATAATGTAACAAAGATGGAGTACTAATCATGTCAAACAATGTTTAATGTTATGCAAGGTTTAGAGAGAGATTTAAATTTTCGAATCAAACTCATTCTAAGAGTGCTTGAGGAAAAAGAAAAGATTAACATAGTTTGATATGCAGAAGTAGTCTTCAGTTTTAATCTTCACTTCAATTTTTCTAGAATCTTTCTTAAAAGAAAAAAACTAACCATTCTGTTAAATTTAAATCCTAAGATGGGACTTTTGCTTTTGTTTCAAAATATATGTAAATGTTTAATATTTGGGGACTTTTTGTTTTTTAAAAAACCTATATGTAGAATAATAGAAAAGTGCATGTCCCTTAACGATGTTCTGAAGATACAAAAATCAAAATGTAAATACAAATTTTAGAAAAGACAACTGATTTTAAGATTGATGTAATGGTTATTCTCAATGAATATAAGAATGAGAAATCAATGCATCCAGTTTTTATAGATGATCAATTACATGAAGGACATTATATAGCTGTGCAAAACTATTTTTCTTTTTTTATATCTTTATCCTCTAAGCTTTTTTCTATTTTTAAAATTATATGTTTTTACTTTTTAAACTTTTTTGAAAAAAACAAAACACAAACATACTTTCACCTATATCTACACAGGGTCAGGATCATTGCCTCCCATTTGCCCATCCTGTCCCACTCAAGGTCTTCAGGGGAATAACAAAGCAAGCTGACATCTGTTATGGCAACAATGTTTTTTTCTGGAGTACTTCCTGAGGGACCTACACAAGGCTGTTATACAGGTAATTTTTTTTTTTTTTCTTATAGGTAGCAGTATACTCTAATGATTAAAAGTATAATATAGTAAATAGAGAAATCAGTAACAGTCATTTATCATCAAATATTATATACTACATATAATTGTGCAACATAGATTGCTTTTGAGAAACAAGATTATTAATTTCTAAGAGTTTGCTGAGGTATTCTTTAAACATACACACACATAGAGAAAAATAATCACATAGAGTATGAGTCACAGTGCAGATTTTATAAACAGCACATTAATGAGGTCTAGAAATCTTACCAGGAATGAATAATATATCACCAGCTTCAAGGGTACATTCGTACCTTCTAGCCATGGAAAAGAGTGGATATTTAACTAAGTCTGGGTTGTCTATATTTAGTACTTCTGATTTAGTACCTGAAAAATTCAAAAAAGGAAAACAAAGATTGGGCAAAGTTAGCATTTTTAGATAAAGTATTTTTACAAATACAAATATGAAAATTAATTCTTTTCTGTTCAATCACTGTACTCACACCATGAGGGCAATGACTATTCTCCTGAAACCTAAGACAGTTTTCCATGACCCATTCTTTAATTATGAACACTGATACCCATGCAATTAAGATAAGAATATGAAAATCTCATTCTTCTGGCAGACTACTCCTGTATGTATTACACATATACAATGGAGAAAACAATAAATCATATCAAGAAGTGCCCCAAAATGTTTTTCCCCCTCAATGTGAATAGAGATTTCTCAAAAGAAGTAAATGAATAGACATTAAAAATATAAAACTTTTAAAAAACCCATACCTGATAGATATAAATACTGGGCATCTCGAGGGCTGAATAGTGTAACACGCTTTTTTCCTGTTACTTGTACTAAAAAGTTATCCATTACCTGAAGACCAATAAAAACTTACTGGTAAGCAGTTTCTACAATTCAAATAAATAGAACCAACAACTTTCCACATAATTAACTACAAACCTTAATTCTTTTTCATTTACTTATTTTGAGACAGGGCCTCACTAAGTTGCCCTTACCTAGGCTGGCCTCAAATTTGCAATCCTCCTGCCTTAGCCTCTGTAGCTGGGAATATATAAGTATGTGCCACTGTACCCAGACTAAACCCCAATCTTTTATAAGACTTGACTTACACTACCTAAAACTCATATTCTAATCTAACATGGAAATCCTCATATTCCACATATAGCTATGCCTGTATTGAAGGTATTTCTACAGTATTACCTTAAAATAGGAAGAACTGGCAAATTAGGAAGTCCAGTATTAGGAAACTAATTTCCCTTATCCAACCATTAATTGACTGTGAAAATAGTTAAATTGTACTTGATACTCTGCTTAGTTAACAACTTTTTTATTTAAGTTTCAAGGAATGTTCTAAGACCAACCAACATTAGAGAACAGAGTAAAAGCCCTTAGAAAAATTAGGTGTTAGGAAAATGGGTATGGTTACAACCACTGCTAACTCTTAATACATGTCTAACAATAATATGATTATAGATATCTTCATTATCAAATTATTTGCACAGGAATATAATCTGGCAAATTTTCTTTTAAAATTTTTTTTAGTTATAGGTCAACACAGTATCTTTATTTTATTTGTTTATTTCTATGTGGTAAGGGGGATTGAACTCAGTGCCTCACACATGCTAGGCAAGTGCTCTACCACTGAGCTACAACCTTGGCCCTGCAAATTTTCTTAATACATTTTTTCATAGAGTAATCTTAATGTTTCCTATATATGCAAGAATATACCTTCTTAGTACTGACTGTTAAAATGTTAAAAGGCAGAGCCACATGATTCTCAGCTAAGGAATTAAGATATACACTGAGCAAGATATATTCATGATTATTCACATGTCATTACTACTGAAGCATTTCTCCTTTTAGCAGTAACCCTTTACTTATATAAACCTTAACCATATAATTATAACTAGCATTTCTTAAGAAAAGCTTTATATATTTTTTTACAAGTTGAGGTAAAAGGGAAACTACTTAAAATTTTAAAATGTTCTCAAGTCATAGAACTTATAGCTAAAAATGTTGTGAGTCACCATATCATTTTTCTCACCATGTCATTCATGTAAAATCTTAAAAAAAAACAACGTGCTAAGGTTTCATGTCTGTCTCAATTATAGATTTATTGACTATGCTAAAATCCTCCCAAGACGTCTTTAAATGAATTATAAAATATACATATAAAACATAGCAGTTTGATTTAGAACCTTTTAAAAAATTATTTTATCTTTGGAAACCTGTTAGGCATTACTTCAGCTTCCTGTTTCTCCACTTCCTGACACCAAATCACACACCATACTAGCATTTTAATATTTTAAAAAATGTATAAATATATATACATATATATATATATATATATATTTAAGCAAATAAAATTATAATACCATAGACTAAATAATAAAAAAAACACCCAAACTTACTTTCTGACTTACAAATACAGTAGACAAAGATATAAATACTAAACTCTTCAGATACCCCCAAATTCTTACAATTAGAAATAGTTCACCATAAGCTCCTGCCTTTATCCTGAATAACGTGACTGTATGGCAAGAGTCATGTGTATCATTTACACACCTGTCCGCCCCTCCAGTGCTTTATCACATGGTCATCTTTCACACATTAAAAAATAAAAACAGAAAACACCAATACACTTCATAAAACTTACATATATAAGGATGAATCAAAAACAAGACCACAGAGAAATAAAATGTGAAAAACTAGACTTTGCCATTAGCTAAATAATTCACTCCCCCATCACTGCCTTATAAACTGCTTATTTAAAACTCAATGTTTCAGCAAATTACACCACAAAGATCTTTAGGGTAGCTTAAAAAATTAAAATTATGAATGTTAAATCTGTAAATGCTATATTTATGTGGATTAAGATTTTTCACATAGTTAGCATACATCATAGTGGGTCCAAAGCTGTAATCCAGGTGAACTAATTCGAAAAACACTGGAAAAGAACTGTTCATCTTTGAAGAAGTTTGGAAACTTAATATCTCCTTCTAATAAAGGAAATTGCTTTCTGATATCTGCAACATCCTGTATTGACAGAAACATAAAAACAAAATATTAGATAAAAAGACAACCTCTGAAAAGAATTTTAAAATGCATATTTTATCTAAGGCTACCAATGAGACTACATAATAATAAAAAAAGGGCAAGGAGTGGGAGGGAATGGGAGGGAGAAGGGGAATAGCTATGATGGTGGAAGAGGGTCATCATTATACAAAATACATGTATGAAGATGTGAATTTGGTGTCAACATACCTTATATATAAACAGATATATGATAAAGGGTGTATAAAGGTTTATTAAGAATTGTATGCAAAAAAAATAAGAGAGCTCATGTATAATGGCATAATTTGGTGTGAACATACTTTGTATACAGAGTTACAAAAAATTGTACTGTGAATGGATAATCATGAATGTAATACACTCCACTATTGTCATACATGTAAGAAACAAATAAAAAAAAAGAAAGAAAAAAAAGGGTAAAACTTTGCTCAGTGTTTTAAAATATTGTGATGTGAACATCTGTTAACACATTATCTTACTAATGAAGAAATAACAGACTGTGTAAATAAGATTGCAGATTTAACAGTATCACACTGTTAAGCTCTATGTACTTCATTAATAGAAAGTTCTTTCTACTTTAAGCAAGATTTATACAATTGTCATCTACTCTAATGTGGCTCTATACATTTGACTCCAAATATACATCAAAGCTTATATAATGAATTATTCAGGATTTCTATAATTATTTTGGATTGGTGTTTTATTAGTCAACTGGCCATCTATAAAATATTCAATAGAAGGGATGTATTATTGTATAGATTTCTTATTGTATAATAATATTTCTTATTCTTATTGTATTTCTTATTTAAACACTAAGATTCTATAGTCCTACCTAAGAACTAAGTAATCAATTTTCAATAATTTTAATTAGGGGCACAAATCATTGAGAAAAAAATAGAGTAAGAAAAGTTATATGTCAATCAATAACTATAAAAATTACACTGTAAGTTAAAACACATATAATCACTTAGGCTTTAAGCAACTGTTTTAAATCCACAGTTCTTTTTTTCTTTTCTAAACTGGGAATTCAACCCAGGGGCCCTTTACCATTAGGCTACATCCCTATTCCCTTTCATTTTTTAATACAGGGTCTCACTAAGTTGCCCATGCTGCCCTTGAACTTGCTTCAGTTTCCCAAGTCACTGGGATTACAGGTATATACCACTGTGTCCAATCTTAAATTTACATTTCTTACCTTTCTAGGGTCTTCTCCAAGAGACCGTAAGTAGTATTTCTCATCCTTAAACAAGCCAAAGAAAAATAACAGCATTCATTTAAAAATTTTAGGAAGTAAAGAAGGAAGGAATTAAGCCTTAAAATCTGACCCAGTGAAGTATTTTTCTAAAAAGTTCAATTACCTTACCCTTTCTACTAATGCTCTCTGGTGGCCATATGAAGAAATGTCTTCATGTATGTGGCTCTTATTGATGAATGGATCCACAAAACATTAAGTAAAATAAATTCTAAAGGCAGCACTTAACACACCATGCATAAAACCACAATAATTTACACTTTATACTCCAAATAATTGTTTAGATTTTTTAACAGTTTCTTAACACTTAATAAAAGGATCCCCGTTTGTATAGAATACATGATCTCAAAATATTATTAAACACCAACAACAAACTTCTTAATTTAATACAAATATAAAATAAGAGATAAGAAAAATACTCTTTGCTTTTAATAAATCTTTTAAAAACTTGGAACAGTGCATTTTATCAGGCTAAACCTATCCCTGACAATAGAAATGCTAAAGTGAAATCCTTTCAGGTGTGAGTTAGAAACATTATCATTTCATACTACTAAACTCAAATGGATAATTTTTTAAATTATCATTTATACTTCACTGAGTAGCTAAATAGGGATCTGCCTGAAATATGAAACATTCACTGTAGGGCTGGGAGTATAACTTGATGGTATAGCATTTGCCTAGCATTTTGTAAAGCGCTGGGTTTGAGAATCAGCACTGCAAAAAATGATAACGACAACAACAACAACAACAACAACAACAAAAACCCATTCATTGTTACCTGCATTTTCCATGAATTAGAGAACTGAGATATGTTAGGTCAAGTTCAGGGGCAAACCAACTCAAGAATTCTGTCTCTTTGAAACCAGTATGAACCATTATAACACAAACTCAAAATACATCTTATTTACATTAAAACCCTATATCTATGATCATAAATCTATCAGAATTCTTGGATTCATTATTTTCATATTTTTAGTATCATATCAGATAGGTTCTATAAGTATGTTACTGGCTAAACAGATTTCAAAAAATGTTCTTCAAAATTCTAAGGATATTCTAACAGTCTAATGTTTCAGGGTTTAAAAAAATAAGTTCACATAACAGAGATCTACTGCTCAGATTCAAGATTCAAGAAAGGACTTATTACTTATAGTTGCAAGAACTGTGATTTACTTAGGATTGCCAGCTGTTAACTTCCTAAGGTTTACCTTAGTACCTGAAACAAGGTTTTACTTTTCCTAGGGCAGGCCCAATCAAGGCAGGACTCCTCTGACATACAGTACATACAATACTAGATGACTTCCCCCACCCAAGCCTGCTTCCTCTCCTTTCCTTTTATAGACATTACTCCCTAATGCACACCTAATTCTATCTCAGCCTCAGTTTTCCACAGGACTGAACTGACAGTCTAAATTAATCTTATTTACAGACTTTCCATAATTTTTAGACTTAATCCTTCATCCTGTCTCTCTTTCTTTTACTTCACATTTCACAGCTATTGAAATCTGTGCACTCATTACCCACAGTCAGGAAGCTGCCAAACAGCAACTCAATACTCATGTTCAAAGCATGGCTATAAAGTAGTACAGCTAATGGAATTAGGTTTAAGACATTCTAGGCATAGTACAGATTCACAGACCTCCAAGTTTGCAGGGATTTCGGTGGCAATCTAGCATTAACACTGCCTGATGAGAGAACTATGAAAATGAAACACCTGTTAAACTAAACTGCCTAGCCCAGCTGGCTTTTAGATAGACATCAGTTTTTGATTAAAAGCTTAAAGCAGCTTATTTTTGCAACAAGCTTTGAGATAACACAGTGATTTTTTTTTTAATTATAGAAATATTGTAGCTCAATGCCTTGTCTCAAGGTATTTAAACTGAACTATTTAAAGCTGGACTATAAAGAAAATAAGAATTCTTCTAATTTAATCTTGAACAAATGTTATACCACTCAAAAAAAATCATATTCATAAAAAATGTAGAAACAGCCTATATGAAATAAAGTTCTTCATTAGCATTTGAATTTGGCATATTAGATACAAGCATTTTCAAAGGAAGTAATACTAATATCTTACATATAATAAATAGTATCTGTGTTAGGCATACTACTAAGTATTTTACAGGTTTTGCTTAGTTAATTCTCACAAAACTCTTATGATATGGATACTGTTATTATCTCCATTTTATACATGAGTGTATTTAAGCACAGAAAAATAATATGGCCAAGGTTTGAGAACTGATAAATGGCAATGCTAGTCTGTGGCATATCCAACCAACTCTTAAGAACAATTATCAGAGAAGGCTACAGTTCCTGTATATCTAATGATCTTTTGTAAGATAATAATTTAGCATATGAATACTTTCTAATAAAATCAGTTAGCGTATAAACACATACTAATGCTTTCTAAAAAAATTAAAAACAATTACCTCTGAAATAAAGAATTCTTTATGCTTTTCTTCAGCTGCCCTCTGGACCAACTTGTCAAAAGGCAAAGTTCTGAAATAAGTACAAAAGAATACTCAGACTTCATAAGAGAATAACTAGTAATATAATTACTATAGGCTTGCTGCAGGTAAACATGCCATTTTACAATATTCATAGTTTTTATTATGACCTATTAAGTGGAATTCTAAATTTTAAAAATTCATTTTAGGAGTATGCTTGTTTGACGTAAGTTATCTGAAATCGTGGAATTGAAGATTTTAATATTTATTTTATAGATGGATCCTTACAGGTCAATATCCTTCTATTCCAAGTTATTGGTAGAAAAATGCTTCTATGGTATCTGATAACTTTTGGAAATATACAAACTTTCAGGTTTCAATAGCTACCTGTTTCAAGTGTCATGGAAAAGCAAATTGAGTGAGGAATGGGGTTCTCACTGATACTGTACTGCTAAAGTGCTACTTCTTGCCTTGTATTCGTCTGAAAATCTAAGTGTCTCTGATGCCACGTTATGGGCGAATGGCTCCTGTGAATGTGAAAGTCAGTCTGAACTAGAGGCTACCACTGCTAATTATGTAGAATGAGCATTGCAGAAAAGAGGAGTCCACCATCTACTCAGATTAATCTACAAGGTACTGTTCTTATATAAAATTTTGGATTAATTATATCAATAAATTTACTTGCTATTCTGTTATTCAATGTTTTCAATCTCAGGACTTCGTTACCTCATACATGTTCCAAACAGAAACCCATCTACTATTGTTATGAAAAATGGTAAAAAAATAAAATAAAATAAAAAAAAAAATGGAAAGTTATGGCCCTAGAAAGAGACAAGGGACACTTGGAGATGTAGAAAAGCAAGGTTTATTCAGCACTGCTGCAGGCTCAGTGAAGTCCTCTCCAAAAGCTGAGCCTAGCCCCTTTGTTCTCCATATCTTTCATTTTAGTACAGAATTCTGGGTTTTAATACTTTCTCATGCAAGTAACCTTGATTTCTCTCTTTCTTCAGATAGCTCTGGTTCCTGACATAGCTGCTGAGCAAGCATGATTACACAGGCAGAAACTAGTAGGTTACAGTTATTAACATAGATAAAAAGAAACATCTTAGGAAGGAGATGCCGCTTCACTATTAAGGGATCATTTTTCTGGACTAGCACACAGACCAGTAAGAAAGACAATATCAAATAAGGGTTACCATGGATGCCATGGAGTCAGGCAAATTTGAGTATACGTATGAGTTCTATCATTTTGAACTGCATGATCTTGGATAAGTTGCTTAATATTTTTAAACCTTCATATTTTCCATCTGTAAAATCATATAAACAATATCTACCTCACAGATTGTTTTGTAGTTTAAAATGAATAAAATCTAGAATGCCTAGCACAGTACCTGAGTATTCAGGAAAGGACAGATGTTAGGGTTAGCAATAATGAAAATACATATACCCTTCAGCAGCATGCAAGCAGTCATCAAAATTTAAAAAAAAAAAAAAAAAAGGAAGGAAAAAAAAAACTTCACCCATTTTGTAAAGGCTGCTTTATAAAATAAGAATAGAATTGATGAAAGTACAATAAATAATAAGAGCAAGACAAAAGAATTACATGATGACCTAGGCAGAGGCAGCAAAGCAAAGCTTCTGAGATTTAAACTCTTTTTTTCAATTAGATCTATAACCAGAAGATATCAATATCCTTTCATCATACAAGGTTCTCCTGTCCATAGTATCCTGACTCAAGAAGAAAAATGTAAAAGTTAATACTTGTTAATGTATCCATCTTCAGATATTTGATAAAGAAGAGGAGCAATGTCAAACTGAAGTGATTTTTATAATATTGTATCTGTAGAATTTTGTACTTTCTAGTGTCTCTTTGGCCTAGATATCTCCCTTTTTTCCTACTGCCTGGTAAATGCTAAAAAGTATTAAACTTTTTTTTTTTTCTTGCACTAAATAATCTTGCAACTTTTTAGTAACTCTAAGGAAAAGCTTTGAGGAAGCTGGGATTGAAACTATTATGTAATATATGTGCTTCAAAAACAAGTTTTGAAAAGACATGACAAAACATCAAAGTAATTCAAGATGAGTTTTCAATACCCATTAGACTCTGGAAAATGAACATCATTAATTGCAGGCTGAAAAATCATCATTCCAGCATTTTCCTTATCTAATAAAAAGTGAAAAGTTCTTACACTTGGAAAACCTTGTGGTAATTAAATTCAATTCATGGTCTATTAAAAGCCAAAACTATAATGGTGACCATTCAAATGGTAAAAAATTGAGAAAAGTTTTGGCAGTTGTAACATGAGCTTGGAAACTTTAATGAGAAAGGAATGCCCCTGGACATTAGAAACTCTGTTTAACTCATCTCTAAACTGAAATATTTTGTGAACTACGTGGTTTTTCAATAGATTAATTTGCTGGGAACTAAACGTGCTCAGAATTTGAAAGTTGTTGGTTTTTAACTTAACATTATTAATGAATCTCAGGGAATAAATAACACATAAAACTTGCAAAATAAAATAATATTTAAAGCTTTCAAGTTTAGATATTCAGCAGCTTATGATTATCTATTTGCTTTCTTTGGGGATAGTACAAGGTATTGAACCTGGTGCCTTGTGCATGGTAGGCAAGCACTCTACTACTAAGCTAAATCCTCAACTCCTTTTAAGAGATTCCACAGCATAACATGACAACTATGAAAGAAATCAAAGTATTGAAGGTTAGAAACTATGATTTTTTTAAAAAAGTTAAACAAATTGATGAAAGATTATACCAAATACAGCTTGTCCTACATTTTTTAGAGGACAGAAAAAGAAAACATGAGCCTTTTAGAAAATTTCCTACACTAGATAAATTTACCAATGTGGTAGGATAAATTGATTAATGGAGCAATGAATGAGCACAGCATACCCACCCACTTTAGATATAATCTAATTTTAATTGTGGAAATTCTCTCTTCTGTAACTTCCAAAAAATATTGGGTATATACCCTGTTAAAGAAATGGTCTTTGGAAACATCTTTGTATAATTATATTAACTTTGAATTCTTGTCTATTAAAAGCTACTCTTTAGGGACTGGGGTTGTGCTCAGTGGTAAAGCACTTGCCTCACACAAGTGAGGCCCTGGGTTTGATCCTCAGCACCACACAAAAATAAATAAATAAAATAAAGGTATTGTGTCCAACTACAACTAAAAAATAAATATTTTTAAAAAGCGCTATACTTTAAAAAAATCAGTAAGCTAGTCCATGATTACATCAGATAGCCAAAAGATGTATAATGATATAAAAATATTTTTTAAGTTTTAAAAACGTTATTTGTACCCCAGAGTAAACCTCAGAAGAAAATACCTATATACAAAATTCTTACTAATGAAGTCCATCTGTTCAACTGTAGCAACATGAATCTTTACTTCTTTTGTCCCTCCAACTTGGCTTAGGTAATCCACTGTCCATTTGCTTGTACATGCTCCTATGTCAATTCCTTCCAACACAAGAGGTTTTCTCTGTAAGTAATGAAAAGTGCAACAAAAAGTTTGTGAAAACCAACAATATATCAATAGTTATATTTGATAACAGAGGGATAAGCTTTGATTCTTGATCCCCAGATACTCAAACTCAAAATTTCTGACAGTTCACACTATCACTAAAATCGGAAGAAGGCCCATGAATTAGACCTAGAACAAAAGGTTAAGATTAGGAAAACAAAACAGTAGTATCATCAATAGAAAAGAAGAGAAATCTAAATATTACATATACTTTAATGTTATTTATGACAAAAATATAGCTTATTAAAATTTATACTTTATAATAAATTATTTCTATAACTTTTTATTTTGATACCATTTCAAGCTTCTAAAAACATTGCAAGAACATTACAAAGAATCATATACTCTCTATGCCAGTTCACTAATTGTGAATATTGTGTCCCATTTGCTATATCATTTGCTCTCACTGTGTGTTTAGAAAAGGACATATTATTAAACCTAATTTAATTTTTTCGTAACCGTTCTAAGGTTAAAATGCTGGCATTACAAGCCTTTCTCTCTAGAAACTAAGTGTACTTCCTGTGAACAAAGACACTTGTAAATAACGATGGAGTAAATAATCAAAATTATATTTCATACTTATATAATATTATTATCTTATCCACAGTCCATATTTAGATTTCATTAATTTTCCAAATAATTTCATTTAGCATTATTTCTTTTCCTGGACCAGAATTTAGCCTGAGATGCCACATTACATTCAGCTGCCAAGTCTTTTAATATGGAACAGTTCTTCAACTTTTGTCTTCCATGACCTTGACATTTTTGAAGTATATGGACTAATTATTTTGTTGAATGCCCTTTGATTTGGGCTTATCTGAAGATTTTTCATGATTAGATTCAGATTATACATTTTTGGGGAAGGAATGTACCACAGAAGGAATATGGTGGCCCTTCCTGGGCACCACATTAGGTGGTACCTGATATTTTGCCCTAACATTTTTGATGTTAACTTCTGGTAAATCTTGTCTAAATCAAGTACTATTAGGTTGAGTGTAAAAAGCAGTGATTAAAAAAAAATTATATAATTTCTTCTACAGTTGTAAGTTCCACTAATGTAAAAAATGACCTCTAACTTTTTCATTTATTTTATTCTTTGGATAATCTATTAATGTCATTTTAAAACTTGAATTATTTTACATTTGGCCAGTAGGGCCCCTTCAAATTGGTTCTTAAGACTTTTTAGGGCTGGGGTTGTGGCTCAAGCGGTAGAGCGCTTGCCTGGCATGCATGCGGCTCGGGTTCGATCCTCAGCACCACATACAAACAAAGATGTTGTGTCTGCCAAAAAACTAAAAAATAAATATTAAAATTCTCTCTCTCTCTCTTTAAAAAAAAAAAAGACTTTTTAACCTGAATACTTCCTTACTTTGTAGCAAAATAACATAATCCAGCATCCTTTTATACTTTTTCTGCCCAGTCCTACAGTCTGGTTTCTTTCAGTGGGTAATGTTTACCCCATTTTTGTCCCATCATCTCAAATATGAAACACCTGTAAAAATGTAAATATGGTATATAACATGTAATATTAAATATTATTTAAATTAGTATTATTTAATATAATAACATACATAAGCTCTAGACTGATTTCCAAACTACTTTAACACACTTGCATCAACCTCATCAAAACATTCACAGAATTGAAAACGTGGGACTCAGTGGATTAATGGCACATCATTACTCCTGCCTTCTCATTGGACAGAGCTAAGAAATACATGAGCATATATCTATACCCCCAAAACACACATATGTATATACATATATTTATCTCTCTCCATATATGTACTATATTTATACACACATACATACTGAATGTACATATATTTGTAATCTCTTCTCCAACAATGAGAAACTTAATTCCTATCATTCTCAATGTTTAATCAATTGCAAAATTCCAGAATTTACAGAAAGTTCTTTCAGAATTATGAGGTAATACCACTACTAAAAAAAAAAAGAAAGAAAAAAGCCTACACTTTTTATCATTACACTGGGGACATATAATCAAAGTACTATATTAAAAAGTGTCCTAGATTATTTCTCCCCCATTCCTTAGATAGAGTCATTCGTTACTTTTTGATTTCTATTTTGGGGTTTTGCTTTTAACAAAATTATTTCTTATCCTTACTGGTATTATTACTTTGAAATGTAAAACCATGATTTCCCAAAGTCACAACTATACATAACTATACATCCACATTTTTCTATCTCATACTCATTCCCTAGAGATAATTGTCATTAATTTCTATCATTACTATATTTTTTCCAAGTGCTCAAAAAATATACATATTAGCTCTCCCTTAAAAAGAAAACATGAAAAGTAGTTTACTATATATTTTCTTTGGTAACTTGGTTTTAAAAATCTTTTAAATGTACCTTGGGAAATGCTGTCAGTTCAGATACTTTCATTCTTTTTACAGCTTAGTATAACACAGTGTAACTGGGCCATAATTTATCCACTCATTCTCCTGTGCATAGGCATTTAGGTTTTTTTTCACTAATCTGCAAGTACAACAACACTATGTAGACATTTTCATACTTTCGGAGGAATATCTCCAGAATAAAGTCCTAACAAGAAACAGCTAAGTCAGAAAGTAAACAAATGTAGTTTTGTTGAATATGCCATAAGTTTGGTCACTGGGTATGACAGCAGCAGTTTCTCCACAGCAACACTAAGAGGCATTATCAAAGCTTTTTAAAGGCCATTTTCAAGTTTTGTTTTGTTTTTAAAATTGACTATTCACTTTCCCATCAGATTTTTGGACTTCTCCCCAACCTTCTTTTAATATTTCTTTGTAAGAACTCAAAAAACTTATCACCAAAACAACAAATAACCCAATCAATAAATGGGCAAGACATATGAAATATGATCAGTCAACAAATCTATGGAGAAATATTCAATATCATGAGCAATTAGCAAAATGCAAATTAAAACTGCACTGAGATTTCATCTCGCTCTAGTCAGAATGGTAATTATCAAGAATACAAGTAACAATAAATGCTGGTAAGAATATAAGGAAAAGTGGTTGGTGGTGTCACAAGACTGGAAAGGGCGGAGTCGGGGAGAAGGAAAGGGGAGTGGGAATGGGAAAGACGGTAGAATGAATCAGACACAACTTTCCTATGTTCATATATGACTACAGGACCAGTGTAACTCCACATCATGTACAACCACAAAAATGGGAAATTATACTCCATGTATGTATGATGTCAAAATACATTCTACTGTCATGTAAAACTAAAAAGAACAAATTTAAAAAGAGAAAATTTAAAAAATAAAGTTCTTTATATCCAATGTTTTTTTTACACCCTTTATGAGATTTAAGTTGCAATATCCCAGTTTGTATATCTTTCAACTTTGCTTCTAGTGTTTGTCATATAAATTCTTTTCTACTCAAACATTAATCTTTTATTACACTTGAATTTTGAGTTATCGTTATAAGGCCTCCTAGAAACCTAGATTATAGGGGAATTTATCCATATTTTCTTCTACAACTTGTATAGTCTCAGTTCTTCTGATCTACCAGCAGTTATTTTATTTTTATTTTTATTTTTTTGTACTGGGGATTGAACTGGGGAGGCACTTAACAATTGAGTCACATCCCCAGCCCCACACTTTTTTTAAACATTTTAAAAAATATTGTATTTAGCTATAGGGTCTCTCAGAGTTGCTTAGCCTCACCAAATTGCTGAGGCTGGCTTTGAACTCACAATCATTCCACCTTAGCCTCCAGAGCCATTGAGATTACAGGTGTATGCCACTATGCTAGGTTCACCTGTAGTTTATTCTTGCATATGGTGGGATATATCTAATTTTATCATTTTCTTTTTTTTTTTTTTTGGTACTGTTATAAGGCCTCCTAGAGACCTAGATTATAGAGGAATTTATCCATATTTTCTTCTTCAGAGGTGCTTTACCAGTAAGCTACATTCCCAAACCTTTTAAAAATTTTTTTAAAAATTCTGAGTCAGTGTTGTTGAGACTGTCTTGAACTTTCAATACTTCTGCCTCAGCCTCTAGAGTTACTGATATTACAGATGTGGGCCATGAGGCCCAGCTAATTTTATTGTTTTATAAATGACTTTTCAGTTACCTTAGCAACATTAGAGCAATGAAACTACTTTGTATGATACTACAGTGATGAGTATGTGTTATAAGTTTGTCTAAATCCATAGAACATACATCAAGAGTGAACCCTCTGAAAATGATATGTAACAAATGTATCACTCAGGTGGAGAAGGTTATGCATGTTCCAGAATAGGAAGTATATAGAAATCTCTGTCTTCTGCTCAATTCCAAAGTGAAATTAAAACTTCTTTATAAAATAAAGTCTAAGCTGGGTGCAGTGGCTCACGCCTGTAATTCCAGTGTCTCAGGAGGTTGAGGCAGAAGGATTGCGAGTTCAAAGCCAGCCTCATCAAAAACGAGGCACTAAGCAACTCAGTGAGACCCTGTCTCTAAATAAAATACAAAATAGGGCTAGGGATAGGGCTCAGTGGTTCAATTCCTGGTACCAAAACAAATAAATAAAGTCTATTTAAAAACCAATTTTTGCCCCAATAAATTTTGAAATGCCATGCTCATTACATACTATGTATTTCTGAATATATACAGAGAGAAAGTACAATATTGAGTTCTCTGGACTTCTTATTCTATTCCTCTGATCTGTCTATTCATGTACCTGGTACCATTCACAATTATAGTTATTAGAGCATGTTAAAAAATCTGATAGGACTATATTCAATCATCTTTTCCTTTTAGTGCTTTGGGCAAAAAGTTCTTCTCCAATTTTGTTATTAATTTTTACTTTTACTGCAGTATAACCAGAGAAGATTCTTTGTAATTTTCTACTTTATGAAACTTAACGTTTCCTTTGTGACATATTATATCTTGTCTAGGAAGTTACAAAATATCTTTTTTTATGCATCTTACAAAACACTTCCACATACATAATTCTATCTTCACAATTCCTTGTAGGCATTCTATGCCTAGTATATAGAAATTGGGACTAGAGGAGAGCAGGAACAATCTATCTATCCCTACTCTCCAAAATAAATAGTTGAATGAATGTCTCCTGTCAACAACAACAACAACAAAAAACCTTCAACCCTGACTTGTAATTCTCAGAACTGCAGTTTTGTGACCGCCCTAACAGATGTAAGTATCCAGGAAAATTGCTAGGAGATCTTTGTTATTATTGTTTTGTCTTGTCGTACCTTAGACACACTTTTGTAACGTTTCTTTATTATTATTATTATTATTATTATTATTATTATTATTATTATTAAAATACCTGCTGGGTTCCTAAATTCTTCTTTAAGTCTAGACTCTTCGGACAATACAATTCAAGTAAAAAATTTTTTTTCACCTTAATATTTCTCTGAGTTTTCTTTTAAAGAAATGAGGGATTCCAACGTCTAGAATACAATCCAGGTTAGTTAAAATCCAAGACCAGTGGAAATTTTTTTCTGGAGATTTCTATCGCTTCCCCTGATGTCTCCTTGGAGTGAAAAGTTGCACCTCCAAATCTACCAACTCGGGAGTAGATTGACAGGTACCGTTCGCAACAACAGGGAAGCCGCAAATTCTGCCCTAAACTTTAGAAAACCCAGCAGAAGATGAGCACCCACGGCCACGGTAATGGGAGACGTCTTCTCAACAGAGCTCTGTATGAAACCGCTTTTCGCAGCGAGTAAGGAAGTTAGGCAAAATGATTCTCCACCCAGGAGTCAGCGCGCCCCGCAGAAGCCATGAGTTGGTTGTTTTCCCCGGTATTTTAAACAAATGAACCAGTCGACATGCCCCAAGCGCCCTCTCTTTTGGCTGAGGAGCCGACCTTGTCATCGCTGCAGCCTGCTGCCTTTTCCCCACACCCTGAGCCACAAGAAACCAGTTGGGGGCCGGTATAGTACGGACGTGTATCTCCTGGCTTCCCGCGGATGTACCCCGCACGAGGGCCTCACCTGTGGGTAGAAATGTTGCATGAACTGCTCCCGCGTAACGCCCTCGAGCCGAGGTACCGGGATGCGCTGCCCGGTCATGGTTGCTCACGTTCCCTTCTTCGAAGGCCTCGGAACTTTGGCTCCAAAGCGTACGTCAGCATGTGATCCGCTCGGAAACACGACTTGAGGAGAAAAGGTCCGCGAGTCCGGCGGACTCCAGAGGACAGCTGTCTGAGCGCCGGGAGGGAAGCCGAAGGGCCTGTGTGCTAGAGAGCGGCGATGGACGGTTTCACCAGAGGTGGCAGCAACAGGCCAGCTTTGCTCTCTAGTCCTTTGCTCGGAAACTGCTAGGTGGTTTCCCATCGGCTTCCTTTCAGCGGGCACAGGCAAGCAGAGGGGTGAAAGGTCATAAATATGGCGCTGGCCTCCCGTCTGATACTCAGTCCGCTGTTTTCTGGGTCCTTTCCCGGCGGGCTTATCCGACTCCGGGCACCCGGTGCGGCCGAAGTGAGGCTGCGGTTGGCCGGGCTTTGTTACTTCTGCAGCCGCCGCCTAGGCTCCGGAGTGGCGCCGTTTCCTCGCAGCACTTGGAACTTGGAGGCCCTGGTGCTGCCTTCTCGGGGCCGCCGGCGACCCCTGCTTTGCTCCCCGAGACTCCCCGCAGCCCTCGCTGCTTACCCTGTTTGCTCTCGGCGCGACTACAGCACGGAGGAGCAGCCCCAGCAACGCCAGAAAACCAAGATGATCATTCTGGGATTCTCCAATCCCATCAACTGGGTTCGGACTCGAATTTATGCATTCCTTATCTGGGCCTATTTCGACAAGGAGTTCAGCATCGCAGAATTCTCTGAGGGGGCGAAGCAGGTTTGTTTCCCTAGGTGACTGTTCTCCTCTCACGCATTCAGCTGTTACACACAGAAGTGTTTTGATTGGGGTCACCTCACTCAAAGTCAAATTAATCAAACGTTGGTGGTGACACAGACACCAAGCCCTTCGGACACCTGGGTGTGTTTGCATGGTCGCAGAGGAGGTGTCCCAATAACAGGCTAAGGTGAAGTCCCCCAGTGATCTTTTTCACTCTACAGGTTTTACGTCAGACAAATGGATTTGAGACCCATTCCTGCCACTTCAAAGCTATTCGGTCTTTTTTGGGGCATGATTTTCCAAATTTGCAAAATGGAGAAGACACATAGTAGACACTCCAGAAATAGTTACTGAATAAATTGAGTGGAAGAGATTATGGTGGGGAATGAGATAACACTTTCAAACTACTAGAATATAATTTCGCATAGAAAGTCAGAACTTCCTAACTTTTTTTTTCTTCTTTTAAAGAGAGAGTTTTTTAATATTTATTTTTTTAGTTTTCAGTGGACACAACATCTTTATTTTATATTTTATGTGGTGCTGCGGATCGAACCCAGCGCCCCGTGCATCCCAGGCCAGGGCACTACCCCTTGAGCCACATCCCCAGCCCTTCCTAAAACTTTTTGACAGGACCCCCCACCGCCTCCACAACTCCTTAGAGGATAACCTGGGGGTGAGTAATTTTACCCTTTCAAACAGTTTGCTGAAACTATCTGGGCTCTGATAAGTGCACAGTACCCAGCACACCAGGAATATTTAGCTTTTAGTGATTCATAGCCCCCTGACTTTGTTATGGCCCTCTTTCTGAGTGACTGATAATACCTTGCCTGACACTTGCCACATAATGGTCACTTTGAACCCTGAGATTATTTGCAGATTTTGTGTGTACATGCATTTTTGTAGGATCAAAGGCTATCTCAATCTTAATAGATTCTCTTAGTTTGTCATTCCCAAACATCATGTAACTATTGATAAACAAGTCAGTTTATTTTCCATTTAATACCTACATAAAGCTTATAATCATACCATCGGTATGATCATTTTACAGTATTGATATTTTTACTCCTAATTTATTTCCAATTATTTTTATAATCTCAGCCATTTAGTTATGTCACCTTTAATAAATATTTTTAACTTTATGTAATCAGCGCTAATAGTAACTCCTGTTTCCTGTGTCCCTGAGTCAACTCTTGACTATTATATGTTTATAAAAAAATAAACCAAAGCACAAGTTTGATTAATATGTCTACTCAGCATCATGATAAAGTGTTAAGTCTCTGCTCATGTCGGGTCTCAATGTCAGTTGTTGGTGTGATCCTGCTATTTTCTACAGTGCCTGCTAATGACATGAGTTTGTCCACCTTAACAGATGTGATTGTACTAGCTCATTTATGTGTTGGTAAGGAATACAAATCATCTCCCCACCTTGAGCAGGAATCAGGCCTTAGCCCCTGTTTCTCTGAATACATAGAGATTGGAGTACTTTTTGGATCACACTAACCCTGTCTGTTAACTTTTTTAGCCTCTCTCCTTGAGATTAAACTATTTCTATTCCATCATCCAGTCTTTGTGTACTTTTTTTTTTTAATCTAAGTCAATTTGTTGTTGACAACTATTCTGATTTTCAAAAAGACCGTCTGGTGTCAGCATATTGTCTCTTAAACCTGTGTTTCGGACCAAGAAAATCAGTTCTTCAATACCCAAGATAATTTCTATGGTTTTATAAAAGAACATGACCAAAACCCCTTCTCTGTAACTAACTGTCACAATGCAATTATACCTTCTGGTGTGTGGGTATAATTCTAGGGCTTGGGAATACTTTGATGTAAAATCAGCTAGTTTCTCTACCTGCATTGTCTTTCTCTTTTTCCTTAGTTTAATCTTCCAGAAGTTAGATGTTGTTGGATTTTGACTGTCAGTTAGATCATGTTCAATAAGATATTTATTTTTTAATCATACAACATGAAATTGAAAAGATACCTCTTCTAGTCTAATCTTCCTTTACATATGATGAAACATTTCCAGAAAGCTATAAAGGTATCTCAAGAATGTGTAGCTAGTAAGTACATTGCCTGTGTTGCACTGTACAAGCAATCTTATTCCTCCAGCATCACTGGCGTCTGAGATGGTTACATATCATCTAGGCTAGCATTGAGGAATTGATGGCCCAGTGTTCTACCAGCCTTATGTTAGCTTCACAGACCCTGCTTGCCATTCCACATGACATGATATCTTCCCTATCATTGCTATCAAACCATATACTGTTTTTTTATATTGTGTACTTTTTAGCCTTTCTTAAGAAAAAGAAGACTATTTCCTAGAAGCCTCTAGAGGTTGAATGTTAGTAAGTTACCAGAACTTTAGCAGGGCAGCTTCTTAATGATTCACTGTTTCTTTTTAGAATAATTTGCTCAGGTGTGATCTTTCTTGGCTATACAAATTAGACTCTAATGGTTGGGTTTCAACAAAAATGATTATGGTCTTTGCTTCTTTTGCCTAAATTATCACCCATCTTTCACATGAAAGCTTACCAGAACATGCAGTATCTCTGAATTCTGAATGCCTCCAGGATGTTTGCAAAGAATCCATGGATTCATCTGGATGTGTTCATTTTCTCAAAGTGCAACTCCACTATTATATTAATTTGCTAGGGCTATTATAGCAGAGTAGCATGGACTGGGCAGCTTCAACAATAGAATTTCAGTATCAAGGTATCAGAAAGGTTGGTTTTTCCTGAGCCTCTTGCCTTGTCTTGCAGCTGGCTTTTGTTCTTGCTCTATTCTTGCATGGTCTTTCCTCTGCATGTTTGTGTCCCTGGATCTCTGTTGTGTGTCTTCATTACCCCCTCTCATAAGAGCACCAGACAAATTGGATTAGAACCCACCCTAACAGCCTCATTTTAACTTAATCACTTCTCTAAAGGCCTTATGTCCAAATACAGGGGATTAGGATTTCAACAAAAGAATGAAAGGGACACAATTCAGCCCATAACAATTAGGCCATATCCTCTGCCTGATGCATCTCTTTCTGCCAGTTTTTCAGATTTCAGTGGAGACATTGCTTCCTTTAGGAAGCCCTTTCTGGTCCTCCAGGTTAGGTTAGGTGGCTCTTTTGAATCCTCTTAAATCATCATCTTGTTCTTAGTTCTGTCATAATTCTTGAACTTGTCCGTTAACATGTCTTGCACCCTAGGTAGACTGAAAGATTCTGGAAGACAAGGAGGGTCTTTTTTTTTTTTTTATTAATATATATTTTTAGTTGTTGATGAACCTTTATTTTATTTATTTATATGCAGTGCTGAGAGTGGAACCCAGTGCCTCACACATGGTAGGCAAGTATTCTACCACTAAGCTACAACTCCAGCTCAGAGGGTCATAATTTACTGTTGCATTTCTCATTGTTAGGAATGTGGAGAATTGCATTCAATCCCCACTCCATTTAAAATGAGACCTCCTCTTTCAGAGTTAGGAGCTATCAACTGTAAACTTTTTCTCTTTCTTTCTACTTTCGTAAACATACCTTATCTTTCTCAATGAGGTTCAGACTGCAATCCAGATTTCTAAATTCCCAGTACAGTTTAGAGTTCCATGCTTTCTAACTGCTACCTATATGATTAAGAGGTGGGTTATATATTAGTCAAATGGTTGTTTACTTTATCGCTATTTTAAAAGAAAATATATATGGAGTATTTTTATTGAGGTATCTAGTGTGAACACCACCACATGCTATCATCTTCCAGGTTCTGAGACTATAAAAACAGTCAGCTAACTTTAAAGAAGTCATGCCTAACATTGATCCATTAGTATTTGACATTATTTATCACCTTTACCATAAAATACCCTTTGTTATTATTAGCCATTTAGATATGAAAATTGTATGGCATTTTGAAATAATAATTGTTACTCTCCCCTCCTATTTTTTTTTTTCAAGGCTTTTGCTCATGTATCCAAGTTGTTGTCACAGTGTAAATTTGATCTATTGGAAGAACTTGTGGCCAAAGAGGTAAAATAAACTTTTAATTTTTATTTAAAAATAAATATATGACTCTTGCAATATAATGATACACACTCTTAACTTATAGTTAAAAATAGTGCATGTAGGGGCTGGGGATGTGGCTCAAGTGGTAGCGTGCTTGCCTGGCATGCATGGGGCACTGGGTTCGATCCTCAGCACCACATAAAAATAAAAAAAATAAATAAAGATGTTGTGTCCACCGAAAACTGAAAAAAAAATAAAATTAAAAAAAAAAATAGTGCATGTACCATCAACCAAAATAGAATCTGAAATTGTCTCATACTCCTTATGAGTATTTTGGGTCATATAAAAGCTGGAATGGTTGCACCTACTTGTAAGTAAATAAATAAGTAAATGTGATGTCTTTCAGTTGCTATTATGTGTAATGTTCTAGTAGGAATTACCTAGTTGAATATTTAGATGCCTTTCAGTGTTGCCTTTGAGGATCAGTAGATATGATAGTAAATTTAAAAGCAGATTTAGAAAAATTCATTCTATAATAAAGGTCATATTTTGAAATATTTTCAAAAATTGAATTGGTATACTAATGGTTTGTTTTTCCCAAACTTAGGTGCTTCATGTATTAAAAGAAAAGGTTTCTTCACTACCTGATAACCATAAAAATGCTCTTGCTGCTGACATAGATGAAATTGTCTATACATCAACAGGAGACATCTCCATTTATTATGATGAGAAAGGTAATGCTGGAGTAGTCCATCTTAAATGATCCCCAATTGTTCAGATGAGCTTAAGTAGTGAATAATCACAAAAATAGTAGTTTTGCTGTACAAGCAGATATTTTTAGAACTTCAAAAGAAATGATATATTCACTCTTTAAGACCTAGCTCTAAAAAAGTTGAGCCATGCTAATGGTTTTAATGCCTTTCTATGTAGGTATTTTCCCTACTGCTGTGTAATACATAAGAGAGAACATCATCACATGCTTTGGAAATTGTCTGTTTAGGACAAGCTGCTTCCATGGTGCAGATTGGACATATTTGTTTCAGATCTCCTAACTTGAAGGAACAATTGAGCATTTTAAATTTACAGCTACACATTATATGGAAGGAGTAAAGAGTAAAAAAAAAAGTAGATACTATCAGCTCAAGACTGATATAGTATGGAAAAAAAAAAAGTTAACTATAGAACTCCCAGATTGGATTTAGGGATAATGAAAAAAGTTGAAAGGAACCTTAGTGGTTATCAGTTCTTTTCAAGGAACCTTAGTGGTTATCAGTTCTTTTCCTTGTCCATTGAGTACACTTCCCTTATAGCATTCCTGAGAATTCATTGATTCCTTCTACACAGATTTGCATACGTAGTATGTACCAGAGACGTCAGAAATCTAGCCTCTGCTTTCATATTCCCAAGGCAGTATGATAGAGGACTTAATGGTTAGAAATTTTTAGTGCACATATTAATTTGAAACATTTGTAAAAGTATTTTTGGTGATAAAAGTATTTTATTCAACCCTAATATTTCATATTTCATCCTGGCACTGTGGTTACTGATTTTTACACAGGATATTGTCAGAATTGCCTGACAGAGTAAATCAGGGTGGAATAGAAGCCTTTTTTCTTTGGGGCAATTGAGCATAAGTTAATTACATAGCAGCAAAAAAAAAAAAGAAAAGAAAAAAAGTGATTTTTCCTGTTTGTTTTTGTCTTGACAATAGATACCTGCTGTAAATTGTTATAATTTTTAAAAATGCTATAAATTGGGAATATTCCATGTAGTGTGCTTAATAAAGTATATGTTGATAAACAGTAGCTTTATTACTGAGATGCAGAGATGAGGACAAATATATCACAAGCCCAAAGAAAATTTTCTAAAAATAAAGTATCAGGGCTTGAGTTGTGGCTAAGTGGTAGAGCTCTTGCCTACCATGTGTGAGGCACTGGGGTCAATCCTCAGCACCACATTAAAAATAAATAAATAAAGGTCTATCAACAGCTAAAAAAATAGTTTAAAATAAATAAACAAAGTATCAATCTAGGTATCTTAACAGTATATCAGAATTTGTATAAACTTTGATCTATAATAGCTATATAACTACTGCCAATTTCTGATTTTAGTTTGGCTATATGGATGATAGATTATTGTGATTTGTATTTGTGTATGTGTGTGTGTGTTTTTTTTTTTCTCTAAGGAAGGAAGTTCGTTAACATCCTGATGTGCTTTTGGTATCTAACCAGTGCCAACATCCCCAGTGAAACTTTGAGTGGAGCCAGTGTATTCCAGGTTAAATTGGGGGATCAGAACGTGGAAACTAAACAGCTTCTTAGTGCAAGCTATGAGTAAGTGCAATCGTGCTTTGGTGTTTCCTTTCTCTAGAAAATGGAAGGCTGTATGAAGGTATGAAAACTAAAGATAGCTTTAGGAAGAAAAGGATTAAAACTTAATACGTTATTTATGAAGAAAAAAGGTCATAAAAACACTGAATATGAACTAGTAGTGTAAAGAAATTAGAAAGAGGTAATATTGCTGAATTTTATCAGAGAGTATTTCAGCTATCTTTTACTGAGTAACAAACCACTCCCAAAAGTCAGTGGCTTCAAACAGCCATTGATTTCGCCTTCAAGTTCACTACTCAGAAACTATACAAAAGCTCAGGTGTGGGGTTTTCTCTGCTTCACTTGACATCAGCTGGGGTGGCAGAGGCAGGAGGATTTATTTCCACAATGATTTCTCTCACATGTGGCACCTTGGTACCCCTTGGCTTCTCTACAGTGCACCACTCTCCAGTACCTCTCTTCATGGCTTGGGCTTATGGTGGTTTCAAGCTAGTCATATCTTTTACCTGATAATTATATTCTCAAAGAAAGAAAATGGAAACTGATAGGCTAGCAAAGGGATATACCCAGAATTAAAATAACATCATTTCTGCCAGTCTCCTAATAAAAGCAGTCACATGACCTGCACAATTTAAAGGATATGAAGCAAGCCACCACTTTATGGAACAACAATCATCAGTGTCACATTGCTGAATACACCTTGGAGGGAGATGTGGTTGCAGTCATCTTCAGAAAATAAAATCTGTCATAATTGTTATGTGGAACATTCATTGTTTATTGATCATTTATGTGGCAGATCTTGTGGTAGGGGTTTAAATGCAAAACTGAAGGGACATTGCCTTTAAAGAGATAAAATTTGAAACTGAACAACTGGGTCAAGTCTGGAGACATAATTTAATATGACTCTTTAATTTTTAAAGCAGATACTATTAGTATATTGCCAAAGTTATATAAATTTGCTTTAAAATAACATATTCCAAAAATAACCTAAGAAAGAAAATGTTTTGTTTCACTAAGGTAAAAGAGAATTATATTCTCATTTGTTTTATTTTTCTTAAATGAAGTATTTTTTTAATATTTATTTATTTATTTTTAGTTGTAGTTGGACACAATACTTTTATTTTATTTATTGTATGTGGTGCTGAGGATCGAACCCAGGGCTTTGCGCGTGCTAGGCGAGCACTCTACCACTGAGCCACAACCCCAGCCCAAAAGAAGTATGTTTAAAAAAAAAAAAAACTTGCTTTATATATAATTACTAAAAATATTTTATATATTTAAATACTTATTTCATATAAATTTTTGTTTATCTCTCTTTTTTTTATTTCTTTAGTTATAGGTGGACACAATGTCTTTTTTTTTTACTTTATGTTGTGCTGAGGATTGAACCCAGTGCCTCACACATGCTTGGCAAGCGCTCTACCTCTGAGCCACAACCCCAGCCCTGATTATCTCTTTTTAAAGACATTTTTATAATTAAAGATCACTATCAGTACTAAATCTTGTTTCTTCTGCTATTTTTAAGATTGATTTAATGTCTCTAAGTAAATTCCACTGCTTATTACTAAATTGGTAACAGTTATTTGAAGAACAGCTTTTCCTGTTTACTAGATCTTATGTTTAAAATGCTATTTGCCTCACCAGAATCCAGTATATTTCTGCTTATATTAGACAGGATTTAACTAGTATTTAGTAACAGAATTATATCCAGGTTTCTTTCAGGGGCTAGCAGATGTTGAACATCAAAAATATTCACTTCAGTTGAGAATGTACTGAATTTGGCCAGTATATTTTTATGATTGAATTGTCAGATTAAACTTTTTTGTTTTGATTTTTGATTCACCACTATTAAATTAGCTTACTGCTAAAAACTGCCTTTAGTACACACTTGCAATTTATATGTTATCCAAAAATATTTGGACTGATGCAAGGTTGACATTTGTAATGTTTTTCTTAGATTTCAGAGGGAGTTTACACAAGGAGTAAAGCCTGACTGGACCATTGCACGGATTGAACACTCAAAGTTACTAGAATAATTTTTCTTGGAAAAAATCAGCTTATGGACTTTTAGCACTGCTATAAAGAACTAAGGAAGAAAAAATTTGGATCTGATCTTCACTTAATCAAGTGTGTGGATTACTTTTGTATTATTTTGAAATACTCCTTGCAGTATATTGACATGATACAATAAAGCATTTTCCACAGATTGTTATCACCTGCTTCAAAAGAGGTCAAAATGAAAAAAATCACAACACATTATTAGTGTCATATTTAATATCATTTCTGACTCTACATCTCTACAAACTAATAGAAATGATAAGTTACTAAAAAAAACTACTTAGCAATTTCTAAATTAAGAGTCCTTAAATAAACTATTATGGCCAACACATTTATGCCATTAATCAAACAGTATGTAAAATTTATTTTTTAAAAGCACTACTAGTATTTGTTACTTTCTGGTCTCTAGCTAGATAGGAAGGATGGATGGATTTATAGCAAATTGTCCTTTTCAGAACTGAAGTAGGGAACTTGAAGCATACCAAGGCACTTTGAGGAAAAAAAGAAAAGAAAAAATAGAACAGTGCCTCAGCCACCTGTTGTTGGTCTAGCATTCTTGTATTTGGAGTCCTGGAAGTTGGAGTAGGGAGACAAAAATGACTGAAATTTTCCCTAATTGATAAAAACTATAAGCCCAGAGTTAAGAAATTCAACAAGCAAACTAAGACTTAAAACAAAGAAACCTCATCAAGTACATCAAAATGAAATTATTGAAAGCAAGCAAACAAAATTGTAAAAGCAGATGGAAAGGCCGGGGGAAAAGACATTTCATACAGAGGAATCAAGATAAGAATGTCTACATATTCCTCCAAGTGAGAGACCTCCATGTAATAAGTACTGAGAGAAAAACAAAAACCCCTGCTGTCCCAGAATTCTGTTTAGCAAAAATATTCTTCACAATTAAAGATAAGATTTTTCAGAGAGAAAACGTGAGAGAATTTGTTAGCAATAGATACATTCCATAAGAATTCTTAAGGACCCATGGACGATATGGAGTTCAGAAATTGACCTGTGTGTATATGGACAATTGGTTTTTGATAAAAATGCCAAAGTAATTCAATAAACAAAAGATGGTCTTTTCAACAAACAGAATTACTATTTGTTCACGTAGGAAGTGAACCTCAATTCTTGCCCCATTTTGTATACAATTTTAGTGTAAAACTAGATTTCAAATGAATCATAGACCTAAACAAAAGCCCAAACTAGAAATTCTAAAAAGAAGGAGAAATTCTTTGCTCTCTTGGAATAGGCGAAATTTCTTAGATCATAATATAAACCATGAAAGAAATTTTCAAAATGAAATTTATTAAAATTAAAACTGCTCTTTGAAAGACACTCGTTTAAGAATCAAAAAGCAATTCACAGATTAGGAGAAACTTTCTAATATATACATCTGACCAAGGACGTATCCAGAATATATGAATAATGCTTAGACTAAGCTCAATGATGAAAAATCAAGTAGCCCAATAAATATTGGGCAAAAGATTTGAATAAATTTCTCCACCACTGCAGAACTGGTGATTGAACCCAGGGGTGCTTCACCACTGAGCTACATTCCAGCCCTTTCTATTTTATTTTGGTACAGGGTCCTGCTACATAGCCCAGGCTGGCCTTATACTTGGAGTCCTGCCGATTCCTGAGTAGCTACAGACATGTGCCACCATGCCGGGCTTTGTATAGAGTCTTTATAAAAGATACTCAAGTTGACAAGAATGCTAAACATCCTTAGACATTAGGAAAGCAAAACACAAGAAACTGCTATAAATCCACCAAAAAGGCATAAATTGCTTGCATTAATCTTTTTTTCTGTTTCCTATGACATAACCACAGACTGGGTGAATTATTAAGAAAAGAGGTTTATTTTGGTTTGGTTCGGTTCTGGAGGTCCAAGGTAGAGGAGCTGCATTCGATGATAGTTTTCTTGTAGGACCTTACTTGGGTAGGTATAGGAAACACCCATGTGCCTGTCCCCTCCCCCGGCTCTCTCGCTTTATATTATTATTATTATTATTATTATTATTATTATTATTATTAGGTACTAGAAATCAAGCCCAGGGATACTATATTGCTGAGCTATATTCACAGCCATGCTCCCAGCTTTTTAATTTTTTTTTTTTTTTTTTTTGAGGCAGGCTCTCACAAAGTTGCTGAGGCTGGCTTTAAACTTGTAACCTTCCTGCCTCAGCCTAACAAGCCACTGGGATTACAGACATGTGCAACTGCACCCAGCCTGTCCTCTCTCCTGATAAAACCACTTGAATTCAGTCGTGGTAGTTAATACCCTATGACCTTATGAAAGACCCCATCTCCAAATACAG
Source organism: Callospermophilus lateralis (assembly GCF_048772815.1). NCBI lineage: Eukaryota > Metazoa > Chordata > Mammalia > Rodentia > Sciuridae > Callospermophilus > Callospermophilus lateralis. The sequence goes on along the minus strand of NC_135313.1, from coordinate 35,062,285 downwards.
TAGATTAAGTCCACCCTCTTAATACCCCACAATGGGGATTAGATTTCAACACATGAAGCACCAGGACACATTCAAACCACATACTAATCATTGCTACTGCCAATACCAAGTATTGGTGATGACATGGAGCACCTGGAATTCCTCACATATTGATGGTAGGAATGCAAAGTGGTGCAGCCACTTTGGAAGATAGTTTGGCAGTTTCTTATAAAGTTAAATATACATTTACCATAGGATCCAGCAATTCTATTCCCAGATATTTACCCAAAAGAAATGAAAACATAACATACACATAAAAACGTATATGAATGTTTATAGCAGCTTTTTTCTTAATGATTCCAAACTGGAAAGACCCCAAATCTTCAGTAGATGAAAGGATATACAAGTGAGTGCAGGAAGCCAGACATAAAAGAGTACATTTTATACTTGTTGCATAATTTTATTCCTGTGAAATTTTAGAAAAGGTAAAACTAGTTTGTATGACAAATAGTTGCCTAGGGTTGAGGCTGGGTGGGAGAGATGGTTGTGAGATAGATCAGTTTGATTTGCTAATGTGTACAAGAGAGATTTGGGGGGATGATGGTAATTGCATGTATCTTGATTGTAGTGTGGTTACACGGCTGTATACAGTTGTGACTCATCAAACTGTGGACCTAAAGTGGGAGCATTCTGATATGTTAGTCATTTTATGTGTTTTATGCAAATTATTCCTAAATAAAATGTATAGCAAGAAAAATAAGTTGTAGGAAAATAAGATGAAATGTTTTATTTTTATAAAGTATAAAAAGCTAATCTAGATTCCATCTAATCTTAGGCCTAATTTTCATATGATTTCAGTTAATCTTAGATGAAAGATATCTTAAATGAAGTAGATAATAGATAAGGTACATATTACTAAAAAAATGCAACCTATTATTACATGACATCAATTTGAATATACATTTCTAATTCAGAGATTTAAAAATGGATGAGGAATGTGTGATTTATGATCAATGTACATATTTGTTTGTAAATTATATTTCTGCTGGGGGTGGGTGGATGTCTAATGTCCAGATAGATGATGGTCTTTGTATGTGGTTTCTTAGTAAAAGAAAGCAGTCTTTGGGATCAATTCCAGGTTTGAACAAAAAAAAAAAAAAAAAAAAAAAAAAAAAGAGATATTCTTGGGCAAGAAAGCAGGGAAATGATCAAAGATAACAAAAATAATGTTGAAAGGACACAGTGGCCAACTTGATAGGGCTTCCTTTGGGCAAGGACAGCCAATGTGAACATCAATAAGAATAATGGCTCTATGGACTGAAATACATCACATGTTTTGAAAAGCTGTTAGTTCCAAATGCAATTCCAAACAAAAACGTTTTGGGATACCTTTGGAAGTCATTAGGGCACTAACTCATTTCATTATTATAAAAATTGATAAGGATTCAAAGTCAAGCATTTATCACATCTTGCATGTACAAAATTATTCCAGTTATTTCCTGTTACGTAACAAAATTTAGTAGATGGCAATCATTTTACTCATGAATTGGAAATTTGGGCAGAGTTTGATTTGACAATTTTCTTTCTTTTTTTTTTTTTGCTTCAAGTTACATTGACTAGGGTTATTTATGGTTCAATTTGATCATTTTGAGGATTTTATTAAGCTTTGCTTGGGTCTACTTACAGTAGCTTTTAATCTATGTAATAGAGTTCTGTTCCATTTTAAAGAGTAGCTTGTTCATAACTGTAACTGATAGTGTATCAAATGAATAAAATTCATGAATTTGTAGTGATTTTTAAGAAAAATAAAGGTTTGGGGCTCTGTTTTAAAGAAGAATGCCAATAGAAGGTGATAAAGAAAGAATCATGATTTTACAAACTATAATGTAACACTGATCCATACAAGGATTGTCATGTGTATTAATTTTTTGTTGTTGATGTAACAAGCTACCACGAAGTGGTGTACCATAACATTGATTTATTATTTTTCAGTTCTGGAGACCAGAAGTCCAAAATGGGTCAAATAGGATAAGACTCTCTGCTGGCTAGAGGTAACTCAGATTAATTCCCCAAATTATAGGATTTCTGGGAACTGTTCAGCTCACAACCCTTGATCACTTTTTGCTTGACTTCGTAGAGTCTCATCATATACCTCAGTTTAATTATAACTAAATGTTATGATATGATGATAAGGATAACTAAGTGTTCTCATTATCATCATCTTAAACTATGGGACAATTGTGTGTTTCTAAAAAATAAGGACATTATCTATAAATTCATAAGAAGCTGTTATTAATGTACTCCATAATGTGATCTAATTTTTAAACTATATTTAAAGTTCCACTGATTGTCTTTAAAATGATTGTTAAGTATCAATATCCATTTTAAGTTTACATATTGCATTTGGTTATTATGTCTTTTCCATCCTTTTAAAAAATTTAGAATGTCTCCCATCCTTTTTTATGACATTGCAATTTTGAGTAGTCTAGAGTAGTAGACATACAATAAGTGTCATTTCCTGAATGTGTTTGATTATTTTATTGTGACATCATTTCTTTATGCTGGAAGTTAGAGCTAAAGCTTATTTAAATCCAGATTAAAATTTTTTGGTAAGATTATCTTATAAATTATTTGTGTACTTTAAATTATATAACATTAGTTGGTATATAATTTCTCATTGTCCCATGGTTTAAGATGATGATAATGAGAACACTTAGTTATAAAAGTCATTAATAAGTAATCTGTGAAGTGATGCTCTGTTATGGTTTGGATATGAAGTTTCCTCCAAAAGCTCCTACTAATGCAGGAATATTCAGAAGTAAAATAATTAGATATTAGATTATACAGAGTTGTAATCAGTCAATCCTAGATTGAATGGAATGACTGGGTGTTAACTGGACAGGTAGTCATGACTAGAAGTGGATTCCTGGGGATATGCCCTGGAAGGGTGCATCTTCCTGATGGCCCTTTCCCCCTCGTCTCTCTGTCTCTACTTCCTGGCTGCCATGAGGGGAGCAGCTTCCCTCCACCATGCCCTTCTGCCAAGATGTGCTGTGTCATCTTGGGCCCAGATCAATGGAGCCTGCCATCTATAGACTGAGACTTCTTATATCATGAGCCAAAATAAACTTTTCCTTCTCTTAAGTTATTTTTGATGGGTATTTTGGTCACAGTGACACAAAAATTAACTAAAACAGATAACATCAATATTCTGCTTAAAAGCAACTTTTTGCAAAGTAGGGTAGGCTGAATAGGACCCACATCCCATTCCATATCCTAATCACTGAAACTGTGAATATGTAGTCTTAAATGGAAAAACAGAACTTTGCAGGTATGATTCGATTAATAATCCTGTGATCGGGAGGTTATTCTGGATTATTTGGGTAGGCACAATGTGAACACAAGTGTCCTCATAAGGAACAGGAAGGTCAGAGTTAGAAGTACACGTCATGATGAAAGTAGAGGTTGGAAGGACATGGGGCTATGAGATTGAAGAATGTGGATAGATGTAGAAACTGAAAAAGATGAGAAACAGATTTTCCCTAGAGTCACTTAAAAAATGTAGGCCTGTTCATCCATTTTGAACTTCTGGTCTCCAGAACTGCAAAATAATAAATCTATGTGTGGTCAGCCATTAAGTTTGCTACATCAGCAAAAAGAAATTGACATACAAGATGTCAATTCATCCTTGTATGAATCGGTGTTACAATATACATTGTAAAATTATGATTCTTTTATTCTGTGCCACCTTCTATTGACCTTCTTCTATAAAACAGAGCCCTAATCTTTTTCTTAAGTATCACTACAAATTTGTGAACTTTTATTCATTTGACATAATATCAGTACAGTTATTTGTGCCGGTGCTTAAATATTCTCCAGTTTTGACAGTGGGAGCCCCTGTAACCTGTCTCACAGCAGATTGAAGACTCCTGTGACCTGATGTTAATCTTTAAGTACTGTCTTTTCTGGCATAAAAACATATACTAGAATATTCTCATCTATTTCTCCAAGGAGTGCTGGTTTCTTGAATGTGTTGAGTATGGTGAAGTTTCAAAATCAACATTTGTGCATCTTGAGGAGTATTCATATTCTAAGTATGAAAGGGAATATTCATGCTTATGAATATTTGATATTGGGATCAGTTATATAAAAAAATTCTGGGAATGTGAAATGTGGTCTGTTTGTCTTTATTTCTGAAATAAATAATCCCTTTCCCGTTACTCCCTGTTCTTTTGTTTGCTTATTGCATTTATGTCACCAAGTGACATTGCAGTATTTATTTATTTGTAAGTCTTTTAAATTAAGGCAGGAACTTTTTCTATCTTGTTCTTGCTATATTCCCAGTGCCTAAAACAATATTGGACACATAATAGAGCTCAGTAAATGCTAGTTGAATGAATAAATGAACATGCCTTACTTTTACTGAACTTCCTAGTTTGTATGAAAGGAACATTTTCCTTCGCTTTTGATTTGATACCCTAGCAAGCTCTTTGTCATTTTTATTATGTACACTCCCTCTCTCAAGGAGTATATGGTATTGGATATGTGACCTTGCTTTTATAATCCTATATAAATGTCATTTATTCTAAATACCACATGGTGGAGCTAATTGTGTATGGAATCTAAATGTCAGTATTGGCAGGAGGTTTGAAAAGGTCTGAAGCCACTGAGGAGTGGGAAGATTGCTTTGCTTACTGACAAATTTTTGTAGATAGATATGTAGTGAGAAATTGCTTCACACAAAAAGGTTTTACAAATATAATTTGTTGATGTTAAAAGGTTGACATAGATGGAGCAAAGTGAAGGAGATGTACCCACATCTCTTTGATTGCTGGAACCATAGATTATACCATTCAGTGTGTCTGTGATTCCTCCCATCCTCTGAATGCTTCTTTTAAATCATATGATCATCAATCAGAATAATATAGAATGCTGCAGTAACAAACAACCTCTAAATCTCAATATATTGAAACAAGAAAAAATTGTGTTAAATTTCTTGTTCAAATTACATGTCCAGTAAGAGATATAGTAGCTAAACATTCTCTCTGGATACAGGCTGATGGGAAGCTATTACCTGATACTGTGGCAAAAAAAAAAAAAAAAAATATATATATATATATATATATATATATATATATATATATATATATATATATATATATATATATATATTTCTGAAGGATCTTGCATGAGCAATTAAATGTTGAACTTGGAAGTAATACATTTCCATAGCCAAAACATGGCCATACTCCACCACAGGGATCCAGAAAGTACAATTGCACCGTGTTCCTAGAAGGTGGAGTCTGAAGTATTTGATGAGGAGCAATGATAATTACCACATACAAACAATAATTGTTTCTCTTGTTTAACCTTAGGAATGGCTACCTTGGAAGCCAGTAATCACATACTACTCTATTAGATATATCAGGAGGCTCAGAAGAAAAGGAAATTTCTAGATATTTGGTTATATGTTTTTAGCTGAGAATTAGTAAATACTGTGTTCCAGGACCCTGAGGATGATGGTCATTCTTTCTGCATGTCAGTAATCACACATGTCAAACAAGTTTGAAATGAAAAGGACTATAGGGCACTTGAATTCCATTTTTTTTTCACTTGATGATTTCTGCCAAGGTACATTACACCCCTTAGGTTAATGGGGGCACCAAATGACATCACAACTGGTTAACTAAGACCTTAGATATGGTTGATTTGATTATATTGTTCATTGGTTCAAAATAATGATTTTAAGAAACTTAGACATATGAATGCTTGATCTTGTCACTTAATCTGATGATATGAGCAGTTATGCAAATGGTTGGTGTATCATTTAAGGCTTAGTTCTGACTATATGAAACAAAGATTTTTAAAAATGGTGATTTAAATAAATAAATTTATTTAAATAAAAAATAAATAAATAAGGTGATTTCTCTTGAACTAATAAAAGTCCAGAGATAAGCTTCTTTGGGCTGTAATGCCAATTCTACATAGTATTCAGGGATCCAGGCTCCTCTAGTTACAACTGTCCTCCTTAGATTTTGACCTTTGACCTCAGTACAAAATGAATGATGGCGCTTCAATCATCATATCCATGTTCTAGGTAGTAAAACGGAGGAAAGGAAAGAATGGGAAAAGGGTATATATCTTGGCTATCTTTTAAGATGCTATTCCCCCACCAAAATACACTTAATTTCACCAATGAGGAATTAGTCATATGGCTATACATAATTTTGGTGAGACTAGGAAATAGTTTTTTAGCTGAGTATATTGTTGCCTCAAAAAAAAAAACTTAAGAGGAGGGGAAGATGATGTCATATAGATCACTAGTCATTTTTCCTGCTTGGATTACTTGAGTCCTGAACTAGTACGACCCTGCCAAATCACAGGCAGGATCACTTTTCCTAACTTCACTGAGAGCCAGTGCTTAGAGATCCCATGGTGGTATATAACTGGAGTCTGGTAATAGTCTTAAATACTTATATGAAATAGAGGATTCAAAGAAAAATTTTTGATCAAACTGATACATCCAGATCTTTGATGGTTTGCATCCTATTGTTTACACCATATACTTTCCTGCTGGAGGACCCTGGATATAGTTTATCCCATCTTCAAAGATGGAAACACCCCATCCACCCATTTTGTAAACCAATCAGTCCAATGAACATTCATTCCAAATGTACTTAATTACTTGTTTAGTAAGTTACAAATCTAGCTCACTCTTATGTGAGAAGATGTAGGCACGGACATCCTACAACTGCTACCACATATCTCACTACTGCTGCCTTTTCTGAGAAGTAGACAAAGCATTCTGCCATATTTTTTACTTTCATATAAAAGGATCCTCCAGAATAGTAGTAGAGTCAGCTGATCAGCTCCTTTATTGACTCTTCCTTAGTGCTGGGTTTGGATCTTAAGTGGCCCCCAGGTCAAAAGACTTGGTCCCAAGATCTGTGCTACTGGGAGGTGGTGGAAACTTTAGGAGATGGAGCCTAATGGGAAGTTCAATGTCCATGGCGATGTGCCCTTGAAGGGAATTATGAGGCCCCATTTTCTTTCTCTGTCTCCTTTTTCACATCCTGGCCATGGTTGAACAGCTTTACTTGGCCGCATACTTCCCACTATGAAGTGCTGCCTCACTACAGGCCTAAAAGCAATGGGGCCAAGCAATCATGGATAGATACCTCCAAAACTATAAGCCTAATAAACCTTTCCTCTTTATAATCTGATTATCTCAGATATTGTTACAGTAAAGGAAAGATGACTAACACACTTAGTCTCTGACTTTGTGATACAGAGCAACCATGGGCAAAGCTAGATGGGTTCAAGAGCACACCTGCCTGCCCTGCCCACATCCTTTCATCCTGGCTTTATTGATTCTCAGATGTTCATTGCAATATTGCATCTGACTGGGCAGCCAAAAGATTTCAAAAGGGCAAAATAGGACCATGTTCAGGTCTCTCTTCTTTTTAACTTCCTTCTTATAATACTGCCTCTGAATAGCCCTCTATATTCCAGAGAACAGGAAAACACCATGTGGTTTTATCTCAAACCAAATCCAATAATGGACCTGGGTAACCAATTCACTGCTAGGAAAGAGACTTCCTGTTATTGCTTCTTAAAGCAGAAAAACAAAAAATTAAAAAAGATGAAAACAAAAATCCAACTTTAAAACCAATTTAAAGTTACAGCACATAAGCAATCACATATTTTAGTTATCAAGACTCAGAGGCATTTTTTCCCTCTGGAGAGCTCACCAAGAAGTAGTGTTGACCAAGGGAAGCCATTCTGTGAGGATTCATTGGAGTTTGACTCCCTCCCCTTCCTCCCTCCCATTCCTTCTAACTTCCTATTCTTTCTATTTCTCTCTCACAGCAATGTGGTCGCTACCTTGGCAACTCTTTGGGAACCATCCCCTCTGCCAGCTATGTTCTTTGCTCAGATCTTCAAGGGCTGATCACTTGCTATTTTTCAGTTTCAGTTGAAATATCACCTCCTCTAAGACTTTCCTGACCATCCAGTCTAAAGCAATGCCAATCCATCTTTTTCTATCCTGTTATGCTGTTTTCTTTTTATCATCACATTTATGATCTACTTATATTTATTCATTTATTTAATTATTGTCTATATCCCCTCCTATTAGAATTTCACTTTAGCAGCTCAGCACATAGTTATAATATTCTGTGCTTCATTGGTGTTCCATTTAGGGCAGGGAGTCTTGGTCTCAGACTATTAACATTTGGAACCACATAATCATTTGCTGTGGGAAGCTTTCCTGTGCATTATAGAATGTTTAACAATATCTCTGGCCTCTCCCCTTTACATGCCTTTCTATTTGCAGCACTTTTTCCCTGGGGAACAAAATTGAATGTGATTGAGAAGTATTGGGTTAGCTGTTGACTTCTTGGGATCTCAAGAGGCAATACTGTCTTCGAGGAGTGATAGCGAACAGTTCTTATGGAACATGTCTATTGGTAACAGCTTCATATTTTATCTCTGAAGAAGTCTTTTTTCATCTTTATTTTTAAAAATTTGGCAATAATCGAAGATTTACAAGTATTTGGTGCACTAGGAGCATTGTATTTAACATTCACAACCCTTACAATGGGTACAATGGGTATTATTTTACAGAGAATGAAACTGAGGTACAAAATAAACTAGTTTTTCAACTAGTCTAAGTTTATACTGCTGGGCAGCAATAAAGCCTGGGATCCAAACCAAACAATAGGCTCCAGAACTCTACACTCACAGGAGTAGGCACTGCTGTTGGAATCTGTGGCACTACCCCTGATGGAAGAGACTGGACTAGAAATGGGCTCCGCACCTCCAGCAACTAACCCACACAGCCATTCATTCAGAGTGAGCGTGACTTTCCTCTCTAAGCCTTAGTTACCTCTCTCAATAATAATAACAATAACAGTAAATTTGATGCAGGATTGCATTAGGAATTAAATACAATAACACATGTGAAATTACTTAGCTAATTTCTGGCAAACAATAAGTTCTGAATTCATTTCCCCCCTCCTTCCTTTCCACTTGGCTCTAAGCTGCAAGCATTGAAAGCAGATCCTAAAGAAGTTGGTCAGACAAGCCCATTGGGAAATATAACCTTGATTCAATATGCAAAGTTTTGCTATTATTGACCAACAATAATGGGGAATCAGCCCCCCTCAAAATAACCTGCCAGGCTGGCATTTTGGTCCCTTTGCTAATAACCAACAGCACCAGCCATCAGCACTTTTTTCTTATATCTAAGGTTTTTAAAAAATCTGTACTGATTAGATGCCATGTGGCCTGGTTGACAAGCAACCTCCTGCTCTGTTTCTTGATGTGTCAGTGAATTAATTGCCTGATGTATTGTTTTCTAACATGGCCAATTGAGTTTTGGGGAGAATAATAATAGTCTTTTGCCCAGCAGGGGGCATCCTTTGCAAACATAACTGAGTTGTTGCTCAGGCTAGCTGGAAGAGTCCCACCAAAAACTGGGTACCTTTGAAAAGTTTGTTCTTGAGGTGCCACAAATCTCCATAAATTTTGAGAACTACAACATGTTTATTTTTACTTGCCTCCAAGCGAAATTTAGCATTTTGTTCAATTATGAATATAGGCAACAAATCACAGATATTTGCAGATCCTACTACACTTATGGCAGATATCTTAAAATATTGTTTACATCCTTCATTACTTTAAAATTACAGTAGCTATAGAACCTGCTGCTAGATATTGTTATTTAGTGCATTAATAAAGAAGCACTTATAGAACCATATTACAAATGTGTGATTTGTGTTGTTAGTATTTTAATAACTGCCTTTTAATATATGTTTTGTTGTGTTTTTTGTTTGTTTGTTTGTTTTTCCTGATACTGAGGATCACACCAATGGCCTGACACATTCTAGGCAAATACTTTTCTACCAAGCTGTTCTCTAGCCCAATTACTTGTCTTTTGAAATCACTGTTTTGCATTGTATTCTTATATATTTTTATTTAGTTTAAAACATTATTCTGAGAAAGATTATGTGGAGTTTATCACACTGTCAAAAGGTTCATGATACCAAAAAAAAAGGCATTACACACACCTGGCCGGGAGGCTACTAGGATGGTCTTTGAAGAAGTGAATCTTGAATCTTTGTCTTTAATAATTTTTAGTCATGACTCAACTCTTGCCCTTCCATTTCTTCTGGTAACATAAACATATGCCACACTTATATCAAACTGTTTACTATCATGCTTGGCAGAGTATAATTTACATCAGAGGAAATTTTGGTGTATTCAGAATTATGTTGACTAAATTTCAGAGCATCCAGGATGCCTGTCATACTGGCTTTGGGAAGGAAGAGGCCTAGCTTTCCCAGCTGCTTTCACATTTTTGTTATGCTTGATTCATTTCCAGGGCTCAGGAATCTTCTGAAATCACTGAGGTTTACTTGCTTCTCAGTGAGAAGCCTCAGCACCCTGGCAGTGTTTCTTCCAGAATCTTCTCTCCTCCTACTCTCATGAAAAAGATTTTGAAATGCTTATAACAGAAGGGAAGGGAGAAGTGGAAACTTAGATAGTTTCTTACACTCTATTCTTCTTTGTTTACTTTCGCTCAGGGAAGTGAGACCACACTGGAGGGACAGTGCCAGACTGGGCCAGACTGTGTCCAGTTTTCCCATCCAGTCCAAATGGTTTATCCTGGGTCTTGGCATCTGAGGGCACAGGAACCAAGCAAACCCCATGGAGCACTGTCTTCTAGCACTTTTTCTTCCCCTTTCTGAATCTCTCCCTTTTTCTGTGCTGGGCCTTTATGCCAGCCCTTCCCCACTACTCCTCAGGTCTGCCCTTCCATTTCTAAATCAAACCTTTCTCTGTTAATAACATAAACAATAAGAACCGCACCCTATCAAAGGCCTATACCACATAGGCACTGTGTAAGGTATCTTCTTACATAACCCCTATTGTGTATTGATGTACCTCTCCCATTTACATTCACTTAGAACCTCAGAATTTGACTTATTTGGGTTTTGTTCAGATGGAGTTATTTAAGGATCAAGAAGGGATCATTCTGGATTAGGGTGGGCCCTAAATCCTATGACTGGTATTCTTTTAAGTAAGAAAAAGACATGTAGATACAGAAGATGGCCCCATAAAATCAGAGGCAAATACTGGAGGTCTGTTGAAGTCAAGGATGCCTGGGATCACCAGAAGCTTGAAGAATTCTTCCTTAGGGCCTTCAGAGGGAACAAACCCTGCTGGTACCTTGATTTTGGATTTCTGGTTTGCAGAAACATGCTATTTCAAGCTATTCCTGCTGTTTTGGGTACTTTGTTATGACATATGTAGCCACATAACACATCAGCCAATAAGATGGACATATTACACTCATTTGTCAAATGAAGAAACCCAGGCATAGAAGCTAACTACCTACAAAGATGTGCATAGCCAGTGTAAAGCCCTGGAATTTGAATGCTTATCTAATTATCAATGCCATCCTACCTCCCTTAGTGTTGGATTTGATGAACTATGATTGTTGATTAAAGTAACACATTCAAGTTTGAAGGAATTTGAATACTTGTCTAAGTAACATCAATGCCTTCCTATCTCCCTTAGTCTTGGATTTGATGAACTGTGATTGTCAATTAAAGTAACTCACATTCAAGTTTGAGGAGTAGTAGGACATGACCTGTGGTAGCTTACCCAAGGAAGGGAAGGGTTGAAATAGGAGCAGCTCCCAAACTGTGTTTTGCTTAACTGCTCTTGGAGTAACTACAGGGAATCTGCATTTCAGTGCCATTCCCTGGGATGGTTGCTTTCCTCCTTCACTTTTATTTCCAGCTGGACTGTTTTAAGGGGTTCTAAAATGAGATGTCCAAAATGAGGAGTTCAGATCTTGCTCTGAGGCAGGCCACTTGTCATCACAGCAAGACTTGTTTCCCAGCAGATTATATTAGGAACATTTTTTTTATATTGCTGCATAAATTTTTATTTTCAAAGACTATGTTGACTACAGGGTGTTTTCACATTACATTTTATATGGCCAAACATTAAGTACAGATTGTTGTTTCATTATGCCTTCTGTATAATTAAGTTTTTAATGGAAATTTATCATTGCTTAATTCTTATTTTTTTTAAAAAATTCAGAAATTAGAATATTCTTATTGCATATTATGAGAAAAATATTCCCTAAGATACCATCTCACTCCAGCTAGAATGGCAGCTATTATTAGGAACATTTTTATAAGCCAAAGTGGCTCAGTAAAAGTGGTAAATGAAGTTATCTGTTGGTAGAGAACAGAGAGGGCTTGCTTTTGTCCAGATGCACAACTTTTTTTCCCTTATGGGAACCTTTCTAACAAAATGGAACTCTATCCTTATAAATTTAATACATTCCAGTGGCTTATGCAGGTCCTGCCCTACTCCACATGCTTGGCCCCTCAGAGTGGAGTGTAGGTACCTGGGAAGCCCTCCACTGTGGACCTCAGGTAGTGTTAGCATACTGCCTGGCCTGCCTGTGACATGCTATGGTGATACTGTCAGGGTTCAATGATGTCAGGTCAGTGGGCTGAAGGACTGGCAGTTTATCAATGTCCCTATTCCTGGCTTGTCAAAAGTTACAAAGTTGCATACTGACAGGAGAGTTTTCATTTAAAAAATAGAATTTCCAAGACAAGATCAATTTCAGTCTTGGCAGTCCTGCTACTGTCACTTCCAGTGAAATTCATCACCAGTTCAAATCCCAGCTCAGTTCTTATCAGGTGGGTGTCCTCAGGCAAATTCTTGAGCTTCTCTGTGCTCTGAACTTTTCTGCTGTGACAGTATTAACTCATCTCAAAGACATGTGGTACACTGAAAATTTAAGTCAAACAGGAAAAAAATAAAAATGGGTAAAAGCAGAACTATGAAAAAAAAAAAAAAAACATGTTCTCCTCTCCCCAACTCAGTATGGAGGGTAATCAGCAGATGTGGATATAGCCAGAGAACTACTTGCCAAAAAGAAGAAGAGTTTCCTCATTTTTAAAAAGCCATTGATTCCCTTCCCCCCAATCTAAATCCTAGAAAAATAAAAGGGAATGAAAATCTATGTTGAGTTGACATATTTTTTTGTACTCATGCACAGATTGTCTTCTATCAATCTGGTGAGGTCAGGGGCCTATAAATATTTAAGGGCAGTCTTTATTTCTAGTTGTCTTTGAGCCAGGACATTTGAGTTCTTTTATGTTAGAGCTCCTACTGTTTTGCAGAAGAGACTACACTGCCAGCTGGTAGGGAGGGAAAGAAGGTCTGGGGGTTTCAGGCTTTGGTTTCCTCATCTGTAAAATGGGGATGACAGTTCTTACCTTAGATGGTTGTTCTATATTTTAAGGATGTATAACTATGCCTGGTACTTAAATCCCATGTTAACATTTGAGAGATAGCAAAACTTTGTAATGAAGAGACAATTTCTCTATTAGACTGCCAGGTTTATTTACTGGCCTTCTCTCAATATTTTGTGACCCTCTTTCCCCCTGCATAAAAATCAACTCAAAATGGATCAAAGACCTCAGAATTAGACCAGAAACTATGCCAAGAAAACATAAGTTCAACACTCCAGCTTTTAGGCACAGTCAATGACTTTCTCGATGGGACCCCTAAAGCTCTGGAAATAATGCCAAGAATCAATAAATGGGGCAGCATCAAATTTAAAAGCTTCTACATAACAAAGGAAACAATTTTAGTAATGTGAAAAGAGAACCTACAGAATGGGAGAAAATTTTTGCTAGCTACTCTTCTGACAGAAGGATCAACATCTAGAATATATAAAGAGCTCAAAAGATTTTGCACCAGTTGGGGATAGTGGCATATGCCTTAATCTCAAAGGCTAGGGAGGCTGAGGCAGGAGAATTGCATGTTTGAAGCCAGCCTCAGGAACTTAGCAAGGCTCTAAGAAACTTAGCAAAACCCTGTCTCAAAATAATAATAAAAAAAGGATGGGGGGCTAGGGATGTTGCTCAGTGGTTAAGCACCCTTGGGTTCAATTCCTTGTACAAAAAACAAAACAAAACAAAAAACAAACAAACAAAAAAAAACAACAACTTTACACCAAAAAAATCAAATAACCCGATTAATAAATGGGCAAATGAACTAAACAGACTCTTCTCAAAAGAAGAAATAAAAATGGCCAAGAAATATATAAAAAATGTTTAATATCATTAGCAATTAGGAAATACAAATCAAAACAACACTGAAATTCTATCTCACACAAATTAGAAAGGTAGTCATCAAGAATACAAATAATATAAATACAAATAATACAAATACAAAAGAATACAAATAATACAAATGCTAGAGAGGAGGTAGAGAAAAAGGAACACTTATACACTGTTAGTGGGATGGTAAATTAGTGCAACTGCTATAGAAATTAGTATGGAAGCTCCTCAAAAGACTAGGCAAGGAACCACCATATGACCCAGCTAAGCCACTTCTAGGTATTTACCCTGAAGAATTAAAGTCATCTTATTACAGTGATACATGCATACCCATGTTTCTAGCAACACAATTTAGAATAGCCAAACTATAGAACCAGCCTAGGTGTCCATTAATAGATGAAAGGATAAAGAAAATGTGATATATATATATATATATATACCACCAGAGGTTTTATTCAGCCATAAAGAAATTGAAATTATGTAATTTGCTGGAAAATTGATGGAACTAGAGACCATCAAGTTAAGTGAAATAAGTCAAACTCAGAAGATTGTATGTTTTTGCTCAGATGTAGAAGCTAGAGAGGAAAAAGGAAAGCAAAGTGGGAGTGGATCCCCTAAAAATCACAGAGATCAGTAGAGGGAAAGAACCAATGAGCAGAAGGCAGGGAGGGAAGAGGGAAATAGTGTGGAGTGATATTGGCCAAATTATAGTTATATTGTGTACATGTACAGAAATGTACCAATAAATCAATCACATCAATATGCACAAACTATAATGCACCACTAAAAAAGTGTGGAAAAATATTTTGTAACCCCGGGTGAGTTACTTATCAACTTGTTCATCATAGGGTTGTTGCAAGGGTTAAATTATATGGGGCTGGAATTGTAGCCCAGTGGTAGAGTGCTTGCCTAGCATGTGTGAGGTACTGGGTTCAGCACCATATATAAATAAATGAAATAAAGTATTGTGTCCATTTACAACTAAAAATATTTAAAAATTTGTGTGTGTGTGTGTGTGTGTGTGTGTGTGTGTGTAACAAAATCACTTAGTGCCTGGCACATGATAAAGTAAGAAAATAATTTTTATTATTATTTTTAAAAATTAGTGTTACATATTATTTTTGTTATTGTTATATTAAAATTGTTATTTTTATGAGATCATCCAATTAAGTTAGTGGCAAAGCCATAAATAAATTTTTGACTCCTGCGTATACTCAAACAAACCAATGTACCTAGTTACATATAGTAGGTCCATTTCTAATTTCTTCGATACTGTTTCTGGCTCTTGCAACTATGATAGAACTAAATTGTTTCTTTCATTTAAATAAGTAGGTAGCATTTGTAGCACAGCTTAATTGGGAGATTCACCAATAAGCTATACACATGGCCCTGGGACTGAGAAGGAAGCTCAGTCACTTTATCTCCATTAGGGGGCACCAAACGATGACAATGGTGGAAGGAAGAGGAAAAACTAGCTGTTTCCTGTTCCTGTTAGGGTTGCCCAGCAATGTCTTTTCACCCTAGCACAGGCAGTTGATTTCATTGTGCAATTTTTAGAGGCTTTACAGAGACTCCTTTATCAGAAATCTGAAACTGTCCTCTGAGATCTGGAGATACCAGCCCCAACCAAGCTCCTTTTTAAGCTTTTAAAATTTAATAATTCCAACCTTATTCCTTTGTTCCCCAGCAATGAACAAAGGTGATTACTTCTGTGATATTCAGAGTTCCCATTTTGCATTTTAAATCACTTAATACCTAGTTAAAATTTCTTTAGATTAAATTCTCACTGGTGAAATAATTTAAGGGGTTTATTTCTTTTTAGTGGGATCCTGATTGATACATACATGATTAGACATTTATAAAAATAATGTGCAAATAGAAGCAAATGGAAAGTCTTTAGTACTATCCTCTCCTTTACATACTCTATACTGGAGGTGGTAATATAAGTTATGTTTCCTTTGCATGTCTATCACTTAGTTACTCCACTTTCTAAAGGAAACCACAGTTATCAGCAGGTGTCTGTCTCTCCAGAACATTCAAAAAGACACACACACACACACACACACAGAGCATAACCACATAATAAAAACATAATAAAATAATTTAAAGTAAATGCAACCATACATTATTTTTTTAAAATTTTTCTTCTCTTTTCTAAGAAAATTAATTTCCTCCATTTTCAAATCAGATTGAATTTAGATATTTAGTTTTAATTTGATCCTACTTTTTCCCACTCAATATGTCATGAAATCCCCCATAATTCTTTCATTTTTCTTTGATTTTAACATGATTTATGCTGGGTACATAGTAGGTGCATAATAAATTATATTCATTATCATTCTCACAACTCAGCCTCACTTGTCTGGCTTTCTTTGAAAACCAAACCTTTGAAAAAACAAGGCACAATGAGCTCATTATATGATGATTGTATGTATTTCACTAATTAAATCCCAACTCATGTTTGAGCTCTTTATCAAAAAGTTCAGTGAGAAGAATCAGAGAAAACAGGAAAACATACAACATATTGTCCTTGTCCTTAAATTTCTTATAATCTAGTTAGGGACCTCTCCCTGACAGTTAAACAGTGCCAGGGAATGTGACAGGTAGTATAAACTGGAAGAGTTCACACCAATTGGGGGAACCAGTAAAGACTTCTCAGAGGAGATGGATGGAATCTGAACTGAACCTTGAATGGTGGCTTGGACTTGAAATGAGAGAAAAGCCAGAAACAGCATTAAGAAGTCTGAACTATGTGATCCATATTCTCTATCAATGAGATAAGTTACTTTGTGCATCCTAAAGCAGAATTACACAAAATTCACTGAGGTAGACTCAAGAAGGAAATATATATACATAAATCCTTGAAGTAGACCCGCAAATGTCTCTCTCTCCAGTCTAAAGTAGGATGATTCTAAAATGCATTGTAAGGTGCTATAAAATTTATTTTCTTCTTTCTTTATCCTTTCCACTGTGCTGGTAGTTACTCACTATCCCTCTTTCCCATTCAGTGCTGCTTAAGACCCCATTTCCTGCCTCAAAAACTCTAAAACTTCCCTTAATAAACAGGAAAAAAAATTTTTTGATTTTTTTTTTGTTGTTGTTCACCTGAATTTGCAGACCCTGGTCTGACATCCAAAGTCAAGCAGCCCTGTTGCATTATCATTTGTAATCCCTTTTGATTTTTTTTCTTAACATCTCAATGAAATTCTCTCATAAATCCCTTCCTTTGCTGACCAAGTGCTGTGCAGTTGCTGATTTTGCAAGATACGTGCTAATGTAAAGTATGTCTCCTTTGAGTCTCTTTATCACTTGGTTGCTCTCTGCTCCACCTTCTCCATATTTATGTCCTTATCAGAGCCGCACACAGTATTTCAAATGAGCTTCAGTGTTCTTCCTGCCATGCCAGAGTATTGACTGTAATATGATAGCCTATCTCAAAATTGGTTTGTGGGATTTTTTTTCTCATTGTAGTTAAAATAGCTTGCCTTGTAAATGCCAGTATATATTTTTGCAGATTAGAGTTTTTATGAAGAATGGTGTCAAATGCTTTCCAGAAAGGTGTTTAAATGATTTGGCTAGGCTGCTTCATCCATTAACATTTTCCTTTGCCGGTTAACCTCAAGGGTTTACAGGACAGTTTCCCTGCTGAAAATTTGTGCTGATTTCTTCGTAATTAAACTTAATTTTCTTACTGATTCTTACATTCAAGCTGTGGTTTAGAGCTTCACAACACTTTTCCCCTGCTGCTGAAATCATGAAGTCCATGGTCTCCCAGCTCTTTTCTAAAAGCTTCTCTTTACAGAGTAGAAGCCTTCACAGCTTCTGTCCTATTCAGCTGTTGCCGCTGATAATTTCAAAGACATATTCACAGAGTCTGCTCTGCATCAGGCAGCTGTTATGTGGTTACTGAGTGTTTGTGTGAGGGTTTGCGGCTCTGTATCTCCTTTCAAGTTTCCACTTGCATGTAGGATTGTCTGTTAAGAAAGGCTTTGTGCTTTTCCCCCAGTGCAGCGTGTTTCCTGTTTTCCTTGGGAGGACTCTGTACTGTAATCATTTTTCCATTCCAAGCTCCTTCGAGGCTGATTTACTTAACTGTTTTGATGCCTTTACTGTGTCTAAATTTGCATTGACAAATTTCTGCAATGCGATTTTGAAGTTTATTTCATATAAATTGGGCATGTTTTGCTTCTGTCCCCATCCTTATCATTTCTCTGTACTTGATTTATCTAGGTATTTGTCACATCCTTCCAGACTTAAGATCTGGAGCCTCAGTTTTGGTTTTCTAGTGCTTGGATTGATGTCAAGATGATTTATAAAGCACTCTCATCCCAGTGCCATGGGCCAATGATACCATCAGTTTAGCAGCTTCTGAACTGCTTACCTAGACTTGCCTATCGATTAAGGCCACTGCGAGAGCAGCTTATTCCACATGTTCCACCCAATAAGCCTGGCTCACAAGCCAGTCATTTATGGTGAGCATCATTTTAGTCATTATTGCACAGCCTGCCTTTGGCACTTTTTTGATTCACATTCATAGACTGCAGTCACCCATAATTAAATCCTGTCACTGTTGCATGAATTATTTTATCTAGTCATATTTAATTTACCTCCTTCTTCTTTTGGAAATCTCTAGTGAGCTCCAGGCTTCATCCTGTAGATCTTTTGTCTATTTCTGAGGCTAAAGCTGGATTGATTACACATTCAGGCCTTTGAATACTTTGCACTTGCCCTCATGCCAGGAATAAAAAGGCATCTCTCTCCCATATGTTTTTCTCTTCTCTTCCTTTTGTAGCACCCAAGAGTTTGTCAATTGCTATAATACATCTGAAGATGGAAGTGTTCCTCTAGGCCACTGATTCTCAACTGGAACTCTTTTGCCATCTAGGAGATAGTTGGAAATTTCTGGAGATATTTTTGGTTCTTTACACCTAGGAGTTGGGTGCATCTAGTGCATAGAGGCCAGAGGTACTATTAAATAGCCTACAATGCACATTACCTTTCCTCTCAATCAAAATTGTTCAGTCCAAAATTCCAGTAATGTTGAAAGCAAGAAACTGCTGCACCAGACCAAATGTTTCTAGCTGTACTTAAATGCACTAATAAGACACATATGCATGTACTTGCCCAAATTCCTGATGCTTGTTCTCTGGGTCCAGGGCATGATCAGTGAATGTCCTTTGATAACACATTTTCAACTTCATGTTTTTTAGAATTATGCATCTGAATGTTTGAGGTTATGTATACGAGGCCCAAACTTGCTATTAATTCTTGTCAGTCTCTTAATTTAGTTACACATCATTCTTTTGACCAGAAAAGAAAGAATTAGGCCAGTCATTCACTTATTTTGTGAGTGCCTATTGTGACAAGCACTCTGCTAGGTGGTGGGTAACAACAATGAAGAAAATCATTTTGGCTTTTATTATTAGAATTTTCATTCTAGTCAGGAAAACTGATAAAATTGAGAAAAATGTTATAAAGAAAGCAGTGTATTGAACAGAATAATGGGATGGGGATGGGAACTTATTCTTAATTTAGATAAAGAGGTCAGAGAAGACCTCTCTGAGGAGATGACATTTAGTCTGAGGAAGACATGGCTATACCACATTAGGAGTAGGGAGGAGAATGTGTGTGGAGAACTCCTGGCCTGGAGCTCAGTTTCCAGGAGGGGCTGGTGTGGCCATCCCCCAGTAAACAAAGGGAAGATGGGAATGTCACTCAGCTTTTTGTTGCTGTGACCAAAATACCTAACCAGAACAACTTAGAGGAGAAAAAGTTTCTTTTGGCTCATGGTTTCAGAGGTACAGTCTATGGTCGGCTAGTTCCATAACTCTGGGCCTGAGGTGAGGCAGAGCATCATGATGGAGGACAGCTGCTCAGCTCATTACAGTTAGAAAACAGTGAGAGACAGGGGAAGGGATCTCAGGGAAGATGAACCCTTTTAGGGAATACCCCCAGTGACCCACTTTCTCCATCCACACCCTCCTGCCTCCAGTTGCTACCTAACTAGTCCATTCAAAACAGAATGGACTGACTAGATGATAGCTCTCATAATCTAATCATCTCACTTTGAACATATATGCATTAACACAGAAACTTTGGGGCTGCTAATCTTCATCATGTGGAATTAGGCCCCAACTTCCTTAATAAGACTCCTATAACACAAGAATTAAAACCAAGAATCAATAAATGGATGGAATCAAATAAAAAGTTTCTTCTCAGCAAAAGAAACAATCTGTGAGGTGAACAGAGAGCCTACATCCTGGGACCAAATTTTTACCCCTTACACATCAGATATTATATACTAATCTCTAGGGTATATAAAGAACTTAAAAAGCTAAGCACCACAAAAACAAATAACCCAATCAACAAATGGGCCAAGGACCTGAACAGACACTTCTCAGAAGAGGATATACAATCAAATAACAAATATATGAAAAAATGTTCATCATCTCTAGCAATTAGAGAAATGCAAATCAAAACTAAGGTATCATCTCACTCCAGTCAGAATGGCAGCTATTATGAAGACAAACAACAGTAAGTGTTGGCAAGGATGTGGGGGAAAAGGCACACTCGTACATTGCTGGTGGGACTGCAAACTGGTGTAGCCAATATGGAAAGCAGTATGGAAATTTCTTGGAGAACTGGGAATGGAACCACTATTTGACCCAGTTACCCCTCTCCTAGATCTGTACCCAAAGGACTTAAAAATAGCATACTACAGGGACACAGCCACATCAATGTTTATAGCAGCACAATTCAAACAGCTAAACTGTGGAACCAACCTAGATGCCCTTCAGTAGATGAATGGATTAAAAAAATGTGATATATATACACAATGGAATTTTACTCAACAGTAAAAGAGAATAAAATCATGGCATTTGCAGGTAAATGGATGGCGTTGGAGAAGATAATGCTAAGTGAAGTTAGCCAATCCGCCCCCCTCCAAATATGCCAAATGTTTTCTCTGATATAAGGAGGCTGACTCATAGTAGGGTAGGGAGGGGGAGCATGGGAGGAATAGATAAATTCTAGATGGGGCGGAGGGGTGGGAGCAAAAGAGAGGGGCAGGGGATTAGCAAGGATGGTGGAATATGATGGACATCATTATCAAAAGTACATGTATGAAGACATGAATTGGTGTTAACATACTTTATATACAACCAGAGATATGAAAAGTTGTGCTGTATATGTGTAATAAGAATTGTAATGCATTCCGCTGTCATTTATTTTTAAAAAGATCAATTAAAAAATAAAAAATAAATTAAAAAATATAAAAAATAAATTAAAAAAAATAAAGAGGAGGGCTGCCTGCCTTGTCATTTAAGTCGTGGGAAAACAGAAGGCTTTATTCATAGTGAGCTGGGGCCACCTACACCCTATAATATCCATCAGTCTTTCCTCCCATTATCCTTTAATTGTTACACCTTCAATATTACTAAGTAGTACTCAATGGTCCCTCTTCTAGTACATATAGTCACTATGTGAAAAGATTTGTCAGGGCAGTGAGATCACAAAATTAACATTTTAAAGATTCTTCTAGCTTGTATGTAGACAACAAGCTTGTTACTTGGTCTACCTACATTAAACAGAAAGATAAGAAATAGAATGGGGTTGGCCATTGCAGTAGTTTTGGCTTCGGCTAGGCTTGTGTTGTTGGGGATGCAGGGAAGGAGCTGGCTTTGAGAGATCCATCTACAAGTCTTGCCTGTAGGTTAAACTGGAGGTAGATAAAGAAAAATAGGAATCATAGAAATGCCATAGCCATAAAACTACTCAAAGAAGGGGCTGAAAGGGCTTCAAGTCACCAACTGACCACAAATGTCAGTTAAGAAGCCTCCTAAGTCCTCATTTATGAATCTCTAAGCAAGTTACACTTGAAGGTGGAAGAAAAGAGAAGGAGAAGGATCATTCATTTAGTCATAAACTCTGACAAGTGACCTCCACTGCCCTCAACTAGGGAGTTAATACTCACTGAGGCAAGAGGCAAAGAAGGATGCGATAGAGGAGCTGTGAATAACATCTGTGCCAAGAGTAATCCTGCAGTGGTCCTTTTCAGAGGGTCTGGGATAGACCCAATGAACAGGGCC
Source organism: Callospermophilus lateralis (assembly GCF_048772815.1). Lineage (NCBI taxonomy): Eukaryota > Metazoa > Chordata > Mammalia > Rodentia > Sciuridae > Callospermophilus > Callospermophilus lateralis. Next base: position 35,040,060 of record NC_135313.1, on the reverse strand, counting down.
ATTTTCCTTCAAAGACAGAGTCTGTCTCTTTCCTTATATTTCTCAGACTTGGCTTCCAAATGAGACTTCTCAGGAGAGACAATACCCTGGAGTAAAGAATGATCCTATCTGGGAAAAGGAAAGCTACAGGAACAGCACAGTCTCTCTCTTCTCCATCTTACCACAGATGATGGGACAGTCTTAATTTTCTGGAATACTTGACACATATCTCACTCAGTAACCCACAGAAAAATAAATACATCATTTCATTTATGGCCTCATTCCTTATCATTTAAGTAAGCCAGCAATGGGTCCAAGCTCTCTCTAAAATAGAAACCGTTCAGTATTCACAGACCAAGTGGTTTTGGGTCTGAATGGTCTAGAATATGTCAACTTAGAGCAAAAGAAAAACTTGAAGTCTTTGCTCTGAGCTCTGGAGAATCAGCTATCATGTTCCTTGGGTAATCTAAACATGGCCTTTCCAAATGTTTTCATCTAGAGAATATGGTTTTAATCTCTTTTTTGGAGGAGCATAGTCCTTTTATTATTTTCCTTATTGTTTCTGAGATGTATGAGGTTTTCTATGTGCTCAAAGCTGTCCTTTGGAATTCAAGTCAGTCCATGCCCACCAATATTACATACTTAACATTCAAATGAGAATTTTTACTCTTCCTTGGCTCTGATATTAACTGTAATGTGTAATTGCCTTTTTTTTTAAGCTCAGCCTACTAAGCTTGTTACTTGGTCTACCTACATCAAGTTTTCATCAAGAAGGGGTGAGGCTGGGGAGGCTGGCAGGCTCAATCAAGGAGACTCTTTGTTCAAACTCTAACATCATGACTAATTGAGAATTAGGGCCACCAGAATTTGGCTTTTATATAGAAATTCTTTGGAAAATAACCAAAATTATTGCTATGATGGCAATAAGTACATATCCCTTAATCGGGACACAGAATGTGTAGGTAAATTAGCATTGTAGAAAGAATTCTTTAAAACCCACATCAGCCTAAAGCCACTCTATATGGAGCAGGGCTGTTTCTTTAGTAGTTGCTTGCCCTCTGTTTATTTGAAAGGTGAATGATCCTTTTCTCCTCCCATTCTGTCTCTTCCCTTAACTCTCTGGTTTGAAAGAATAAGGCTTTAAACTGCTGTCCAATGAGATGAAGAGTAAGTAGAAAGGAAAAGATAAATAAATAAATAAATAAATAAATAAATAAATAAATAAATAAATAAATAAAATAGAAAGGAAAAGAGGGGTTGATAATTGTCACCAGTGAAAAATGACAAATGGCAGGGTAGTGGTGGTTACTAAAGGACTTTTAAGGACAGAAATGCTTAATTTTGAGATTTAAAGTTGCTCGTTTCCTTGTATTAGGATGCAAACACTATGTCCCCTGACTGCCTCTTCTCCATTCCTACCAATGCTCCAACACTTCAAGAAGTCTAGTCTATTCTCAAATGCTTGGTCAGGTTTTCTTTTTTAATTTAACTCATCTGGGTAATGTTGGAGCAGAAAGCTGGGAACAGCTGCATGAATGAGACTGAAAGCTTACAGAATGACCAAATTAGAACTAGGAGCACTCCTAAGAACTTATACGACACAATGAATTCACAATGGAGGGCATTGTATTTTTGCAGAAAAAGGAGATATTTTCAATGATATATAAATCTTGAAGATTCTGTGTCTCTGCTGATATCTTGAGTTATTTAACACTCAAGTGATGGTAAAGATAGGACCAGTCATCTCAACAAGGCATGTCACTTTCCTGGTGAAGTACATTCCAGTCTTTCATTCATTATTCAATCAATATAAAAGCAAATACTTTGTACCAGACCCAGTGGGATCTAGTGGTGAATAAGACAGTCATGGTCCCTGACTTTATGGAGTTTACATTAGTGTGGGGGGAGTACATGGGAAAGATAACAAACATTTAAACGTGTAAATGGCCAAAATATAGATTCTATTCAGTGTTAATAATGGGGGCTATAATAGAAAATACCAAGGTGGGATATTTTATGTAGGGTAGTCAATGAAGACCCTTGAAAAAGTGACAGTTAAATTGAAGCCTAATGCTGAGAAAGAGCTCTCCATACAGTGAGCAAGAGAACAACCCTCCAGGTAGAAAAAGCAACCAGTACAAAGGCCCCCCCAAGGTGGAAAAAGACTAAAAATTTCCAGGAATTCATGAAAGATTAATAGCTAAAATGTAATGAGAAAGTTGGAAAGGGTCATGAGATGAAGCTTAAGAATTAGATAATGGCTATTCAAGGATTTTAGGCCAAAGAATGGGGTTCAGATATCCTTTCAAACCTGGAGAGAAGACTGAAGGATTTAAAACAGATGAATGACATCATCTGATGCTGTAAAGAGAACAGATTGGCAAGGACCAAAAGTGGAAGCAAATAAGACAAAAAGAAAGGCTATTTTAGACATCCAGGTGAGTTATGATCAGAAGACAGCATGGAGATGAAGATGTGTGGGCAGCGGGGGTATAGTTTGTAAGTATAATTAATCAGACTTGCTGATGAATTGGATATGGAGCATGAGAAAAAAGTAAGGAAATATTTAGTCGACCAGTAAACACTGAGTGCCGACTCTAAGACAGTCATTGTTCTAGTTGTTTGTCATATAACAACAGCGAATATAGATGAGGATTCCTTCCCTTGTGGAGCTCAAGTTCATCAGTGATTGCTGGCTTGAGCAAACAACTGGGCAGAATTGTGATGCCCTTTTTCTGGTTGAGAAAAACTGATGAACAGGGGTTGTGGGGATAAAAAGATCAATTTTGGCCATTTAAAAATGTCTGTGAGACAATGGAAAATTCTAGCAGTCAGTTGATCTGGATCTCAAAAGAGAAGGTTAGGGAATATTTACTAATTAAGGAATAATCAGTTTAGAAATTGAATTTAAAGATATCCAAACCTATGGTAATAGATGGAGCATATCTGATCCCTGAAAGGGTATGAAAAATAAAAAAATAAAGTTGGGGGTTAAGCAGTGAGAAACTCCATCATTTGGGGGTTAGAAAGAAGAGGGTGATCAGGCAATGAAGCCTGAGGGAGGGTGGATAGTGAGTAGGAAAGAAAACTAGGTGACAGTCGTGTCATGAAGTCTAGGAAAGGAACAGGTTGAAAGAAGGACAGGGTGGACAAATTCATTGTCAGCCTGTGTTAAGTCCACAAGAGCTAAACTTAGAACACATTCCTTGCATTGTCAGTGTGAAGATTGTTGGAGGTCATGACAAGAACAGTTTCAGCAGAGACGAAACAATGGAGGCCAGAGTGGATTGTGTGATAGAGTGAAAAGGAATGAAGAAGTAGAGGCAAAGTGGACTGATGCTCTGTTTAAAGAGGTTTTTAGAAATGAAATAGGGGTGGGAGAGGATGTGAGGTCAAGACAGAATATTTGGGTTCTATTTGTTTATTAAATGGAAGAATAAAGTACATTCATATGGTGTTGGGAATGTTCCAGTTCAGAGGGAAGCACTGATAATAAAGACGAGAGAGGGGATAGTGAAGGAGACCACATAAAGAACTGGGATGAAGCTCAAGCAAAGGTGGCCTTTAGGATAGGCAGGTGCAACTCTCACCAAGTTGATTTTATTGAGGAAGCAAGTCAGGATCTCAAGACAGTTCTTTTATTTCTGCCACTCTAAGGCTTATAGTGTGACTGAACTCACTATAGCCAGGTTGCTCTCCCTCCTGATGTTATTGGCCAAAAGGCCAATAAGAAATGTACAAGGGGCCTGAACTTCAAACAAAAGCAACAGCCAAGTAGGAAGATTTGGATCTTGGTAATTCAGTCCCCACTTTAGCTCGGCTCCAAGAGAAGATTTTAGTCATTTTGATTTATTTAATCACTTAGATTTTAGTGGAGTGTTCCAGAGGGACCTCAGGGTCAGGAGACATTCAGACACCACAGGGCATGTTTCCACAACCATGTACTGACTGATACCCCAGACTGGCCAGGCCCAGGTCATTTAGGCTGTGGTATCACTTAGCCAACAAGCAGTTTTTTGTGATAGGAGAAACTTCAAGCCTTCCTCCACAGGTCTCTCTTGATTAATGTCAGGCAGCTGTTAAGAAAGGACATTCTGTAACTGGTGAGAAAAGAGTTGAATAAGGTTAGTTTCAATCAGAGACTCAGGAGTAGCAGCAGAAAGGGGATTCTTTGCTAGGGACTAGAAGTGAGCAAGGATTATAAGATCAAACATGGTTTAAAGGCAAGTGCCACATGTGATTCTGTGTTGCTGGCAGAGAAGATAGAAGGAAATTATAGTTTATGGTTTTTTAAAATATTTTTTAGTTGTCAATGGACCTTTATTTTATTCATTTATATGCAGTGCTGAGAATAGAACTCAGTGCCTCACATATGCTAGGCAAGCACTCTACCAATGAGCCACAACCTCAGCCCCATAGTTTATGTTTTGAACGGACCAGACTTGATCGAGGATTTTCTGCATATCTTACTTAAGCCTCACAGTATCCTGTGAAAGAGGTTTCTTGACCATTTTAATTTTGTAGGTCAACAAATTGAAGCTCAGAGAGTTAATGTGTTTGAGACTATATAACTAGTAAATAGCAGATCTAGAATTTTAACCTATATCTACCTATATCTCCAAATCCTGCTCATTTGCCAAAATGGTATTCTGGCTTCCAATGACTGAGTAGTAACTTGTTGAAAGAACAGATCAACTGGAAAGTTATTCTGGTAAAATGGTTAACTAGGTCAGGCAAGTTATGCTAGGATTTAGCCTGAGTGGTGGCTTTGCTCTCTCTCCAAGGGATTTATGATTCCATCTTTTCTTTGGATTGCCATATGACAGTATTTGGAATATTTTTCCTCAGTGGTCTCTCACAAAGTCCTTGGACTTGAGGGGCTAACCATGAAGGAAGAGAACAGGATCTTGTAGCGAAAACTTGCCTGTGGGAAATAAACTTCTTGATCCTTGTTTTCCTGCTTTTCTTCCCATTTCAATATCTTCCTCCTCAACTCTGCCACATTGGGCTGATATGATGGACAATTTCCATCCACCCAGCTGAGCTGGGTTAAAGTCCTCCCAGGACCCATTTAGCCAAGCTGAACTTTATGCAAGTTATCCATGCAGAGCACATCCTCCAATGTTTACATGTTGAATAGTTTATGATTTGCTCTACATCTGATCAAGCAGAGTCAACTACCAAAACTGCTGATCCGTGGAAACTTCACAGCCTTTCCGGGCATAATAATGGATATAGCTACAGCTTATTCAAAGAGAGAAATAGCCTTTGATGAGCTGTGCAAGGACAAATTAAGACGTGACTCTCACCCAGTATCCAGACAGTGGTCTGCTGCTCTAGGCTTTATGCAAAAAGAAATAAAGTTAATGTGCCCAGGAGGCTTCTGCCACATCCTTCTAAATAGCACTAGAAGGACCAAGACCTAAAGGTGGGTATATTGTTGAGGACATTTCAGTGTCTCAGAACCAAGAGAGATGGTGCAAAGGAAACTCTTTCTGTCATCTCTTCTCTTCCAACCTATGACAGAGTCAGATAGCTGTTTCTCTGTTTCCACTTTCTAGATATTTATTAATAAGAATATTAATTATACTTAACTGAAATAAATCTGTACTTCTCACATCTTCCAGTTTAATGTTGCCATGTGTCTAATTTCTGGACAATGAGATAAAAGTGGAACTACTAATGTAAAACTTCTGAGAAATGGTTTTACAGGAAGAGTTACATATTTTACTCTTTTTTCCCTGGATAGTTGGAATGTGGAAGAGATGACTGGAACTTGGACAACTCCATTGAATTGTGAGATGGAAATTTTATTCAAAGTAGATAGAATATAATATTCAAATAGAAGGAACCTGGATAACTAAAGACTGTGGAAACAAGATTGTAGCCCAGACTCTTACCATATAACCCACTGATATTTTTTGGTACTTACAGTCAACTGTGAGCTATTTTATGTACAAACTCTGTCTTACATATCTTCAAATGTCCTTAATAATCCTGAAAAGCCACCTTTATTACTAAAACAGCATTCCCAAGAGGAGGAGAAGCAATGGCATTTGCACTGTTAGGCACAGTGATGTCAGGGGCACTATGAAGTCTTTCTGTCTTTAACAATGTTCTTCAAAGCATCAGAAATTATAGAATATTTCATTTAGTTGCATTTCTTTAGCTCAATGATGTTCAGGTTTCTACTGTGAATGGTTCATTGATTAGACTTTGCATTCACATTTCTAAGGGCCTGCAGGACATCTCCATGTGGATGTCTCACCAGCTCCTCAAATTTAACACATTTAAAACCAAACTTATTTCCTCTCTTCCTCTCAGAAAAGTTCTTAAACCTGGGGAAGAGGAGCTCCTGCTTTGGTATTAAGCTTTGGAGGACCTCATTCCTACTGTTCCCTAGCCACTCTCGTCCCTACAGGCAAGAAGTCCACAGGCTGGGTGGAGAGTCCCCTTCGCAAAGTCCACACCCTGTTTTCAGACCTCAATCCAGATGCCCAGAACCCTAGAAGACCCTGTCTGGACAGTCTCAAGCCTGCTTTCAGGGCTGGTCACTCTGAGTACATGGTGGGGAAAAGTCAGCTATTTCAGAGAGTGTGTGTGGAATTGGGTAAGAAGGCTGGGATGTCCACACCTGCCCTTGTAAGGCCCCTCTCCACTGGGGGCAAAGCTGAGTCTGAATGAAAGGGGGTCATGAAGCAGGTGGGGAACAAAGACTGGGACTGGTTCCACTGTCTCCACATTATGGAATATAAATTATAATTGTAACCTGAACTTCAAGGATACCATGAAGGTGTACTTGTCAAAGTGGGAGAATAGGACCTTTTACTTAACAATGGGTTGGCTTTGTGTATAAAATATTTAGACACATGGCATTTGAGCTTCTGTTTGTGTTTCTACCCACAGTCTGGGTGCTCCACACAACACTGCCTAGGACAGAAGGGCCTATTTTCCCTAGGAAGACCAAATGAGTTAGAGGCCAGAGAAGACTAGCCAGATGCTCCAATTGGTGAGTAAGGGCAAAAGGAAGCCAGGCACTTTTAGCTTTTGCTAAAAGCAGGGAAAGAGCAACCAAATGAGATGTCCAGTGGTAGAAAGAGAGTGGAGCAGGGGATGCTGGACAGGAATTCCAAGCTAGAAGGATGGAATGTAGAGAGGCATTTGATCACAGGAGCTGAAGCCAGGGAAAATCAAGGCTGGGGACAGGTAGGCAAAGGCCAGAAGTACAGAACCTTGCTTGAACCAAAGCCGTTGCTTCCTATTGTTCTGTGTTTTTACTTGTTCATCTCAGTCTTGTGGGCTTGATAGCTGTTCAGTACCCAGGGCAGAACAATTCCATAATAGCACCATGGTCCCTGATAGAGGGTGGGGAGTAGCAAAGGATGCAGGTGATAGTTTTATCATGGACAGGTACTTATGCTATGCATGTGAATAACTTTATCAAGTGAGAATACCGAGAAAAAGAGTTAGGAAGAACTTGGATGTTTGCAGGGTCTGCTCTACTGGGGTCAGGGAAGAGTTCCAGTCTCAGTAAGTTGACTGTGAGAAAACACCCCTGGTGTGGACCTTTGCCAATGTAGCAAGGAGGGGAGGGAAGCTATGGATAAATATCAGATATATGGCAATGTCAGTTCTGGTAGAACTATGGCCTCAATAATTGCTCATAATCTATGCATATTTTTACTGGTAGAATGGTTGGATGATACCCATACCATGCTCATTTAAAAATATCTTTTAACATAATCTCTATGTTATTGCCAATACACTGTCTTTTGGGGTCATGTCTTACTTTTGAAGTTGAGGGGAGGTGGGTAGTGAGTCTGAGATCTGGAGTCTTAGAGATTCTGTGTTAAGAGCTGAGGAGTTTGAAAGACATAGACACTAGAGTCCTTGCTTCCCCTACCATACCATATTCCAGTGTCCAGGATGCTGGAAGTCTCTGCCCTAACAGCCCTGATCCCACTTCCAGGGCTGCGCTAGCTTTGCCTGGTGTCAGAGTGTGGACCATGTGCCACCAGGGCACTCTTCGGCCTAACTGGTGGCAAAAAGGCAGGCATTTGTGGAAATTGTGTATGGAACTTGGACTTGGCAACAGAGGTATCTATACATGTAATCTTGAGGGTCTTTATATTGTGGGATGGAGAGAAAGGGCCATAAAATCCAAGGGGAGAGGTGGCAGAGACTCTGAGAAGTCTCAGGAATCCTAAATTTCAAACTAGCTTTCAAGGTCAGTGTGATGGTGTATTTGTCAAGAAATGAGGATATAATATTTCATCTAACATTTATTACCTTCCTGATACCTTTAAATATTTAGACATAGAATATGTGGATCTCTGCTTGTCCTCTTGCCTTGGGGCCACACAAATATTAGGGACCTGTATAAAAGAAGCACAGAAGCACTTTGGCCGAGGTGCAGCCTAACATGTAGACCTGGTGCCTTCAGTCCTGATATAGCTAGTGGATGCAACACACCAAAGCATCAAGACTTGGGGGGCTTTGCATCAGTGCTGTTTACCTCTTTTTTTCTGGTAACTGTACTTGCTATTTCATGACTGTTGAACTATGTGTAGCAAAATGCTGTCATGAGAGAAGACATTTAAAGCAAGGCTTCTGGGCCAGACAATGCCTGATATGGCTGGCATATGTAGAGCATCTTAGAGTTTTCAGAATTCCTTCAAAAACATGTTTATTCCTCATACCTGTCCTATGAGGGTAAGCAGGGCAGATTTCGTCATTCCCATTAGCAGATGAAAAAACCTAGGCTTAGTGAGGTTAAATAACTCTGAGATCTCCTTGCAAATAGAAGAAAGGGTCTAGTCAGGAAGCCAGGCCTTTTAACTCCTACTTCAGTGCCCTTTTCACACCACATAGTCCCCATTTAATTTAGAAACACAAATGCCAAAGGAAAATTCCAGCTTTTCTTTTCTAAAAATGCCTGTGAACTGTATTTGGTCAAAGGTTGGCATGTCTATTTATGAGGCTTCTTTAGTTCTGGTTGTCTAATGATATTTAATCACATGTGCCTTGCAGTAGGGCAGGATAATGGGGAGAAATGTAGAGGGGTCAACTAAAAACATGTAATTTGATAAAATCCCAAAGCTTTTACAGAGCACAACTGATCCATAATATAAGATTTCATAAGCCAAAGAAAGGTAAAATTTAAGTTAGAGAAACTGCCTAAAAATGTCATGTAGGTATAATAGACCATGAACTTTTTTTTCCTCAGGTAGTTTCAGAATATGATAACTTAGCAAGATTAGAAACTCTGTGTGTGAAAGTTTGATGTATAAAGAAAGTCAGTAACCAGTGGCCATTCTGATAACCTGGTACCTTTGATGTCTCCAGAGAGTGTGAAGATGACGTCATGTGTAGTCCTCATGAGAACTTCCCCCTGATGTAGGTGCAATGTTGTTGGTGTTGAGGTTCTCATCTCTAGATTCTGTAGAGTTACTGTAACAAACCATCCCCCAGATTTAGTGATTAAAACAGCAACCAGTGATGAGTTTATGATTCTGTAACTTGATCATTTTGGCTTGTCTCAGATGGACAGTGCTGCTGATTTGACTCAGGCTTGCCCAAGTGGTTACAAACAGCTTAGGGAAGGATGGATGGTATGGCCATTTTCCATACCTTCTTGGCTGTTAGGAGGCTAGTTCACACTTGCTTTCATATTTTCCAAGCAGTGATTTCAAACCCAATGTGCAAGCACTTTTCGAGCTTCTCTTTGCATCTTGTTTGCTCATATCCTATTGCCAAGACAAGGTCACAGGACCAAGTGGCAAGTAGCAGAAATTCAAAGCAATTGTGGCCATTTTTTGTTTTATTTTTCTTTTCTTTCCTCCTCGTCCTCCTCCTCCTCCTCCTCCTCTTCTTCTTCATCATCATCATCTTCTTCTCTCTATGCCTCTCTCTTTCTCTTTTTCTCTTTCTTTCTCTCTTTTCCAGGCTTTTGTTGTCTAACTCAAATCCAAAGCTGATGACGCTCCTCAGGTATCACTCTTCTTCAAGTGCAACTTTTCTTGCTCTGGAGACCTATAAATGAAAAGATGAATTATTTTAATCCCCACTTTAACATACCCTGCATCATGTGATATGGGAAAGGATAGGCCAAGCAAACATCCTCATTTACAAAAGGGAGGAATTGGGGCTTATAGCAATCTGCAATCTAGAGGGGCATATGTTGCCAATTCTTTCTTGTCTGGAGGCTGAAAATGTGCTTGATCAGAGCCTGGTTCTACTTCCTGGCAGTGACTCTTCCAATACACTGCTCTCCATTGCTCTCTGGAAGTGGTTCACCAGTCCACTGTCTTGTACCAATTCCTGTGAAGAAACACAAGACAGTAGGAAAGGGTTTAATATTTCAGTTATACTCACCAATTGTTAAATTACCATTTATTCTGCAGAGTCTAAGTATTCTGGGACAGAAGCATAGAACAGATTAGTATCCTATACCATGTTAGTGGTCTCTTAGGTGGATGAGGCAACCTAAAATAGGTGAACCCTTCCTGTTCTTAGCTTTTGATTAAAATCCAGTAAGTTTGGACTATGTGTTGGTATATGACCTTGCTTTTTCAACATTATGGTGTCGCATATTGCAAAAAGGGTTAATTCAATGATCTTTATGTTTTAAGTGATATGTCTTTGCAATAAATCCTAAAAAGTATCTCTCAGGGATTATTTCCCCTACAGTCCATTTGGAAATATGGGGGAGAATTTTATTATCACAATAGTTGAGGGGCCATTTGTCACTTATTTGGTAAATGTTAAGGATTCTACAATTCTGTAAAGCATAGGATATAGTCTTGAACAGTGAATAATTGATGGATGGTCTTCATACATTTAAATGTTCTAGAAGACATCAATGCAGGTTGAAAAAAAGGAAACCTGTTTACAATTATCTAGGCTAGAGCCTAACTGTAGTTTTACATAAACACAAATTGTTTTGGGTACAGTTTAGATCTATGCTAAATTTTCAGTGAATACAACTATCATATAAGTAGAGAGATTATATTTTGCTTTGTTGTAAACTTAACCAGGAGTTATAAGACACATCAGAAAATTGTATCACTGACACCAACACTTTCTGGGACACTTGAGTTGCCAACATTGCACCTACATCAGTTGGCATTTGTTTTGGTTTGGATATACGATGCCCCCAGAACCACTCCTGTTGCTAAGCAGGAACATTCAGAGGTAAAATAATTAGATTGTGAGAGCTGTATTCTAGTCAGTGGAGATTAATAATTTGAATGTATTATTGGGTAATATCTGTAGGCAGGTAGGACATGGCTGGAGGAAGAAGGATACTGGGTGTATGCCTTCAGGGATTTTATTTGTCCCTGGCTCCTGAGGCTTGCTCTCTCTCCCTCTGCTTCTTGGCTGCCATGAGCTGAGCAGTTTTCCTCTGTGCCATAACCTTCCACTATGACCTTCTGCCTCATTCAGGTCAAGAGCAATGGAGTTGGCCAACCGTTAACTAAGACCTCTGAAACTATGAGCCCTCAAAAATGTTTTTTCTCCTCTAAGTTGTCTTTGTCAGGTATTTTGGTCACAGCAATGAAAAGCTGACTAACAGCATTTTCAGCTGTTTTAATCTAGTAATTCTACATATAAGTATATGATCTGACTTCATTCTGTCTTCTAATTAAGTCATGTCTGAGTGTCCACATATTAAAATATGCTATTATTTTCTTTTAAAATTCTTTTTATTTCTTGCCTTCTAAGTTCATAAAATATAGTCAGGGTACCATAGTGAATTTTAAAACATTATGTGTGAAGGTATATATACCATCTGTGACTTTAACTCAAAATAGTAATGAAGTATTATAAAATACTTGCTCTAAAAGGAGACATTGTGCTTGGTATGTTTTAGAAGCACCAATCTGATTCAAACTTAATATAAAGTATCCTTTGGAGGCTGAGGGAGATAGTTTAGACAGGAAAGTGGCTACTCGTTCCATGAACTTGCAGCCAGTGTCAGGGATAAACAGGAAAGATGGATTTAACATTGGACAATAAAGTCTTATTTGCTTAGAAACTAGTTTAACTCTTACAGGTTTTCATACCATAGTAGTGAAGAATGTGATTTAATTTTTATTGCTTTAGTCTAAGCCTCTTTCCCTTTCTTTCTCTCTCTCTCTCTCTCTTTTTTTTTTTTTTTTTTTGTGCTGGGGATTAAACCCAGGGCCTTGTGCATGTGAGGCAAGTACTCTACCAAGTGAGCTATATCCCTAGCCCCTAATTTTTATTGCTTTAGAAAGACTTTTGCTTATTAATATTTATTTCAATTTGTCCTAGAATTTAGATATGTCCTTATGACCTCCTCAGATTTTTGTAGTCAATGGCCTTGGATTCTAGATACATAGAAGCAACTGTCCTGTGTAAAGCTCCTTGCCCTTTCCTTTGGACTTAGCTTGGTGATGAGGTTGGTATAGCTTTTGCTCAAGGTGTCTGTCTTCAGCCTTTTGTCCCTGGCCAGGAGGAGCTAAGATTACCAGCCAGGAACTTGACTCTTAGTGTTCAGGAAGAGGATAAGCCAATTTGATGTTAGGAAAAGGTAACTCTAGCTCTGAAACTGGCTTGCCTCTAATCCTGGCCAAATCTTGTTTCCTAGTTGGGTCATACCAACTCTACTGATGCTTGCTTTCACCAAAGTATAGTTTCTTTCTGGATGCTTTGAAATTCCCTACTTCAAATGGAATCTTGAACAAATCCTTGAAGTTGACTGATGATGATATCTCTTAACTTGGACAGGATATAGAAATTTGGTTATTACTTAACCCCAGAAGAATTTGTTTCTTTCAGTTTGTGAGAATGAACCATAAGCAATCTGGATCCCCAAATACCTCCCAGATGGACAAGATTCAATCATGATAAATGACATTTTACTCCTACAAGAGAAATCCCTTTTCATCAGTGTGGGTCAAGGGGAACATTTTACTTTGTTCCACCTCTATGCTTTTTCAGGCCCTCCAAAGCTGTTAATCTTTTGTAGATAGTGAATCAGCCATTTTACTTTTTGACATGTTCCTTTTCCATCTCTTGCAGCACTGATAGAAGCCATAAACTAACCAGTTGGCATTTTAAAAGAGCCCTTCTTTCTTCCATCCTAAATTATTTTGGGAAGTGGATATATTTTACTTGGCCATAGATATTTTGTTTTTCAAAACTTGGCTGTTCATGCTTGGAAGGTATATTATAATTCATTAACTTTGCACTTTTTCTATCATGTCAAGGTGAACCAAATGAAATTTTGAAAGCCATGGAAACACTTGGATTTAAGAACATGCCTTTGCCTGGGACTGAAGAGATGCTAATCTTAGTCATTGTTGGGAGTATAAAGGCAAACCATTAAAGAAATGCTTCACATAGAAGGTCCTATTCAAAGCAAATAGACAAAAGAGAGATTCTTGAACTTTGAATGCCTTGGTGTCACCTTTCAGTTTTTGACCATGTTCCTTTGCCTGAAAGGGAACTGCTCCAGAGAGACAAAAGAAAGGTTCTCACAGCTGTGTCTTATCATGTGGTCTTCACCGTGGTGAGAGTTGATTGACCGCAGTAGGTACTTGGTCTAAGTGAGCAATTGGATTCTCTCTGGAATGTCCAATTTAGAATTTTGAACTAAGATATAAAAGATGGGAGTACCTGGTTCTGACTCCTGTCAATGGCAGTGCTTTAGGGAGCAGGTCCACAGGTTCCTACTGCTGAGGTTTTAGCCAACAGACTTGGCTATTCCGTCATCAGAGGTTTTGAGAGCTGCCTCCATATCCTTTGAATAAATAACCCCTTTTACTTAACTTGGCAAGAGACTGTTTCTATCACATGCAACCAAATGAATGTTAACTAACAAACAGACTATGGCAAGGAATACCAATATAGAAAACTGTCTGCCATACTTATCGACAGCAGAATTAAGACAGACAACCAATAGAGAACCAGGCAGGCATATAGGCCCATGGGTGACCTTGGTTTTCAAATTAAAAAGCAGGAAACCTGATTTGTTTGATATGAGTGTGAGTAAAGGGAAAATAGTATAACATATTTGAAAGCAGAAGTGTCTAGAAATACATATGTTTGGTTACATTATATAGAAGTGTACATAAATGACAGAGAAAAACTGGGGCACAGAAAGGAGAGAAATAACAGAGGGCTTGACAAGCCACTGGAAAATTAAAACAAAACAACAACAAAACCCACTTTGCTTCATCCTGAGGTGCCTCTGCCTTCTCCTGGTAACCTCAAATTCAACTTTCTTCCAGGAGAAAAGCTGAAACAGCATATTAATGAGGGTTCAACTTCGCATTCTTATGATTACTGAGAATAACCTACTATTCTCTCAACCACCTTGAGTCACCTTCTGGTGCTATTTGTTTGTTTTAAATGCAGCAGAAAAGCTGCTTTGTTGACATTCTAGAGGTCACTGGCTCCAGGAAAGATAGGATAGGAAGACTGAAGGAAACTTTTTGTCCTGTAATGCTTGGAAGGGCACCTTTTCAGAGTGCAAGGTAGTGTGGCTTCCTAAGCTGATAATATGAACTGTGTCTAGGAGAATACAGCTGCCTACTCTTCTGGCCACCAGAAAGAGTTAACATCATTTCCAATAACTCAAGACAACAGTGCCAATATGTAAATGCCAAGGCAGTATTTATGATTTGCCAGGTGATCCATTTGGGTTTGTAAATTTAATGTCTTCAGTTCAATAGGTGATAATTTTGATTGGATTTATGCATCCAATAATCAACTGGGAAATACTTTTGATTCAATAAGATACATTATATAGCAGCATTCATTTCAGTAAGTAATGTCTCTGGGTTGCTGTACACTTTTAGGGAATTCATCAAATTTTTTCAAGAGGGCTCTATCAGATTTTTAAAATAGTATGTTTATCTCAGAACAAAGACAAACTATTGCCAGGAATATAAACTGGCTAAATTAATCTAATTTGTAGTAATACAGTCATTTTTAAGTCTAATTCACGGATGTATTTGGTAAAATCTGAAGTGAAATGAAGCTGTTCATAGCCTTTGATCAAATGAAGAATGAACCAATAAAAGCAAATATACTATTCAGTGTTGTACTAGTAGCCTTACTAGTTTTAGTTTATATAATTTGTAGAGAACAAGTAGCCACAATGGCAGCCACAGCCAATTAATAGAATGTTCTCATTTGCATTCATTGCATGGGCAATGTAATATGTATCCATGTTGGTTGTACATATGTACTGCAAAATTTTCTACAGTTTAGAACAACTTAGTGTGGAAAGCAAAGCTTTTAGATACAATAGATCCTTTACCACTGACTTTGGTAGGCACCGAAACTAATTCTTTTCTAGAATTCACAGCCTCTTGATTCCCTGTGAACAGCCTTACTGAGTTCAGAACTGCCTCTTCCCTGAATAAAAACCGTCACTGCTGGATCCTCACAAAAGTGCCAATGACATTTTCAGAGAAAGACACAGGCAGATTCAAATTTTCAAAGGTCTCGATATCCTTTCTTACTTGAATATCTTAAAACTTGCACAATAGCAAATCCATGCAAGAAGATCTACCCTAAGGGTTCTATTTTGCTTTTCTGAAGGAAAACTACAAGGTATTAATAGTTATCAAGTGTTTATACTCCAAACACGCTTTAAGAGCTTTCCATGTGTCATTTAATTTTCAAAACAGCCTCAGTAAGTGGATGCTATTATCATCATCCCCGTTTTACAGATGAGAGGATAACCAACTTACCTAGGGTCTCATATAGTGATAGAGCTGGGGTTGAGCCCAGTAACTCTCCAAGCAGGGTTGGAATAAGTCCCTCAGTCTGAAGCGGGGTCTGGGCAATTCAGTGTGTATCCATGATGGTTGTATATATGTATTGCAAAATTTTCTCCAAGTCTATAGTTTAGAACAGCTTTTTTTTTTTTTTATGGTAATAGGCATTGAATTCATGGCCTTGAGCATTCTAGGCAAGTACTCTACTACTGAGCTACATCTCAGCCCTAGAACTTAAATTCTTTTCTTTTAATATTTATTTTTAGTTGGACACAATACCTTTATTTATTTATTTTTATGTGGTGCTGAGGATCAAACCCAGGGCCTCTCATGTGCTAGGTGAGCGCTCTACCACTGAGCCAAAACCCCAGCCCAGAACTTAATTTCTTAACAGTGTCTTTTAAAGGCAGAATTTGAAAAATTTTATTCTAGTTTATTAATTTGTTCCTTTATAGTTAGTGGTTTTCATATTCTAAGACATTTTGGTCTACCCCAAGGTTACAGTTGTATTTCCCCAGGTTCTCTTCTAGGAATTTTACAAGTTAGCTTTTAGGTGAAATCCACCTTGAGTTAATTTTGGCAAATGTTGTAAGATATTTATAATGGCTCATTTTCTCCAAATAGATATTTAAATATTTCAGCACCATTTGCTATTGATCTATTAGTCTGTTCTGATACCAATACTACCTGGTTTTAATCACTGTAGCTTTATAGATAATCTTACAATCAGGTAGTGCAAGTCTGCCAAACTTGGTTTTTTTTTTCAATTGTTTAGTATGTAATTCTAAATTGCTTACTATTCTTTATACATTTTAGCAGCAGTTTGCCAATTTCTACAAAAATGCTTGTATTTTGTTGAAATTGTATTGAATCTAAGTATCATTTGAGGAAAATAATAGAATATTTTTTCCTATACTCCTCACTACCTGCCAAACATGTCCTAATTCTTAGAATTTGCAAATATATTAGGTTATGTGACAAAGATGGAATTAATTTTGGCACTCAGTTGAATTTAAAATAGGGATATTATCTTGGCTTATCTGAGAAAGCCCAGTGTAATCACAATGGTCCTTAACTGTGGAAGAGGGAGGTAGAAGAGGAGGTCATAATGATGCAATAAGAGAACTCAACATGCTGTTACTGGCTTTGAAGATGGAGGGACATTTGCAAAGGAAATTAGATGGTTTCCAGACACTGGAAAAGGTAAGGAAATGGACTCTCCACCAGAGTCTCTAGAAGAAATAGTCTTGATACCTTGATTTTAGTCCAATGAGACCTACATTAGACTTTGTGGCCTACAGAGTTGTAAGATAATAAATCTGTGTTATTTTAAGCCACAAAATCTGTGGTGATTTGCTATAGCAGTCACAGGAAACTAGTACAGGGATAACTGATATCTTCATAATATTGAATTTTCCAATCTGTGAGCATGCTGGGGCTCTCCAGTTATTTAGATGTTCTTTAGTTTCTTTGAGCAACGTTTTATAGTTTTTAATCTAGCAGATATGTGTGTCTTTCATTAAATATATTACTAGTTATTTTATATTTCTTGATGCATAGTAGAGATATGCTTATTTGAAACAGAAGCCACTCAAGCCATAAACTAGAAAAAAACAAATAGTAATTTTAATAAATTGTTGGAGGCTGAATGTGAACTAGTATGAGGTACTCTTGGGAACTATAGTCTTAGATCTATAGATTGTATCTGAGGAAGTCCCTATACTTTCATAGACTCTATATCCAGGTACTCCATCAGATTCTCATAGTGAAGAACCAAAAAGTTTTCTTGGTGACTCTGGAAGGAGGAGGGGAAGATTAATCACCATGAAATATTCTCAAAGAATTATCCATAACACCAACCTATATTGCATGGGGAATGACTTTTCTAGAATTTTATCCCAGTTAGAGGAAAGGTATTCTTTTCACTTGAGCATCCTCTAGCTTTCTTATCTCATGTAAGGGAGAAAACAGTCAATAGGGATCAAGGATTCAAGGAAATAGATTGGGAATGTTGCAGTAGGGGGCAAGAGGAAAATAAAAACAAAACTATACCACTGTAGAAACACATGCAAAAGACCTAGGCCCTACAAAACACAGAGATTTAATCAGCAGAGTGTAGAAGGCTCCCCATTACCTATGGAACACACCATATCAGCAGGGATTCAATTTAGTAACAGTGGATTACAGTTAAAAGATCTACAAGGTGCAATTTTCCTTGAGAAGGAATGTGTAGGGAAGCCCAAATTCAAGAAGGGAGACAAAACCAAAAGCACCAGAGGAATTTGAAGTCTCTTCCAGCTACAGCTATAGCAAACATTAAATAGACCAATACTAGCTAGATTACCACACATTCTCAAATTAATGTACTAATTACTCCAATTTCTAGTATCTAATATAACATGTCCAGTTTTTCATACAAAAATTGTGGTAGGAGAGAAAGGAGAAAATTATTATTCCAAAAAGATTCACACTGACTTTAAGATTTTTCAGACCTCAATCCATTCTGCCTACCCTCCATTATTACCAATAGCTCAGCTGTTCTCTCCTTATCTGATAACTCCCCTCTTCATTGGTCTGCCAGTATCCAGTTCCAACATTTATTCTGAAGCTGCTATAGCTTGCTGTTTACCTTCACAGACTTTCTCTCTGTTAAAATCAATTAGTCAAGGTTTTCTTCTGTCCATAACTCATCTATAGTCCCACAATATATCTTTCATATTAGTTGGACTTTTCCGGTTCTACCATAAGAAAAAATGTTCTCCTGATTCCTTTTGCATTGTAACTCTCTCATTTTGTGTTTTTTAATAATCTGCCTTTTTAATCTCCTCTCATATTCTCATCTCAGTGGTTCTGACCTCAGTTTATTAATTGCATATCCAACTCCTAATTGTTTTCATTATTCAATAATTTGCTTAAGTGTTCTTGACTTGAACTACTCACCATTTTCTTTAAACCTTGTTTTAACAGGTAAAAAGGAAGGTTTATGCCTCTTATTGTGACATATACATAGATCAATAAACACTTTGTTAAGCTGGGGTTTTTATAAGCCAATATGTAATCATAGAAATAAACTAGATCCTTGACTCAAAAATGTGCTGATTTTCCTTTCATGTTGTGGCTACATGTATACTCTTTCTATCCTTTTTGTCCCTTCTGTGAAGTCAATTCAAATCACAATGGCTCAAAGGACTTCCATTTGCTAGTTGTTTTGTGATAAAATTACCACTATTTAAAAGAAAATAATTTTAAAAATTTTGACCATTTCTGTGGTCATACTTTTGAGTAGAATAAGTTAAGTACGGGCTCTGTAAAAATAATGCTCACCCAGTGCTTTTCTAAACTGATTTGAGATTAAATCCAAAAGCAAGACAATGACATTTCTCATGTCAGATTTGCTTGCCTCTTTCTGAAATTCTGGCAGGAAAATGTAAGTTGTTGCCATCTTTAGAATTCTTGAAAATTAACATAGCAGTTGAACAGTTATGTATGCATGGTTACAAGAAAAAAATCCACTTAAGCTAGGCTAATTAAAGAGAAGTTTATTGTAAGAATACAAAAGCATCTCAAGGTGTCCAATTTTAGCAAGTACAGCAGAATTTTACAAAACCAGAAAGTTGTCAGCAAATTCTCTCTTTTGCTACTTTCTTTTTCCCCCATGTCCCTCCGCCCCTGTAGTCTTGTCTCTGCTGCCCTGCTTCATTCTTTTGTTTTTAGAAAATTACCCAATATAAGTTTTACCATCTCTAATTACAAATGCTATCCCAGTTTGCACATCCAGGAGAGAGACTGTGATGGACTCAGTTTTGATGAGATTCAGCATTGGTCCCATCAGCTCACACTGTCAGATAGGCAAGGGGCTTTGTTCCAGGGTCCCTTCTAGTTCGTTCCAGACATGCTTTCCAAGAAGCAGGTGTGAGCAAGAAAAAAATGACAGATGAGTCAAATGAAAGTCATCTCCAATACAAGGTTTTGACAAGCTAGTATTATCCAATTTATTGATTGTTATTACCAAATATCAATAACTATCTTCTTTTTGTCCTTGTAACTTGGAACAGATTTACCTAAAAATAAACTACTCACCTATTCCTATCAAGGAAATATTATTGTGTATACATTACATTTGATTATTACTTCTACACTATTTGTTTTATAGATGTTATGGAAAATATATAAATATATTACGTTCTTTCATGAAAATCATACCTATCTTAATAGATGTCCTCAGTACCTCAGACCAGTGCTTGGTGAAGCCTGAAATATAATTACCTATGTTTGTATTTACTCTTTTATTGCCAGTGCTAATGTTTAAAGCTCTGATAATACTTTAGTTTTATGTTTAATAATGTATTTTTTCTTAAAATTGATCAGTTAAGTATTATAATTCTTGATGAAACTACATGTTCTATATCTGGTGTGCAATGTTAAAATCATTTACCATGCTTAAACATTATGATTAATTTTTTTCCATTAAAAACAAACAAAAAAAAACCCTCACATTTTCAAAGTTAGAAAGGCACTAAAGATAGTTACTTTAATTCCTAACAGGAAGACCTTAGTAATTCCCTTTTAGTGCTAAATAATTATCATAAATTATCATAAAATCTTCCCTTTGTCTCTCTCTCTCTCTCTCTCTCTGTCTCTCTCTCTCTCTCTCTCTCTCTCTCTCTCTCTCACACACACACATACACATGCACACACAAACACACACTCATAAAACCCACAGAAATTTTATAGTTGGCTCCTAACACAAAATATGTATTTAAAAATTCTCAGTTATCGGATTTTGAGTTACCCATTTGTAGTTACTGTGGCAAATGGCTAATCCCAGGCTGATGTACCACTGCCAATCAGCCCCTGTGGGTCATATCTCTCCTTTTAAATTAGTGTATGGTCAGGGATAGCAAATTACTCTGAACATTAACCTAGGGAATACACAATTAGAAAGACCTAGTTGCAAGAAAAGAAAGTAATTGAATGTACTCCCAAACTAAAGAGCAGTGTGGCTTTGCATGATCTGCTGTTGGGATTATCTCCATCTTGGATTCCCTCCACTGATGCAGGTGATTGGGGAGTGCATTACTAACAACAGTTCCTAAGACCAGGAAAATTCATTCTCCACAACCTGCTCCCATGCATATTCTAAGTAGTACGAGTAAGAATTCCATTTTCTTAAAAATGTAGGTATCAAAATGTTCTTAAAATTATAAAATGAATTTGCTATAGTAAGAAAGAGATTCTCCCATAGGAAACAGTTCTAGTTAATAGGACCCTTCCAAAGTTCCTATATCTGAACTCTCTGCAAAGGGTGGAGTGGGATAGAGTGCAAAGAAAGAAAGGGGAGGGAAAGTAAATATGCTTGGATAGCCTCTGTAATTGCTCATATGCTGGCTTTTCTTCGATCCTGAGTGAAAAAATTCACTTTGATCAAGTTCTTCAAAGCTTCCAGTTACCTATAGGATAAGAACTACAGACACCAATTTATGATCATAATTTAGAGTATTTAAATATAGTACTATAGAATGAATGAGAATAATTGATATTAATATTACATATTTATGGCACCTCAATTTTCAGAGGGTTTTTATATACATTATTAAACTCAACTTCCCAAACCATCTGTATGACAGTTGAAAAACATAAGGATAATATAAAGATGTACTGCTGATTTACTAATAGTGCAGATGTACTTTGGCCAGTTCTGCCAATATTCCACTTCTTCTCTAGTCAGTATTGTGTGCTGCCTGAATTTCTGGCAAACAGAAATTATCCAATTAGTGGTTACAACTAGGCGATCACAAGGCCACTCACTCTGACTAAAATTGAGGGTGCATAGAATAGGAGGCTGAGGAAGAAATAAGATGAGAAAGATAAAGCAGGTTGAATGCCAAGTAAGAAGTCTAGATTTTACTTCCAGGAGAGATGAGGAGGAGCAAAATAAAAGGTGTTATTTTGGGTCGTTATTCTTTTCTTTTATTGATAATATTAGTTCTAGATGTGATGATTCCTATTCCAGTAGTAATTATTAATTTCTCAATAAACATACTTTAACTTACATTTTCTCTCAAAATTGATATTTAATCTATATCTAAAATCTCACTCTCTTTAAAATAAAACTTTTTTTTCATTTTCTCTATTCCTTTCCCAGGTTTTGATAAAATTACTTTGAATTGTTAGTTCTAAGTATTATGAATTATTCTATATTAGGCTTATCTCTTTTACATATTTTTATTGGTATATTATATTTGTATATAATGGTAGGAATCATTGTTACATATTCATACATAGACATGACATAGCAATATAATTTAGCCAATATTATTCCCCAATTTTTTCCCTTTCCTTAATCTCCTTCCTCCTTTTCTTTTAGTCTACTAATCTCCATTTAATTTTCCTCCACTCTACTGATCCCTCTTTACCTTGTTTTTGTTTTTTCCTCTAACTTCCACATGAGGAAAAAAATATATCCTTAAACTTTCTGAGTTTGACTTATTTCACTTAACATAATGTTCTTGAGTTTCATTCATTTTTCTGCAAATGACATAATTTCATTTTTCTTTATAGTTGAATAAAACTCTATTGAATGTATGTGTGTATATATATATATACCAAATTTTCTTGATCCATTTATCCATTGATAGACACCTAGGCTAGTTCCACAGTTTGGCTTTTGTAAATTGTGCTGTTATAAACATGGTATGCATGTATCACTATAGTATGCTGACTTTCATTCTTTAAAATAAATACAGAGGAGTTGAATAGCTGGGTTTTGGGTCATATGGTGATTCCATTCCTAGACTTTTGAGGAAATTCCATACTGATTTCCATAGTGGTTGTATTAATTTACAATCCCACAAACAGTGTAAAAGTGTTTCTTTTTCTCCACATCCTCTCCAGGATTTATTATTGTTTGTGTTCTTTTTAGCTATCATTCTAACTAGAGTGGAATGGAATCTCAATGTACTTTTGATTTGCATTTCCATAATTGCTAATGATGTAAATGATGTTGGACATTTTTTCACTTATTTGTTGGCCAGTTGTATTTCTTCTTTTGAGAAGTTTTGTTTAGTTTTTTTTTTTGTTCATTTATTAATTGGGTGGGATTTTTTTGGTGTTTTTTGAGTTCTTTATGTATTCTAGACATTGATCCTCTGTCAGAAGAATAGCTGATTTTCTCCCACTCTGCAGATTCTCTCTTCACATTCTTGTTTGCCTTGATGTGTAGATGCTTTTCATTTGATGAAATCTCATTTATTAACTCTTGGCATTATTTCCTGAACTGTAGGGTTCTTATTGAGAAAGTCAGTGCCTGTGCAACAACTGTGTTGGAGTGTTGACCTTATGTTTTCTTCTAGAAATTGCATATTTCTAATCTAATTCCAAGATCTTTGATTCATTTTGAGTTGATTTTTGTGCAGAGTGAGAGATAAGAGTCTAGTTTCATTCTTCTACATGTGGAGAACCAGTTTCCCTAGCACCATTTGTTAAAAAGGCTGTCTTTTCTCCAGTGAGTTTTTTGGCAACTTTGTCAACAATCAGATGACTGTAGAGGTGTGGGTTTGTCTCTGTGTTTTCTATTCTGTATTATCGTCTATGTGTCTGCTTTTATGCCTGTACCATGCAGTTTTGTTAATATAGTTTGATGGTATATTTTGAGTTAGGTATCGTGATGCCTCCAGCCTTGCTTTTTTTGGCTTAGAATTTATTTCACTATTTTGGGTCTTTTAGTCTTCCAAGTGAATTTTAGGACTGTTTTTTCTTGTTCTATGAATAATACCATTGGTATTTTGAAAGGGATTGCATTGAATTTGTGTATTGCTTTTGGTAGTATAGTCATTTCAACAATATTGGTTCTGCCTATTCATGAATGTGGGATGTCTTTCCATCTTCTTGTGTCTTCTCAATTTATTTCTTCAATGTTCTTATAGTTTTGATTATAGAAGTCTTTCGCCTCCTTGTTTACATTTATCCCTAGAATTTTTTTTTAATTTAAAAGGAATTTTCCTGATTTCTTTCTCAGCAGATTCATCATTGGTATATAGGGAAGTTACTGATTTTTATATTTTGGTTTTATAACCCGCTACTTTGCTGAATTTGTTTATTACCTCTCACAGTCTTTTGGTGGAGCTTTTTGGATATTCTAAATATAGGACCACATCACCTAAAACACTGATAATTTTACTTCTTTCTTTCCTACTTGTATCCCATTTACTTCCTTCTCTTACCTAATTACTCTGGCTAGAATTTCTTATACTATATTGAACAGGAGTGGTGAAAATGAACATCCTTATCTTGTTCTGGATTTTTAAAAAAATGCTTTCTGTTTTTCCCCATTCACTATGATGTTGTCTTTGGGTTTATTGTTTATAGCCTTTATGCTTTTGAGGTAAGTTCCCTCTATCCTTAGATTTTGTATTGCTTTTTTTTTTTTTCAAGAATGGATATTGAATTTTGTAGAAGTCGGTCTTTCTCTGTATCTTTTGAAGTAACTATCTGATTTTTTTCCTTAAAAAATTTATATGGTTTTCCTTAACACCAAAAATAAATAAATAAATAGATAAATAAATAAATAAATGGGCCAAGGAACTGAACATACACTTTTCAGAAAAGGATATACAATCAATCAACAAATATATGAAAAAATGTTCAACATCTGTAGCAATTAGAGAACTGAAAATCAAAACTACTCTAAGCTTTCATTTCACTTGAGTCAGAATGGCAGCCAACAAGAATACAAACAACAATAAGTGTTGGTGAGGATGTAGGGGAAAAGGCACACTCATACATTGCTGATGGGATTGCAAATTGGTGCAGCCAATCTGGAAAGCAGTATAGAGAATTCCTTGGAAAACTTGCAATAAAACAACCATTTGACCCAGCTATCCCACTTTTCGGTCTATGCGCAAAGGACTTAAAAACAGCATACTACAGGGATACGCCATATCAATGTTTATAGCAGCACAATTCACAATAGGTACATTGTGGAACCAACCTAGATACCCTTCAGTAGATGAATGGATAGGGAAACTCTGGTATATATACACAATGGAACATTACTCAGCATTAAAGGAGAATAAAATCATGGTATTTGCAGTTAGATGGATGAAGTTGGAGAATATAATGCTAAGTGAAGCAAACCAATCCCCCAAAACCAAGGCTGAATGTTTTCTTTTATATGAGGATGCTGACTTATAATGGTGATGGGTGGAGAGCATGGGAGGAATGGAGGAACTTTAAATAGGGCAAAGGGGAGGGAGGGAAAAGGAGGAGACAAAGTGGGTAGGAATGATGGTGGAATGAGTCAGACATCATTACCCTAAGTACATGTAGGAAGACACGAATGGTGTGAAAATACTTTGTACAATCAGTGACTTGAAAAGTTGCGCTCTGTATGTGTAATATGAAGTGAATTGCATTATGCCATCATGTATAACAAATTAGAATACATAAATAATTTAATAAAAAATATGGTTTGCCATGAGGGTGATACCTGCTACATAGAATGAATTTGGAAGTGTTTCTTCCCTTTCTGTTTCATAGAGCAATTTGAGGAGCATCAGCATTAGTTCTTTAAAGGTCTTGTAGAATTCAGCTGAGAATTCATCTGGTCCTAGGGTTTTCTTTGTTGGAAGGTTTTCATTACTTCTTATATTGTATTGTTGGTTATTGGTTTCTTTAGGTTTTCTATGTCACTTGATTCAATTTTGGCAGGTCATGTGTGTCTAGAAATATATTCATTTCTGCTAGGTTTTCCAATTTATTAGAATATAAATTTTCAAGATGATTCCCAATGATCCTCTGAATTTCCATGATGTCAATAGTGATTTTTCATTTTTCATCTCTAATTTTATTAATTTGGGTATTCTCTCCTTTTCTTTTTGTTAGTTTGGTTAAGGGCTTATAAATATTGTTTATCTTTTTGAATTACAAACTATTTAATTGATCCTTTGCATTTTTAAAATTTAAATTCTCTATTTCATTGATTTTAGCTCTAATCTTAATTATTTTCTTCCTTTTACTGGTTTGGGAATTGGTTTGTTCTTATTTTTCAATGGTCTTGAAATGCATTATTAAGTTGTTTATTTGGAATCTTTCTGATTTTTTTATGAGGGCACTCATAGCTATCATCTTTTCTCTTAGAACCATGCTCATAGTATCCCAAAAATTCTATTATGCTGTATCACTATTCTCATTTGATTTTAGGAAGTTTTAAATTTCTTTCCTGATTTTTATCACCCATTAATCATTTAAAAGTTTATTGTTCAATCTCTATGTGTTTATGTAGTTTTTATAGGTTTTTTGGTGTTGATTTCTAATTTCATTCAATTATAACCAATAAGATGTAAGATCATTTTCTTTTTGTATTTGCTAAGATTTGCTTTGGACCTGAAATATAGTCCATTTTGGAGAAAGTTTCATGAGCAGCTGAGAAGAAAGTGTATTTGGCTGTTGTTGAATAAAATATTCTGTATATGTTTGTTAAGTGCATTTGATTTACAATATTTTTTAGTCCAAAGAGTCGTTACTGAGTTTATGTTTGAATGACTATCTATTGGTGAGAAAGGTGTGTTGAAATTACCCAGTATTATTGTTCTGGGGTCAATCTGAGTCTTTAATTCAAATAGTGTCTGTTTTATGTAATTATGTAATTGGGGAATATATACTTACTATCATTATATCTTCTAATTGGATCATTCCCTTTGTCAGTATGAACTGATCTTCATTATCTTTTCTGATTAATTTTAGTTTGAAATTTGTTTTATTAGTCATGAGAGTAATTATTCCTGCTTATTTTCAGAATCCATTTGCATGATATATCAATTTGAATCCTTTGATGTTTGTCTTATGGATGGAGACCTGTGCCTACAAGGGAATTTTCTTGCAAACAACATATAGTTGGGTTTTGTTTTTTAATTCATTCTGCCAGCCTAAGGCTTTTGAGAGTTGAGACCATTTACATTTAATGTCATTATAGAGAGATATTTATTAATTTCTTCTATTTTAATTTATTCTTAATATCAATTTGGTCCCCTTTCTCATTTGCTTAGTTACTCTTCAAATGAGATTTGTCTGTTTGTTAGCTCTGGGTTTCCTTTTAAATTTTTCCGATGTGAAATAATTTTTTTTTGGTACCAGTAATTGTCACTCAGGGGCACTGGACCACTGAGTGACATTCCTAGCCCTATTTTGTATTTTATTTAGAGACAGGGTCTCACTGAGTTGCTTAGCACCTCCCTTTTGCTGAGGCTGGCTTTGAACTTGTGATCATCTTGCCTTAGCTTCTTGAGCTGCTGGTATTACAGGCTGCTGGGATTAAAACCCTCTTCAATTTCCATAGTTCTTAAATTTGGTCTTTTAATGTTGTGCCAGAGTTCTTATATATTCTAGTCATGATTACTCCTTTTTCTTTTCTTCAATATTGTCCACATATCAAGGCCACTCACTTTGTCTCCCAGGTCTGAGCTTCTGTCTTCAGTATGGTCTACTCTATCAGAGCAACTTTCAAATGAAGATTTTATTTGATTTATTGTGTCTTTCATTTCTAAGATTTCTGTTTGGTTCTTCTTCTTCTTCTTTTTTTTTTAATAACTCTATCTCCTTATTGAATTTCTCACTTATATCCTATACTGACTTGCTTAATTCATTCAGTTGTTTTTCTGTGTTCTGTTGGAATTCATTGATCATTTTAATTATCATTTTTTGAATTCTTTATCTGATATTTCATTCAGTTTACTATCTTTGGAGTCAGTTGCTGGTGAATTTTGAACATTAGGAAATATCCTGTTACCTTGATTTTTTTTTTTTTTTGCATTTATTGTACTCCCATGCTTTATGTGTTGTTGTGATAGATTTCTCTTTCTCTTTTATGTGTGGCCCTTTTTAGGGCACAACCCTTTCTTGCTAATGTGTCCTATAATGATCTAGATTGAGGTTCCTCATAGGTGTGGTATCCATAATCTTTGTGTTAATTCTCTATCTTTTTGCTATAGGATGGTCAATGTGTGGGGCCTGAGTTTCCCCCTACACATACCAGCCATTTCTACTTGTGGCCTAGTCATTAGTGGGCTTCTTGTCTTTTCTATTCTTTGTATTAAATTATCACTGAAGTTTGAGTATGGGTTATTTGTAGGTGGAGCCTGTACTGCCTCTTGGCTGGGTTTAGTTCAGCAGCAGAGTCTACCTTATGAACTTGTAGTGTCCTTGCAGTTTCCAAGCACCTCATAGAAAAGGTAGAAACAAATAATTCCAAAAACTAAAGAAAATAATATACAACATTTAAATAAATAACTGGTGCCTACTATGACATCTACAACACTAATTACCACAAAAATGGAAATGATAGTAATTAACAACAACAAAAATAATAAATAACCATGAAGTATGTATCTGTTGGAATATATTTCTCTTTCACTCTTATCTATGAGACTCTTTATGACACAGCCTTCTCTTTTCAAAGTGTCCTAGAGTGATCTAGATTACCTTATAGCTGTGATATCCAGAGCCTCTGTGTTAATTTGGCATTAATATGGCATTAAATATGGCATTTTTAATATGACATTAAAGTAAATAGTAGGTTTCAACTATATCAACTACAGCACTAATAACTGCAACAACCTGAATAGCGGGAGCAAGAGTTATATAAACCAAATAGTTCCAAAAGATGTCAAAAATACAGTTCGTTAACAGAAATGAAAATATGAAAGAAAGGCAAAAGAAAGTTGAGAGAGTTCAAAATGTGAACAGAAAGAAAACCATAGGAGATGTAGCAGGTGATGGCTATAAAGAAGGAGCAGGGAAATAAATAGAAAAGGCAAAGTAAAGGAAGAGAAAAAGAACAAGAGAATTTGTTAGTGGAGTAGAAAAGAGAGAAAGAGAAATAAGATGAAGAAAAACAAAATTAAAAAAAAAACCCAACCCTTAAAGGACAAAATGATGACAATGAAAAACTATTATAAAAATGAGAAAAAAGAAACACATGTATATTATACAACCACAAACCAATTTGCACAGCAAGAACACTTAAGAAAAAAAATGAAAAGATTTCTTTAAAAAATATATATCTATATGTGTGTGTGTGTGTGTGTGTGTGTGTGTGTGTGTATTTAGTTATAGTTGGACATAATACCTTTATTTTTATTTATTTATTTATTTTTATGTGGTGCCGAGGATAAAACCTAGCACCTCACACATGCAGGCGAGCGCTCTAATGTTGAGTCACAACCCCAGCACTGGGGGAAAAAAGATTTTTAAGAAAAAAATGAAAGAATTATCTTAACTAAGGTGTTCAAAACTGTCAGTAAGGATGGGTGTCCTATGTACATCTTTCCATTTGTTTTTGGTCTATATACCAAGAAAGAGAAAGAGAGCAAGGGCCAAGGGTGGTTAACACCTTCCTCTTTTTGTGTTGCTCACCAAGCTGCCAGTAGGAGTGGCCTAAAACTGAAGCTGGTTGAAATAGCTTTCAACTTTCCTTCTCTGGAGTATAAAGTAGAATGAAATGAGAAGTATTATTGATTGAATTTTGTCCAAACAGACCAGATAGATGCATTTCCAGGGAATTCTGATGTCTGGGACTTAGTCCTAATCAGGCCTAAAATGTTTTGTTGAGTGGTATCTGCTTTGGAGAGATTGGATCAATACACAACTAGGGCTGGGCAGATGTGTATCTCTGCTGTGTATCTGGATCTCAGGAGCCTCTCAAGCTACTTGGGTGGCAGAGGAGCCAACTCTCCACAGTCTCACACACTTTGCTGCCCATGAATATGGACTTGCCAGACTTAGTCTCTGAATATATTCAAGTTCATCTGTTCAGTTTTCTGACCCTTTTCAGCTGATCACATGAGCCACCAGACCCAAAGGGAAAGTTAGTTGCACTCCTCTCTGTTTTTCTGACTTGATTCACTCTGTGTATAATCTTCTCTGTGCTTATTTCATTCACATTCTGCTAGGTACACCTTAAGCCAAATAGTAGATATTGCTGGGACAGTATGGCAATCTTTGCTATGATCACCCAGGCTCCTGCCGCAGAAATCTATAGTGTGGCCTTCTCAAGATTGCTCCAGAACTCAGCTCACTTTCCAGATAAGATACACAGAACACTTTTCAAACATCAGTTCACTTAGCTGAGCCTCTGGATCAGCCAAGTTCAGGCTACTTTTCTGACCTACAGACTTCCATGCCAAATTTGTCAGTTGTGTTTCTCTCTGTTATTCCTCCTCTCTGCAATGAATCAGTGCTGCTGCTGCTCTGCAACCAACTTGGCTCCAGTGTTCTTTCTTGTTCTTTGGTCAATGAACCCAGATTTCTGAGTCTCTCAGAGATTCTGACTGTCCAATATTAAATTTCAGTGAATTCCCTCTTTCATCCACATTGCTAGGAAGCGAAACTCCTGCTGCTTGTATCCTAAACCATGGAGCAACTGGAAATGCGACCTTCCTCTAACCTGCCATTTTATATCCTTCTTACGCTTATCTTTTCTTAAAGATGCAGCATTTGGTGGGACTGCAAATTGGTGCGGCCAATTTGGAAAGCAGTATGGAGATTTCTTGGAAAGCTCGGAATGGAACCACCATATGACCCAGCTATTCCCCTACTCGGTCTATTCCCTAAAGACCTAAAAAGAGCACACTATAGGGACACTGCTACATCCATGTTCATAGCAGCACAATTCACAATAGCAAGACTGTGGAACCAACCTAGATGCCCTTCAATAGACGAATGGATAAAAAAAATGTGGCATTTATACACAATGGAGTATTACTCTGCATTAAAAAATGACAAAATCATAGAATTTGCAGGGAAATGGATGGCATTAGAGCAGATTATGCTAAGTGAAGCTAGCCAATCCCTTAAAAACAAATGCCAAATGTCTTCTTTGATATAAGGAGAGTAACTAAGAACAGAGTAGGGACGAAGAGCATGAGAAGAAGATTAACATTAAACAGGAATGAGAGGTGGGAGGGAAAGGGAGAAAGAAGGGAAATTGCATGGAAATGGAAGGAGACCCTCAGGGATATACAAAATTACATACAAGAGGAAGTGAGGGGAAAGGGGAAAAATAAGGGGGAGAAATGAGTTACAGTAGAGGGGGTAGAGAGAGAAGAGGGGAGGGGAGGGGAGGGGGGAGGGGGGATAGTAGAGGATAGGAAAGGCAGCAGAATACAACAGACACTAGTATGGCAATATGTAAATCAATGGATTTGCAACTGATGTGATTCTGCAATCTGTATACGGGGTAAAAATGGGAGTTCATATCCCACTTGAATCAAAGTGTGAAATATGATATATCAAGAACTATGTAATGTTTTGAACAACCAACAATAAAAATTAATTTAAAAAAAAGATGCAGCATTTTATAGCCATATTATCAATAGTTACTTAACTTTAATTAAAATTCTTACTAGTATCTGTTTTTTTCCTTGAATTTCATTTCTTTTCTCCTATTCCACTTTCTGGTAATTATTCTAGGAAGGATCCATAAATGGTAATAAGACCTTGCACATTTAAAACTTGCTCTCCTTTGAAATACATGTGAATGGCAGTCTTGCTGAAGAATGTTTTGGCTCAAAATCATTTATTTTAGAACTTTGAAGCTGGTATTACATTGTTTCCTAGCAATATGTACTATAGATAAGTTGTTAGTATGATTTCTTCTCTTTGGTATGGGTATTAGTTAGGTTGGACCATGATAACAAAATACAGCAAAACTAGCTAGCTTATAAACAACAGAAATTTATTTCTCATAGTTCTGGAAGCTTGTTATCCAAGATCAAATTTTAAACAGATTTGGTATTTGATAAAAACACACTGCCAGGTTCATAAATGATAGTCTTCTTAGTATATTCTCACATGGCAGAAGGGGTGAGGGAGTGCTCTTAGATTTCTTTTGTAAGGGTACTAATCTTATTCAAGAGGGTTCTGCTCAAAGCAGTTTCTCTTAATACCATCACCTTGAGGATTAGGATTTAAACATATGAGTCAGGGGAGCACAAATATTAGTTAATAGAAGTAGGTGATCTTTTTCTGTTTTGTGGTTTTGGGGATTTTCTCTTTAATATTAAAATTTATAAGCTCATCATAATGTTTTTAGGTTTATTTCTATTAAAATTGTTTTTGATCAACATGCAAAGAATTCTTTCAAACTGAAAATTTTCAACTCAATGAAATTTTCCATACTTTTTTTTGGAAAATGTCTAATTTTTTATTTAAATGCAAAAGTAATATTGTAATATTTAAAATCTTTTGACTATGGTAAAATATGCACAGCGTCAAATTTGCCAATTTAATCACCTTTACTTATACAATCTGGTGTTATTACGTACATTTACTTAATGTGTCATAATCATCGCTACCATACATCTTCAGTAATTTTTTTTAAAATCAACCTAAAGTGCAATCCATACCATTAAACATTAATTCTCCATTTCCCCCATTTTTTAGCTGGTGGTAATTACTATTCTACTTTTGACCTCTATGATTTGACTACTCTAAGTACCTCATATCAGTGGAATTATTCAATTTGTCCTCTTCTGTCTGGCTTGTTTAACTTAAGCTTAATATTTGCAGAATTCATCTATGTTGCGGCATGTATCAAAATTTCATTTCTTTTTAAGGCTAAATGATATTTTGAATAATAATATTGTATGGATATACCAAATTTTGTTTATCCATTTGCTCATTCATAGACATTTAGATTGTTTGTTTTCACTTTTTGGCAACAGTGAATAATGTTCCTATCAATATTGGTGTGCAATTGTCTGCATTTCTGCTTTTAATGGGGACATTCTACTTTTGGGGGGACCATGTAAATAGAAGTTGAATTTCTGAGTCATGTGATTATTTTATGCTTAATTTTTTGGGAAACCACCACACTGTTTCCACAGTGGTGGCAATCTTTTACATACATTCCCACTAGCAATGCACAAGGGTGCCATTTGTGCCACATTCTTTCCAACACTTATTATTATTTTTTCTTTTTAATAGTAGCCATCCCAGTGAATATGGAATGGTAGGTACTTCACTATGATCTTGATTTACATTTCCCTACTGATAGTGATGCTGAGCATTTTTTCATGTGCTTACATAATTTTTGTTTTGTTTTGTTTTCTGCTGGTGTTCTCTTTTCTAGAATTCCAATAAGATAAATGTTGGATTTCTAGCACCTGTCTTTCCTATCTCTCAATTTTGCACTTATGTTCATCTCGTTATATTTTACTATATCCTGGGAGATTTCTGTGGCCACATATTTTAATTTACTAATTCTATCTTCTGTTATGTAAATTCTGTTCTTTGGACCATCTGTTATTTATTTTGATGGTCATATTTTTAATTTGCAATGATTCTGGTAGATTATTTTTTACAACCATCTGGGTTATTTTGGATGTGATATGATCTTGACTTTCATTTTTTTCTATTAACTCTATTTCTTCAGGAATTAATTCTTATGCTCTATGAATTTGCTTCATTTTTTCCCAGTCCATTTGTTTTCTTTGAATGACTGGTGATTGTTGTTTGTATATTTATATTTGTTAAGGGTCTGCATTGGCCTGGATAGGTAGCTGGCATGCATTTCCTCAGCCAAAGTGAAAAACCCCTGCTTCTCTGGTAAAACAGGTTCTGGACTTTTTTTTTTTTTTTTTCAATTGATAAAGGAAGTAGTGGGAGAGATGTTTTTAACAAATACCAAAGTCACTTGCTTTTTTCACTGGGGATTTCATGGTGATTTTATATTACCTAGGGAGCTCCCGGTTTTCTGGACCCAATGACCATTGGGGGAATGCTCTGTTTTTGACTTTTTATTTATTTAACAAATGGAAGACAGTATCCTGCAGGCAAACAATAGAGCCAGCAACTCTGAGAGCAGGAACTGGTACAGCTGCTCTGTGGATCTTTAATTATTCACTCAGCTTACCAACCTCTAACCAACTCTGTCTTTTCTTTCCCACTGTCCTGGTCTTAGGATTCTAAGACACTCTCAGAAACTAACTTACTTCTGTCCCCTCTCAGCCTCCCTCTTGTTCTCCCTCTCTACCTCCCTCCCTTCCTTCATTTTTCTTTATTTTTCTCTTTCTTCTTTCCCTCTCTCTTTATTTCCTCCTTTTTTTTTTTTTCTGGGGTAAATCAATGGTTTCTTTCAACTACATGGAGTTGCAGGTTCTTCAGCTTTGGGAAGATTTGTCATTTGCTTTATACCTTGCAGAAATTGTTTATTTGTCTGGTTACCCCAGTCAATTTTCAATGCAGCAATTTTTTTTTCTTATTTTGATATTATTTATGATATTCTGGTAGGATTCAGAAACAGAAATCTATTTATTTGGTTAGAAAGTTTTAATCTGAAGTTTATAATTTTAATTACATTCCTGTTTTAACATCATTGTCATAAATCAGGTGTGTTGGCACATACCCAGCTGCTTGAAAGGCTGAGGCAGGAGGATTACAAGTTTGAGCCAGCCTGGGCAATTTATTGAGGCTTTATCTAAAAGTGAAAAGAGCTGAGGATGTGTAGCTCAGTGGTAAAGAGCTTGCCTAGTGTACTGGGTTCAATCCCAAGTACCAAAAATAAATAAAATGGTAGTCATGATTCAAGTTGAGGTCCTTCCCCAAAGCTCTTCCTTATCACTTGAGCCCAGCAATCTTCCCCCTTTTCATGGGCCTGCACAGAGCAGTTTTAAAGAGGAGGAAAATGTTATTTAACTTTTGTTCCCCTCTAACCCTTCAAGGATGGGTGACAAAATTAACATCCCTGGGGTGAAAAGTATTTATAGTGGTCCAGTTCTCTTGAATAGACCAACAAGGAAGTTGCTAACCCACTGACAGCTGGTGAGTGTGTATGTATCAAGGGAGGCTTGGAACCACACTAAGGAGATCTGAACGACTTTGTGTGGTAACATGGGACAAATTACTGGTAAGGAATGTGAGAAGGGGAAGGGTAATACACATGGCAGTATTCTGTGTCCTGAGTTGCTCAAAATGTTTGAAGAACTTGCAAAAATATAGTAACGGGATAATTTTTTTAAACCTATTAGCTCTTCTTTGATGTGAATCCTCTTCTGCTTTCCCACATTTGAGTGAAGTTTCCTATGCTAAATGAGCCCTTTTTGTTTTAGTAGGGTGTTGTTGGTTTGGTACAGAGCAAAGAAAAGGCAATAATTGTGAGGCAGAATAGAAGCAAAAATTTTAAAAGACCAGGATTAGCAGAAGCTAAGATTCAAAAGTGACATTGAGTATGGAAACCTCTGGTATTCCTCAGGAAACATTGGGAGGGAAAGGAATGTCAAGTTTCTGCTGATACCTGGGTTACATACTTTTTAGTTGAACTGTCACTTATTGTTTGTATGTGCATGTTTATTATAAACTCTTTAGGTGTGGGAAGTGTACTCTTTTGTGTGTCTATCTATCTATTACTTCCCATGAGTCTAGTATCCCAGTGCAAACATAATATACTTTAAATCACTCAGCACACTGTGTTTTCACTGATCCATTCATATCCCACTTTGTGAGAAAAGATCTATTCTTGTGAAATACATGGTTGGGGTAAGAGGTAAGATTTAAAGGCACACTGGCCTGTTTGAGGATTAAATCCACAACAAAGCTACTCTGAAATCAGATACTAAGTCATTGAAAATGTTTTATTTTTATGAGGTAAGAAAACATATACATAAGACAATGTACAAAGTAGAAAACCAAATGAGTGAGCTAAAATATTATTTACCTGTATTTGTTTAATAATGATGGATTTTCTAATTTATGTAAGGCTATGGAATATCTCTAGATATGTATACTTTTTTTTTTTTTTTTTTTTGCCTACCCCAAATCCTTTTCCCTTTCTTTGGGGAAGTAGCCATTTTCCTTTTGAGATTTTCCTTTGAGAAACCATCTGTCTCCTGTTGATGATTTGGTAAGATTTTTAATTAATATGTCTCTCTTTCCTTGGCCAAGACTTAAGCTACAACAGATTCTTCCTGGGATTTGAATGTTAGGTCAAGAAATGAAGGATTGGTTCTAATTCATTTCTTCTATGCCACCCTCAATAGAGTTATCTATTAGATTCTGCTGCCAAGATCCTCAGAGCTGTACCGATTATTGTCCTTTCTGAGCTTGGATCCCTTAATCTCTTTTATTCAGTTTTATGAACTACTAAACTTCAGTCCAATAAATTTCTTTCTTTCTTTCTTTCTTTTTTTTTTTTTTTTTTGCTAAAACAGACTCAGGTTCTGTTGACTGCTACCAAAGAACTCTGACTGATACAGCTTCTATATAAATGGTCTGTATTTAGATTTTCTATAAATATTTGATAAATTAATAAA
The DNA here is from genome assembly GCF_048772815.1 of Callospermophilus lateralis. NCBI lineage: Eukaryota > Metazoa > Chordata > Mammalia > Rodentia > Sciuridae > Callospermophilus > Callospermophilus lateralis. The sequence continues at coordinate 35,004,023 of NC_135313.1, read as the reverse complement.
AAAAATCTTTGTAGGCATCATCTGCTCAAATAAAACTGACTTCCTCCACCAATAGTCCTAAGTCTATGTTTATTGTAATATTTCATCATAAAGGACAAGGTATTTTCTATGACTTTATGTAAAGGAATAGAAACAGAGTAACAAGCATGTTTCTTTACTTCTAGAGCATCTAAATTTAAAGAGTAATAGGACAAACATAAATCAAAACTTGTATAGTTTCTTCCCTATTTTTGCTTTTTCCATTAGGGACAGTGCCACTGTGTTATAAAGACTGGAAAAATTAAGGCACAATATTATACCTGCTTTGACATCTAAAGAAAACTAGGCCTAGCCTAGTCAAATGGCCTAGCCACAAGATTTCCTCCCAGTTCTACTACTGTAGATAAGGTTCCCTAGGTAAATAACACTTCTTATCGTGGGGACCAGGTATCATTCCTGATTATCCCAGAGTAGCAGGTTTCAGTTTCAGCCAACCTGTGGAATTATTCAAGTCAATCACATCCTTTTATGTGCACCAGAGCACACCTCACCCTCTTGATTCTACAAAGCCTGCCTCCCACAGCCCCTGGCTGAATGACTATGCTTCCTCATCTAACCACCTTGTGGCCATGTGTGTGCTTTTCTGGGCCAAGAGTAGATAGGACTAATAAATTGCTGTCTGCTTCCTATATGTGGCATTAAACATATCATGTGCAGCATTTCTATGATCCTGAGGTGGAAATACTTTCTTCTTCAGTGTGGTGAATAGGAGGTGACTAAGAACCCTAGGCATTCTCCTAAAAACCCAAGGCATTTTCCTTCAGGCAGAAGGAAACATTCTCAGGTACAAGACCAGTCCACAACTTGGGCATACTCATTTCCTTGTGCTTCCTTTCCTTCATTTAAGAAATAATGCTACAGATTACAGAAAAGTTCTAGTGGGAGATGCAAAAGCTCAAAGCTCTCTTCACTCTTGGTGGAGACCTGAGAGTACTTCATTTGCAAAAGGGCAATGAGATGACCCAAGACTATTTCCAACCTTAAAAACGCCAAGTGGGAACCAGGGCTCACAGTAGCTCACCCAACCTCACCAAGAGATCACATTGGCTTTGGGGCCCAAACCAAGGTTGTAATAAGAACTACACCTGCTATAGTTTGGATCTTAAGTGCACCCATGTATTGGAGGCTTGATCCTCAGCTCAGATGTATTATGAGGTGGTGGAATCAATAGTAGGTGGGGACTAGTGGGAGGTTTAAGACAATGGTAGGATGCTATTAAAAGGATTGTGTAGCCTCATTCTCTTCTATTATTTTTTCTTTTTGCTTCTTGTTCTTTGTCTTTGCTTACCATAAGGTAAGCTGCTTATTCCTCTATGCACTCCTACCATGATGTACTACCTCACTACAGGTTCCAAAGCCATAGGTCAACCAACCATGGACTTAAACCTCCAAAACTGTGAGCCAAACTAAGCCTTTCATCTTTATAAATTGACTATATCAAGTATTTGTTACAGTAATAGAAAGTTACTAATACAGAAAATTGACTAATACAGAAAATGGATGCCAAGAAGGCATCTTTCCTGTGATTATACTTGAAACAATGTGCAGAAGCCTTTGGAATTGAGGAATTTGGAAAAAGTCTAAGGAGCAGGATGAGAAAAGCTTAGCTTTAGAATTTAAATTACCCTTTAGAATTTAAAGGTTAATTCTGGTAGGGGCTCAGAAGACCAGGATACTAATAGTGTTACCTATACGTGTCTATGTCTCAGATAAGGATTTCAGGTTTCAGGATCCAGGCCATGTTTCTGTTGGTCACAACAAGCATATGCCATTTACAAACACACCAAAAGAGTGACTATAGGGGGATTGGTTGACTAGTTTCTGTTTCCCATTACTTTCATTACTTTCTCCATTATCAAGGCCAGTTGCACTTTATATCTGATGCTCAAGTACTTAAGAGACATCAGCTCCCTACCTACCCCCACTTTGAAAATTGTCTTAATTTGTTTTCTGAGATACTTCTTTTGTATTCCAATTACATTATCTTGTTGTGGCTAAAAAATGGAAGTTGGAGTATAGAGATGTGTTTGAATCCTGGTTTGGTCTCTTATTAAATTTTGATATGATGGGGAGGCTCTCTCTGACTGCTGGTTTCCTCTTGTATAAATTGGGGATAATATGCCTTCCTGGGAAGGCTGCAATGAACACTTAATGAGATCCTATATACCAAGCTTTGGTACAGTGTTTGTTTAGTAGGTCCTCAGCTTGTGCTGATTTCTACACCATCTATATTTCGATTTGCAAATGTGTTTCTCACTCATCAAAGGTTACTGGATGTAAGAAGAGGCAACAAGACTAGATTTTTATGGAATGTGAGACCCAAAGAAGAAGATGGGAACATGCATTATGGTCTCCTAGAAGTATCAGTGAAGTGAATTACAGCATAAAAGAATAGGACAGAAGTAGGCCAGGTCCATGAGGGTATGGTTGCTTTCAGGGGGAAGGATAAAAGTGAGCTTGCTCTAAATCTCTTCAGGCAGCTTCATCAGCTGTCATTGGGATTGTGGTTATATTCTTCTTGTGGAACCCCAAAGCTCCTCCCTGACCTCCCTGCCCTCCTGATACTCACCACATCTACTCTTTCCTTGAAACCCCTCCTCTCAATTTTCTATCAAGTTATAAAGGGTGTGAAGAATTCATCGACACTGGAAATGGTGACTGATAACTTGTACTCTATAATTAGACATGCCCAGCTTACATCCTGGATCCATCATTAAACACTATGAAATCTTAGGCAAGTTTCTTCTCCCCTCTAGGCTTCAGTTTCCTTATCTGTAAAAGAGAGAGAGAGAGGCGGGGGGGGGGGGTAGGGAGGAGAGAGAGAGAGAGAGAGAGAGAGAGAGAGAGAGAATAATTATCAGGATTATCTTGAAGAATCAACAATAGAAGCCCCATAAAGCATTTAGCTGCCAGCTGATGCTCATTTGATAAATGTTATTGTCACTATTGTTTTCAACACTTATGAAATACCATCTCATTGGCACTGATCAATTCTATTCAGATGGAAATAGGAGGACACATTTCTTGTGAACTAGGTATAGGAAGTGGCATATGCAGGTCATTTTGGTCCCCGCCTGCCGTTGGCTGAACTCACAGCTCTCACAATAGACCAGAACATTTCTTGTCTTTTCCATACACAGTGGAGAGGCCACATGTTTCACTGTTGAGTAGTTTATTTCCACAATAAAATATTTTACCTGTTTAGTTAGTTAGTATATTGTTAGTATATTGTTAATTGAGCAGCCTCTAAATCTTCCAAGATAGAAGATCAATGGATTTAGATTTTTTTTTTTAGGATCAATGGATTTAAATTTTTTAAAGTTTTTTTTTAACCATAAGTTTAAGTCACTAAGTCTTTTCATCTCCTCTTCCCTAAACAAATATTGACAAAATATAAATAGTGTCTATTTGAATAAAATGAAACAGTCAAAAGAGAGTATAATGAAGCTCATGGTTTGGTAATTCTTGGTTTCCAGTTTTGTTTTTTCAAGTTTTAGCCAGCTGGATATTGGGGATGCTAAATTTGCCCTTTGTGAATGAATAGACACATGTCAAGGTCTTGCATTTGGCCAGGCGTTTCACTTCAGTGAAAGAAGAGAGTGTTAGTAATTCCCCCTTTAGAGCAACGGTTTTCTGAGACAGCTGTTTTCCAGCTTATGGAAAGGAAGAATTTCTGGCTGCTAGTTAGCCTCAGCTGAGGAGTTTGCAGACTTCCTGCTCTTCCCCAGTTGCTGTTAATGCATTCCTGATTGTCTGCGGTCACTGGACTGTTCTCTTCATTAAGAGAACAGACATAGGGATCAATTTCCAAAATCATACGCATATGGATGTGCTCAGAACTTGAATATTTTAGATAGAAGTTCCCAAACTGCAGTTAAAAAAAAAAATCCTGGAGGCCAAACACCTGGATAAACCTCACAGGTAGCAGATAATTTGTTTCCAAATATGGAGAAAGCTTCTCTTCTAAGAGGGCTTCCATAAAGAATAAACAAAGCCTTAACTGAGAAAGAATTTCAGCTTCCAAGTTTATATTCAGAGCAACTCTGGTGAATCATTCATTATCTGGTAATGATTTCAGTTTCTTCATCTCTAACATGAGTACAGTTGTTCAAGCCAGACTCATGGGCTAGTTGTGAGAACTGGCTGAGATATGTGATTTCATCCTATTATACTTTAAACTTTGGAGATTAAAGAAAATTCTGGGCGTTTATCCCAGGGAAACAAAAATTTACATTCACACAAAAACCTAACAGTTTTATTTGTAATAGCCAGACACTAGAAAGAACCCAAATATTCTTCAAGTAGTGAATAGATGAACAAACTGGTACATTCATAAGTGAACTTCTACTTGGTAATAAGGAGGATTTGATGCATGCCACTTATATGCACCATAGTGTATCATGTGGAATTAAAAAAAATTACAGAAGTTTACAGACTGATTCTTCTCTTATGCAAATAATTCATGCTTTTTATAGCAGATTTTTAAAAATAAAGTAAGCAAAAGTAAAAGATAAAAATCAAAGGACCCAAATAATGTCTAATGTGAATTTGAAAAGTAAACCTGTTGCTTGAATCCCAGGACTGTCTGCTGTTAATTTGGGACTTTTAGCAGAAAGTTTATCAAACTGGAATATGGATTTTTTTTTTACATACAGGACTCAATTTACAATCAATAATGACTTGCCTTTCCCCCTTTCTTATCCTTCCCATCTCCCTAAAGAAGTGACTAAAAGGCAGAATTTCATACAGCCATTCTTATGACATAACTGGATGACAATATGAGCAATAGGACAAAAGGACCAAATTTTATAGATTGGGGAAATGTACAATAAATTAGACAATTCAACTGAGATCTTCAGGAAGGCAATGCTCCAACTTTGGGTTTCAGTTTTCTCCATGGGAAAGGACAGCTGTTGTACTTAAGGAAGGTCATCAAACAATGATAGTTCTATGAGAAAGTCATGTGTTATAGCTATAAAAGAAGGTTGGAGACCATTAAAGATTCAACTGAGGTAATAATTTCTTAATAAGTTCTAAGACTGTAACATTGGCCATTAGAAAAATATCTGACAAGCAACTGTCAGGTTTCCAAAATACTTACTAATGTTTGTATTAAAAGCAATCAAGCATGTATCCAAACCCATTGTTGCTGTGTGAATGTGGAGGGACAAAAATAAAAACACATGGTCTTGGCTAAAGGACAAATCATCACTCTGTGATAATGAGGTTGGGTTAATGCTAATTAATTCTGGATATATTTGGAAACTTAAACAGGTGTTTTAGTAAAGGATCATCTATGGGAAAATTCTGATCTCCAAGGAAAGCAAAGAGATGACTGGACTTCCTGTTTTCTGAATGGCTCCTGAGGATGCGCTCCACGTAGTTCTATAGATACCTATACGTAAGTTACTATTGGCAAGTGCTAACTTTTAAACGTTCCTCTACTGTGGGAAGCCATCTGTAAAATGTGTGAGGACCTTTTCAGCATGGTAGCCAGTGAAGGGTAGATCTGGCATTGGGAACTTTCTTGATAATCCTGCTGGGATGCACAATCCAATGCAAGTGAACTCCCCCTCCGCTCTGCCAGAAAGTCCTACGCAGCACCAGAGATGGGCCTAACCCATTAGGAATCTGAACATCTTACCTGCCCCCATCACTATCCTATTTTGGTGAAGAACTTTCCATAAAATCTCTTTGACGTGTTCTGATATAAATAAAGCAATGTGGGCTCCTTTCTTTGTTAGAAGCTGGACCTGTCTGGTTGGCTTTGCCCGTCTCTGCCCTCTCTTTGAAACTATTTTCTATATTCTGTGGTTATTTTGCCATACTACTTTTCTTAGCTTTTATTTCTCAGCCAGCCCATCCCACCAGAGGGAAACCCATTCCCTCTCTGGTGCAGGACATGGGTGATAATCTAGCTCATAGGTCCAAACTCCTCTACTCTCCAATGCTGGTGAGGTGGGCAGACATGAGAAATTTACAGAATTTGTTTACCCTAATTTACAACTCAAGGTCTACATCAACTGGCCTGAAGCTGGCTCTAACCACCCCTTTCTCCTGACCCTACTGCCTGTCTACTAGGCCTTCAAGAAAAGAAGAGCACTTCCAGGCAGAAGCCTCTCACAACCTTATCTTACCCTCCAGTTAGCTACCTGAGAAGGAAGAAAACTGGAGAGAACACAGGAGAAAGAATTTAACTCCATTTTCTCCTCCTTTTGAAATTTCTATTCTCTTAAAACAGAAAACTCTGTATGCCCTCTTGAAAATTTTTTTCTCCTTCATCCAAGGACAGGGTGTATGGGAAAAAGGAAGTATGTCATTAACTTTCCCTAGAGTTCTTGCACTTGACCAAGAGAGTACAGGGAGTGGGGCCATTCTTCTACTCTCCCCTTGATCGTATCTCAACATGAGGCAGCTTCTCGGTGAGTCTGAAGTTCATTGGGTCTCTACTGAATGAGGCTAAAGTGTCTATGGCTCATATTCCATGGCTCACTGGTTTTCCTTCTCTTGGACTTGCCTGTTCAGCTGGAGCTTCTTTGTATAGTCTGATCTCTACCTGCTTTAGATCTTTAGCTTCTGGAAAAGTCTGCATTTCTCTAGCTACTTAGCCTCATTGGTGGGTTCATTCAAATTAAAGTAAGAGTAAAATCTCTGCACATTACCCAAACCAACTTTGTCAAGTGTATACTGTACTTTGTTCACCATTTGACTCCTTGAGTCTATGAATTGGTTAGAACTGATAAATAAGGAGTAGTTATTTGCTCTCAATTTCCAACAGTAAAGTAGAAACTACAGTGCGCTGAACACTAAATGTGATAAACAATCATTGAAAGAGAAAGATTATTGAGATATTGAGATAAAATAAACTTGACTGAAAAAGAAAGAAAAGAGAACATGTACACACTTGTGTAGTAGTTAAATTTCAAGAACTACATGTATATGGAATGCCAAGTTTGGGTATATTGGGGGAAATTTGGGGTGAGCTACCATTTATTTGAATCTATTTAAATGACACTGAGGAACTTCCTGGGAGAAAACTCACTCTAGAAAAAAAAAGTCACGTCTAGCAAAAAGAGTCAAGCTCTATATTCTGAACCAAGTTATTAGTTCTTAAACATGGATAGGAAGTGCAATTCTCAGTATAGAAGAATGTTTACCTTTTGGATTTGTCTCTTAAACATATGTCTGATTTTCTATATCACCTCTGTGGGATTTTACTTTCAAACAGATCAGTATAGACAATGTGACATATGAGTATATTGACTAGTTTTAACCTGTAACTAAGGGTTTGTATATTAGTTGGTTAGCACTTGAAATTCCCTTATTTTCAATCTGCACTCCAGAAAGGGCTAAGAAAGTATTTAAAATGACCTTATCAAAATATAGCCAAGCATGTGTGTCTTGCTTGAATCCTACTAATTTCACTACTGAAAATTATTTATAATATCTTTTATGCCAATTAACAAAGTCACATTGCTGTAGTGTCCCTCCAAGAGAGTCTTATACAAAAGGAGAGACATGTTTCCTCTACTTCCCAACAGAAGTCTTGGGTAAAAACAAAGTCTTGACTAAATACTGGAAGCCTGAGATTTGCTGAGTTGGGGAGAGGAACTGAAGAGTGTTTGGATGGATGGTATAGCCAAAATGGTGGTGATGTCTAGCCCAGGCTCCCAGCAGAAGAGACAGAAAAAACAGAGTCCTGAGGAAGCTTGGCAAGTCCAAAAGGCTTAGGAGAATATGGCAGCACAGAGGGGAGGGAGGTCAGAGCAAGAAGAGAGAATAAGAGAATGAGGCCCTAGAGTTCTAATGAGAACACACAGAACTTACAAACATGAATTGCATCTGTATGGGAAGTTGAATATAAAAACACTTAGCATAGAAATCTCCAAAGGATCTTTCAAACGATACTTTCAATTACACACTTGACCCAGCCAAAAACAGTTGTCTTGGTTCCTTAAAAAGACTAGATAGTGACTGACAGAGACAGGCTGTCACAGATACATGGTGTTCCCAGGAAGCATATAGCTAATACATCTGAAGAGGTGTGTAGCTTGACCTCAGGGATCTTGCAAATGACTCCAGATCTGGCCTGGAGCGCCCCTAAAATCAAAACATCAATTTTCATTTGGGAGGCAGGATGGGTGGAAAGAGTAAACATCTGACCACCTGGAGAATATTTTCTAAACACAATTTCCTCAGGGCCCATTCTGGATCTATTGAATCAGAACTTTTGTAATGGGATTGAGAATGAGTGTGGGATCCCAGATAATTCTAATATGCCCAGCATGCCCCTTCCATACTCTAGTGGAGATCTAGTTTTATGTATAACATGCCCATCTCCAAGGAGAGAAAGTTGTAAGAGAAGAGACAGAATGGATTCATAAGAAAAAGTTCAAATTGTATCAAAAAAGAATGTTTATATGTATTTTGCAAACACAATCTCTACTCCAAAAAGTATCTTCCTATACAAATATAGGGTGTGTGTGTGTGTGTGTGTGTGTGTGTGTGTGTGTGTGTGTGTATCAGAAATACTTTGCTTTTTCTCCTTTTTTGGATAAAATATATTGGTGAATTGATATGTATATTCACTTACCCATATTTTCTCATTAGTCCTGAAGTCAAACTACATATTATTATCTCAAATTTACAGACAAGGAAACTAACAGACACAGAGAGATAAGTAAAGTGTTAATGTTCACACAGTAAGTGGTTGTATTGGGCATCAAACAAATCTCTGCCTGATTTTTATTATTCTGTTGTATAAACTATGATAATAAAATGAACAATCCAAGGAAAAGAGAGAAAATAAGAGATTATTGAAATTAAAACAATATCCAGAGACTATCCAGGAAAATATCTCCAAAATTAGGAGGAAACTGGAGGATCAGAAAGTCTGGGGTAGAGGTGGAATACTTGCTCATGTTAATGAGGAATGGGGTTTACAGCCACGGGCACAGGTAACAAGAAGGTAACAGGAGAGGGGCACTCCCTCCTCAGGAGGAAAGCAGGCAAGCAAAACTGTGGGTGTTAATAAGCCTGAAGCTGAGGGAGACCCAGATAGCCTAAGTTAAAGTCTGATGGTCACTACTTTCTCAAAAAAATAGACCATGAAGAAAGTGAGGAGAGGGCAGTTCTGGGAGGAGAAGTAATTACTTTAAACTTCCACAATAGTGAGTGGCAGATCCAGGCAGCACACTGAATCTGTCTCAGTCCAAAGTCCCTGTTCTTTCTCTGACTCAAGCAACAGCATCACTGACTTTTCTTTGTGCAGTATTGTCTAATAAAATCCTGATATTATGCCTTTCTAGTTAAGTGCCCTCCTTGAAAAGTAATTTTTGTCACAATTAATTTGATGGATGCTGGAGACACGACAGCGTTTTACATTAAACTAAATTGTTTCCACTTCTCTGCAGTCATCTCTTTGCTTCCAAACTGCGTGTCCCAGAGTCCCTGGTTGGTTAGAATCTATGATCTTTGATGCCCAATATGAACTTTAATTTGGGAGAAATCCCTCACTTTCTTGGAAACTATGTAAAATTGCTATCAATTTTTGGTCTTTCCCTTCTCCCCCTCAATTATCTTTCCAAAAAGAAGAACTAACTCTCTCTCTCTCTCTCTCTCTCTCTCTCTCTCTCTCTCTCTCCTGGAGTTTTGGGCTGCTGTTTGATTCTGAAATAATACAATAAGGAAAATAAATTTTCTATCCCTATTAACTTAAGCCTTCTCTAAGCAAAAGTATAGAGTACAGGCTCCCTAACTTGGGCTGGCACATATTCATATTCCCAGAGAATCCATTGGACTTTTGAATGCTGAATCCCTGTTGCCCGCCTGAGTTTCCCTCCACATACCATCTGTATGACAATAACACTGCTTTTCCTGCTAAAATAGAAGCTCCATTCAAAACACCCGAAAGAAAGAGCCCACAGATGTTCATGAAAACACACAATGATCCTAGGCTGATTAATTTAATACCCTTTGGAGACACGCTAGATCACTAGGCTGCTGCTTTATTTTGGAAGCTGTACCTTCCCTCATTCTAGCCCCTGTGTGTTTCATTTTGATTCCACTCAGGGCAAGGCAGACAATACCCTAGATATATGAACAAAAGAGCTGAACCAAATATTATTGCCTCCTTGATAAGAGTATCAATGCTTAGGAAAGAAACCTTCAGTAGCAAAGTGGAAATGATACGTGAAAGGACAACTCATGTAAGGAATTCATAAACCATTTCATATATGCCAACTGACTTTATATATTTGTGATTTTTAAAAGGTATTACAACTTTTTAAATTTCCATGATATATGATTACCTAGAAAAATAAATCTTCCTACTTTAGCTTCCAATAAACAAAATAGAGATATCTATCTGAAATTCAACAAAAATACTGAATTATGTATTTGTTTTGTTACTTCATCTAGTAAATGGGTCTGTCTAAAGAAGAGTTTGATAAATCTTTTTAGTAAAGGTTCAAAGATGAATATTTTAGGTTTTGCAGGCCATTTGTTTTTATTGCAACTAGTAAATTCTGCTATTGTAACACGAAAACAGAAAATATGCAAATGAATGAGCATGACTGTATTCTAGTAAAACTTTATTTATAAAACAGACAGTGGGCTGAACCTAATCTATGGGCTTCAGTTTGCTGACTTTTAGTATAGAGCTTTTTGAGCATAAGCTACATAGGACAAATGAATCCTCTAATATACAACATTTGTTAACAAATGATAGGAAAAAATAGCTACCCTTGTTGAAGTCAGACTATGTGATGGACATTGTGCTAGGAATATGAAAACGCTGTCCTTGAGATTGAGAAACTAGGCTCAGATAGCTTAAGTAACTTACTCAAGATTCCATAGCCAAGCAGTGGGGTCTTGTAACCTGCACTTGTATTTGGTGGGGCTTTGGCATAATGGTTAGGTGACATAAGCAGTATTTGCATTTTGCCACTTATAAAGTGCTTCAGCTCAGGACTCCAGGAACTATTTCCTCAATTTCATATAAAAGTTGAGATGCTAAGCAGTCTTAGGGCAAAAATCATAACTGATGTCCATATGTTTTCCCCATAGCTGTACAAGGAAGTACTAGGTGTGGATGGGCCCAGGCACCTCAGTGCCTTCATTTAGATCTCAGTCATGCTATTTGCTACTGGGTCTGGACAGGCTGGAAAATGTCTCTGTACTTTAGTTTTCTCATCTGATCTTACCACCCAATAAGGTTCTTATGCATATTAAAGGAGTTTAAGCACAAAGTGTTTAGAATAGTGCATGATAAGTATTGTTATTTTAACACCAAAAAGAGGTCATGGCAAAAAGAGACTGCTTATATATGTAGATGACGGACAAGACCTGTAATCAACAGAAAAAAAATAAAGGAAGACAGAAAGTAGTAAAATATACATGTGTGGTAAGGACGGGGGTTTTAAAATTATATTGTGCAAGTAAGGATATATGTACAGAATAAATTAAAAATGACAAGCCTATAAGCCCACTTAACCATGAGCATTTTGGGTATATTTCTTTCCATTTTACATCTATTTCTATTTCCTTCAGTGTGTTCTAGAAATGCTTCATATGTTTTCCAACCTTCATTTTAATACTGAAATAATGATTTGTGATCCACTGAAGGTGAATGAAAGAGGGTCAGCCACTTCTTGAATATGTCTTAAAACCCTGGGGGAAATGACTTCATGTCCTGCCAGCCTGGCTGCTCTCCTTACTCTTGTTCCGGGTTGCCCCAGGCTTCTCTCTTAGCACATCTTGTAAGTGTTTCTCTAGATTTGTTGCTCATTTATATCTGCTTTGCTACAGAGTGTAAGAACCAGATCCTTCTGTTATCTCCCATAGTCCAGCACAAAAAAGTCATGTTTAACCATTTTTAATACCGAGGATCACACAAAAGATCTTCAGGAAAAAAGGAAACCTGTGACTGAGTATCTGGCATTACTGTGTCCATAACCATGTGTAAACCTACTGGATCACTTTTCTGAAACTCCTTTGCTATTGCCAAGAAAAAAAATACCAGTAGACAGTGTGGTGATGACACTGTAAGCCCTGTGGAGGAATTGTGTCTACATTGCCTAATACAGTCTCTTCTTCACTTGACACTATGCTTTGAACACTTAGTGGGGTTCCATAAATATTTGTCACTTAAAGGCATAAAGGAGCTCCATAGAGGGTGACACTGCCACAGTGAAAGCAGAACTTGGTAATATTATACAGAACACTGTTTGCAGTTGGATTTGTATTATTGCACTCATTCAGAACTTCCCCAAGGCCAGTGCCTAGGCTTTTCCTGTCCCCTTGCTCCAGCCCCAACACATACATTTCTGTTTTGTCCTGGAATTCAGAAATTGCTGCAGTTTTAAAAATAACATCTTTTCATCTCTAATATGTATTGAAGATAACAATTTACATAGTTAAGATCAAGGTGTATCTTTGATCTGGATCCTATACCCATTTCCCGTCTGCCTTAAAAATATTTGTCACAGGATTTTTAGTGATTGCAAAATCATAGAGTGTGGAAGATGTTCACAATTTTTACTTAATAATTCCCTCATCATGTATTTTGCTTATATATATATATATATACACATATGTATATGTATGTATATATATATATATTTGTCCATTATTTATACTATTTCCTACACTTGATCTTAGCCAAAAGGCCGAGAAGCGATTATACTATTTCCTTAAGATAGATTTCTGGGCCATGAATAATGACCATCTCAAAAACATTTTTTTTGATAGTCCTTGTACCTCTTGCCAAATTATTGCCCAGAAAGATTACCCACATTTATTCTTTTTTTAATATTTATTTATTTGTGTATATATTTTTTTAGTTTTAGGTGGGCACATTATTTTGTTTTTATGTGGTGCTGAGGATCGAACCCAGTGTCTCATACATGCTAGGCAAGCACTCTACCACTGAGTCCCAGCCCCAGCCCCCACATTTATTCTTATAAGGTACAAATATGCTCGTCTTACCAAACTTTCCCCAGTATTATCATCATTTAAAAATTGCCTCCCTCGGGGCTGGAGATGTGGCTCAAGCGGTAGTGCGCTCGCCTGGCATGCGTGCAGCCCGGGTTCGATCCTCAGCACCACATACAAACAAAGATGTTGTGTCCGCCGAGAACTAAAAAATAAATATTAAAAATTTAAAAAAAAATAAAATAAAAAAAATAAAAATAAAAATTGCCTCCCAGCAGCTCGGGAGGCTGAGACAGGAGGATCAAAAATTCAAAGCCAGTCTCAGCACAACAAGGCACTAAGCAAGTCAGTGAGACCCTGTCTCTAAATAAAAATACCAAATAGGGCTAGGGATGTGGCTGAGTGCCCCTGAGTTCAATCCCCAGTGCCCACCCCCACAAATTGCCATTAATCTGATAGGTGCAAAATAAATTGTTAGTGTTATTTTGCCTTACACTCCTTTGATTACTAGTGAGTTGAAAGAATTTTTTAGGAGCCAGGTTAGCAGTTCTTGCTTCCAGCATTAATAGGTTCCACAACTATTAATATGTGTAAGCTTTCTGTATATAATTTCCTTTAAGACCAATGCCCCTGCTGCGGAACAGAAGGCCGTGATGGATTACACAGCCCAGTCTCTGCCATATGTTTGCTGCTTATTATTAAGCCCAACTACTGAGCAAAGAAAGACATAATTAGCCTTTTTGGGAATTATTTTAAGCCTTCAGCAGTAAAAGACCTAAAGTTGATTTATTTCCCAGAATCTATTTGTATTTGATGCCTTTTAAAGTCTAGTCAGACTAAATGACCAGGCATGATTTCAACCTTCTATGACAGAGTCTCTGAATTTTAGGAGATAGTCAAAAATAATCGCCTTAGTGCTTTTGCCCATCTCTAAGATACCAGTTGAAGACAAAAGATTGAATCATTTGGAAGGAGACAGAAGCACTGGGGCACTAACAGAGACAGCATGAGCTGAATTTATTTCAAATTACCAGTGGTTGAAATTGAAGGACTGAGCTCTGGGCTGAGGGAGCTGGAGCTCAACTGAGGGCGGAACTCAGCCTATGCTGCTAAGGTGGGAATTCGGAGAATATGCTCTCTGTAATAAAGATGCAAGTTCTTTCATGAAACTGACTTAATCAAGAAAGTTACTTCTGCCAATGATTAGCCTAGGTGAGTCTTGAATCTGTGCTTGCCAAACAAAACCAAGTTGTCTGATTCTAAAACCATCCTGCACGTTATTTTGCTTCCAAAGACTTTATTGTTTCACAATGATAGGAATGGATTTTTACCCCCAGAGCACTTGGAAACACATTGTAATTCCCATCCTTACTCTCTACCCAAATTGTTGTCTAGATGGTTTTGCTCATTTGTGCTGTTTTTCATCGATGGCACATTTGGAAACAAAATCCTGAGGTTGTCACGGGTCTGCACGTATTTACATAGTTCACAAATGCCAAAATGATAAACAGTGTGCAGATGTTCCACAGGACAGTAACCCAGTCTGCCTTTGGCAGTTTCACACACAAGCAACTAAACACATCAGCTCTAGAAATAGACGCAGCAGCATGGGCTCACTGACTTTTCATGCAAAAGTCAGGGGCCACGATTAATTAAAACCAGAAGCTTATTACTTTTAAAGATAACATAATGATAACTATTCTAAAATGTTCCTCCTTCTTACAACCCCAGCCTGTTGTGAGAAGCCAGAGAGTGAGAATATAAAAACAGCCTGATAGAAGTCTGTAGCCAGTGTCCCTGCCTATTTATTTATATGCTCATGCAAATAAATAAGTGAATGACTATACAAATGAATGAATGATTGGAATAACATTTTTAGTTCTGTGTTGACTCAGTTTAGGATGCAGCATGCCATAAGCAGCAGTGCTAGCTACCTCCCACTCTTGGGGTCTTTATTCATTAGATGCTTAGCGCTGTGTTGGATATTTCCCATGCTTCTTCTCAATAGCGCTGAAGTATGAAGTGGATGTTTTATTTCTGTCTCTGATATGTGAAGACCAGGGCTTAGAGAAGAAGATGCAAAGTGGCAGGACCAGAATACAAACGGAAGTCTGCTGGATTCCAAGCTGTGTTCTTAACCCACATCCAAGATTGCTGTTTGTTTATAAGAACTCACATCCCATGAGAGATTGCCATCTTTTTGTGGTCTTAATTACAATTTCCCTGGCCACTAAATCTACTGATACTATATTTGGAAGAACCCTGAAAGATCATTCACTTTGCAGGTGGGGAATCAGGTTCCACTCCATGTAGGTGGTCATTTGGCTCACCTGTGGAAGCAAGGTAAAGGCCACAAGTGCTGGAACTTATCAGCTAATGCTTGATCCAACACTTTCCTCACCTCATTGTGTGAAAGATATGATCACAACAGGAATCAATAAATTAAAATAATAAATTTGGATCTTTACCTAAGTTTCTTTTTTTCTAAAAAACAAAACAAAAACTGAACTTAAAGTGACACCATGGCAGAATCATCCTTGTGTATATAATTCCCACAGTAAAAATAAACATTAAGAGGACAGATGTATGAGAAGTACTTTCACTTGAAAATATCATTAAAATGGTGAGAATATGATGAACTTACTAATTGCATGATGTCTTCAGAATATTTCAATATGGCATTTAAAAAAATTGACATGTGTGCTGCCTATAGGTTCTTAATAGTGCAAGAAGCTGATGATATGCCTCTGGTTAAAGTTTAAAGCAGGAATGAAACATGAGAAATTAATCACCAATTGCTGCTGACTTATCACTCTGAACCATTTAAATGGGTGTCCTTTCCATCTCGTCAGCCCTACCTTACTGTCCAATGGAAGCCCTTAGCATACTTCAGTAGGACTGATGCTTTTGTTCCCTAACTAAGCTGCATTCCTCTTGACTCTGCCCCTTGAGGTTTCTCCTCCATATCACAACCACAGTGAAATCATATTCTACCAAACACATTTTCTGGCCCCTCAGTGGTCTAATACTCCTTTGCATTGCTTTCCTCAGTGTCATCTTCTTTCTCCTTAGGTTCTAAATATGTGGTCCCTACAGACTTATAACCTAGAAATGGCCATGGTCATCTTCTTTCTCCTTAGGTTCTAAATATGTGGTCCCTACAGACTTATAACCTAGAAATGGCCATGAATGGAATTCATGAGCAATTTATTAAGTTAAAAATCACATGAGAGAATTGGGTGGCATCTCCAGTCTACCCTTGAACTCTGTAATTCTATTGCTCTGATAGCACACAGCTCATAGCCACTAAAATGGGTTAAACTCTAAAGTTCTATGAGCTTATGGAAGAAGCATGGTAGGAAAGGAAGGAAGGAAGGAAGGAAGGAAGGAAGGAAGGAAGGAAGGAAGGAAGGAAGAAAGAAAGAAAGAAAAAAGTTAAGAAGGAATTTCTTAACTAAGATTAAAAATATATAGTAAATGCCTTCCCCTTACATTGAGCTGCATTCCTGTGATGACAGCCCTTATTGTTTAGCCCCTGGTGTGAGCAAAGTGGCAAAGAACACAAGGGCAAGTTCCTGAGGATACAATGTAGCAAACTATGATAGTTATTAATATTGCCTGCCCAGAAAGCTTTGACACCTATGGTTGCCAGGATAAATACAAGGTGCATTTTTATTTGGTAAGTCTGGCAATCCAACACCCCATCTACTCCACTTTTTGGTTTTTAGATATAATCTCCTTGTCCAAAGGAGTAAATATTGCTCATTTCCTATTCCAACAGAAATTGACCCAACTTGTGCACACACAGAGCTTACCAGAACTAGAGTCATTTCTCAGCATATAAATATGACCTTCTGGCTATGGTTGCTAACCTGAGGTTTCTGGCCACAAGATAATAAGACACCCCAAAAGCAAAGACAAGTGGAATAGCAATGAATAAAGTGGATGCAGAGAGTGGTTCTCCAGCTTTTGCTTCTGTGTAGTGTGCTCACCACTGCAGTTATAGGAACTGGCACATTGCTTTCTACCCCATTAACCCAATTTGAGTTGGGTTTCTTTAACTTGTTCCTAAAAGAGCTCCTGAGTCATCTGTAGAGAATTCTGGTCCTCAGCTTTATCTTTCTCTTAAGTAACATGTGTAGAACAGGGTCAGCCATACAGGGTGGAGGGGTACACAATTCACCCTTGTTGTCACATTGCAGATTTTAGAACACTTTGTGGCAAAAATTAGATCCCAGCTTCTTTATTTCTATTTTTGGATTGTCTTCTTTCTACTTTCCGACGTCATAAAAATCAAAGGCCTCATTTTATAGATGAAAAGTTGCAAACAAAAAGAAATTACACAACATGTCTTAGATCATATGGCTTAAACCCAGGTTTTGGATCAATTATTATGTATTGAGGTTATGGAAATTAATTTACTACAAGCCCAAGATAATAAAAAGAAACAAGAAAGGCAACTTTTATGTCCAAAACTCTAATGTAGTCAATAGGGAAATGTAAATGCTTATGTTGCTTTTATGATTATTGATTGTAGCGAATCACAAATTGGAAGGACTGATTGTCTCCTAGTGACTCTCTTGGCAGTTATGTCTGTGATCATCTGTCTTCTGCTGTCAGATCCTATAGCTTTGTAACTGAATTGGGAACATGACCCAGCCTGGTCAGTCATAGAACTCCATCTCCTTGGCCACAGAGATGGGTCTAGAAATAGGTGGGTCACTACCTGGTAGTAATGAAAGGTGGTAGATAATATGATTAAATTCATATCATGAGATTTGCTTTTTTTTAGATATGATGGGGAGCACATTTCCCTATCTGGTAATTGAACTTGGAGAATGTGTGTTGGAAACTGTACCTATTTCTATTAATAAATGGGGAAAAAATCTGGTTTTGGTTGGAGAGAAACACAAAGAAGAAGAAACAAGTGACAAACTTAGTTCTTATGATTTTCACATCCCCAGATATATCCATTTATTAGCACAGATCTGTCCCTTCCTTTTTTCTCTTTATTAGAACCCAAAAAGTCTATTACCAATGTATCTTATGCGTGCATTTCTTACAACCCTTGGGTCATTATATTCAGTATTTGCTATTAGATTTGTTCCTTTTCACTAATCCAGGGCTAGATCATCACTTTGTCTTAGTGTCTAAGACTTACTTTTTAAATCCCTATACCTTACCTAACACGTATTCATAAAACAGACTTTCAATAAATGTTTGCAAGTGAATAACAAGTAAATGTTGGATTTCCATAAGCACTGTTAGAATCAATACTTAGATTATATAGGAAAGTATTCAAATTCCTATTTCATTTTGAATACAGACATTGACACATATGATCTTATTCATATGAGAGTAAAACAACAGGGAAAACTCTGTGTCTATTCAGTTGTAAGATGCCATATTTGATGTCATTGCTTATGTATGTCAACTGGATTATTATTCATAATGGGGTTACAAAACAAACCAATTCCCTGATGTTCCATCAGTCAATGATTGATTTGCTGGTCAGTTCAGAAAGAACTTTCCTTCCTAGCTATTGAATGAAAACCTCATCTTCTCATCATTTCCTGAGATAAAAAAGCACCAGCATGAAAACTTGCAGGCTGGATGTCAGTGGCTTCTGAGAAGATCCAGCATCACCAGACGCTGGTGCCTAGTGAAGACTGTGTAGGAAAACCTCAGCAATTATGAGTCAAAAGCCATTAAGGGAGTCTGACTATGAATGTAAGTAAGTTTAGGAATGTCTTAATCAAGTTCTTTCATTTGCACTTTCTTTTTATACACATATAACAATGCTATATATAAAAAATCTATGTTTCCATCTAAAAAAGACTTTCTTAATAAATGTAAAATAAAAATTCTAAGAAATGAGAAAGCAAAAGTATTCCATCATTGTTGTATAGTTGCACTTGAAGTTTTTAAAATTTTTCTTCCACAATATAATATTCAATAATGGTGCATCTTGCCATCACTGACATTAAGTTTAATAAAATACAACAATAATAACACCTAATGAATGTTGAGGCCTTATCTTTTCCAAGGCACTATACAAAGCACTTTACATGCACTGGTATCACTCAACTGTTACAATAGCTCTATAGATAGAGTATGATAATTCTCATTTTATAGATAAGGAAACTGAGACTTAGGTTAATTACTGACAGATCCAGAATTTTCAAGCGAAATAGCACCTGTGTTGCTAATCTACATATGAAGGAAGCAGCAACAGCAATTTCTTAGGACACGTACATTATTTCAGGGATGTGAATTGGGGGAAAACTTTCTAGAATGTACAGCAATGTATTTTAGTGTTTATCCTATAGAACTTATGGTGAAGACAAATGAAGGTGAGTATGTTTTCATGTTTATAAACAAAAAATATGAATGTCTATTATAAAAATGCTGTCAAATATTGTGAATATTTGTTGAACAATGTGAGGTGGGTTTGTGTAGCTATATATACACCAACCAGTAAAACAGTGACCAAACACCTTCAGATGTGACAGACTCAGCCAAGTCATGTTCCTGTAGAAGTGACATGATAAAGTTCATCCCTCTCATACAGAGTTCCTAAACACAAGTTGCCATCTTACATTTCATTGCTAATTCTACTGTTTTTTATGACCTACTTCAGCCTAAGCTCACCAAATCAACTTAGCTGTAATAAGTCAACTTAAAAGAGTCTTGTAATAATAAGTATAATGTAAAATTCAAAATTTCTGCAAGTGAGAATCAGCTACTGGACCGTACAAATATGAACCATCTGGAATGAATCAGCAATTTTAGCTAAGAGTGAATTAACTCTTATGATTTCTTCTTCTCTCCAACATTCTAGCAGTTTTTTTTTTAAGTCCTGAAAATGGATGTGATTTTATTAGAACACCATTTGGAAAACTGTTTTATTAGCTACAGAATATCTTCCCAGTTGGTAAAAAGTCAATACAGAAATAAGTTATAAGACTTCCCATAGGTATTAGGAAACGCTGTTTGCTTTGACCCTTGCGTATGTAGTTTTCTATTTATGAACATCTTTGTCTCTTGCACTAACATTAGAATGACAGCTTCATCTGAATGTTACTTAGCTTGAGGTGAATACGTATCTCTGTAAAGGTATTATCCATCATATTTTAGAGGAATATTGCTTACTTGCTCTCATTTCATCCACTCTACATCTCCACCTTATACTACCCATTTTAAGGTGTAAATACAAGTTTGTATTTTTTTCTCTTCAGCAGCCATCCTCAAGCTGAAAGTATAGTTAAGATTAGTGGCTGCAACCCAAAGGCAGGATTTTTAGTACTTTCTGATTCAAATTCTGTCAATGCTTAACCATTTGTGTCACCTGCAGGTAGATATTTGTTGTTCCTGCTGTTTGGGGAGAAATGTTAGGTCTTGGCCCTGGACCTTTTGAAACAATGGCCAGTGGGGTTTTGCGTCAGAGGGCATGGGAGGGACAGTGCTCACTGGCTTTCCTGGTACATTTGACCTTAGTGGACATGCAACTCTGGAGGTGGGTTATCTGGCATTTGTTCCCCTCCCTCCCCGCCCCCTCTCTCTTTCTTCTTCTTCTTCTTCTTTTTTTTAACCAATGGGTGAGATAAGATGTTATAGGATATTCTGTCCTCTTGTTCCTATCAGGGAAGAATTTTTCTCATCTCTTTTTTGGCCTGGTTACTAGGGTGTCAAACAGCCAGAGAATTTAATCTATAACAGGTTTAAGTATAATCCTATTAAATGGTCTTCTGTGTCCTTTGAAATTTCGATTAGCCAGGGCACTGCCAATGTTGAAAGCCATAGAGTCTTGCATGGAAGGAATTATGCTCCTAGCTACAGTTGGCCTGTAGAATCATGTGTTTTGTTTTGTTTTGTTTCTTTGAGCCTTATTCCAGGATCATTTCTCTTTACCCTCCAGTGTTCCTGTTAGAGTTTTTAAAACTCTGAAAAGTGAAGACTTTGTAAGTAACTAGGAGAGTAATTCCATTAGTTCTGTATCAGGCTAAAAAGGCAATCTTCTCCTTGGTTTTCTATGTAGTAAATACTTCATAATCAGGGACCTTGTCGTCCTTGTTGACAACTGAATCCCTCCCTCCTAGAATAGCAGCTGGCACTCTGCAAGCATTTAATACATATTTGCTGAATGAATGGATGAATGAATGACACTTATTTGGCTAGACTTGAGGCAATAACTATAGTGGGCTAAAGATGGTTGCTGATTCTCTTTATTATAATCATGTGTAAACAGGACAAGCTAACATAAATGTTTTACAAACTATTACAGTGTTAAAATGAGATTTCACTATCTAGGCAAATAGGCCCATCACTGTGGAAATACCAAACTACATGATAAAGACCAGTAATCCATACATGAAATCATCTTCATGGTTCTTCTAAGTAGAGTGAATGAGCTTTGGGTTGTCACATTGCTCTGCTATTAATTCAAAGGGGAGGTACCCAGAACTCTTCTTTTTCTTCAGTTAAGGATCACTGTCATGCTGTTCCAATCTCTTCAGACCATCAGTGTTTCATGGTACACCTTTTCACGGAATTCAAAGTCAAGTGATCAAGAATTGAGTAGCATTTGAGTCTTTGCTGGCTAACACAGGTCTCCACAACTGCAAAGAGGCTTCAGAAAAAGATGGAAATAAGAACTTGTCTACCAAGGCCATTTTGAAGGCAAGGTGACATGCCTTTCCATGTTTTATTATAATTTTCCCTCCTTTTAATCTTCCTCTCCTCCTTTTACTTGTTCCCATTTTTATCTCCTCAGCTTTTCTTGCTTTGACATTTTCTCATCTTTATTTCTTTCTGTTTAAAACATTTATTTCTAAAAATAATTTTTATTAGTTCTATTTGAGTAATTCTTTAGTCAGTGGTATTTGTCTATTTTTTCTACCTACACAGACCTCAAAATATTATTGCCCTTCCTGAATATATGTTTAAAGAAATTTTTTGCCTAAGAAATTTTTACTAAGTTTCACTTAAGTAACATTGATAACTTCCTCCTGCTCCTTCAAAAGATCATCAAACACATATAATTGCCTACCAGACTTTCTGATTGGCATAACATAATCAATATCAATGTTGGTATTGTAGCTAAGTAAAGGCACTTGAAAGCTATTCTTTTACTAACCCACAAAATTACAATTATCTTATATTAGACAAAGGCACCAAAAACATACATTGGAGAAAAGATAGCCTTTTCAACAAATGGTGCTGGAAAAACTGGAAGTCCATATGCAACAAAATAAAATTAAACCCCTATCTCTCACCATGCACAAAACTCAACTCAAAGTGGATCAAGGACCTAGGAATTAAACCAGAAACCCTGCATCTAATAGAAGAAAAAGTAGGCCCTAATCTCCATCATGTCAGATTAGGCCCCAACTTCCTTAATAAGACTCCTATGGCATAGAATTAAAATTAAGAATCAATAAATGGGGGGCTGGGATTGTGGCTCAGCAATAGAGCGCTTACCAAGCATGGGCAGGGCCAGGGTTCAATCCTCAGTACCACATAAAAATAAAGGTGTTGCGTTGTGTCCATCTACACCTAAAAAATAAATATTAAAAAAAGATCAATAAATGGAATGAATTCAAACTAAAAAGTTTCTTCTCAGCAAAAGAAACAATCATGAGGTAAATAGAGAGCCTACATCTTGGTAGAAAATTTTTACCCCTCACACATCTAGGGTATATAAAGAATTCAAAAAGTTAAACACCAAAAAACCAAACAACCCAATAAATAAATGGGCCAAGGACCTGAAGAGACACTTGTCAGAAGATGATATACAATCAATCAACAAATATATGAAAAAATGTTCAACATCTCTAGCAATTAGAGAAAGGCTAGACTACTCTAAGATTTCATCTCACTCCAGTCAGAATGGCAGCTATTAAAAATACAAACAATATGTATTGGTGAGGATTAGGGGGAAATGCACACTCATACATTGCTGATGGGACTGCAAATTGGTGCAGCCAGTCTGGAAAGCAGTATGGAGATTCCTTGGAAAACTGGAAATAGAACCACCATTTGAACCAGCTATTCCACTCCTCACTCTATACCCAAGGACTTAAAAACAGCATACTACAGAGACACAGCCATATCAATGTTTATAGCAGCACAATTCACAATAGCTAAACTGTGGAGCCAGCCTAGATGCCATTCAGTAGATGAATGGATAAAAAAAATGTGGTGTATATACACACAATGGAATATTACTCAGCAATAAAAGAATAAAATCATGGAATTTGCAGGTAATTAGATGGAGTTGGAAAAGATAATACTAAGTGAAGAAAGCCAGTCCCCCAAAACCAAATGCTAAATGTTTTCTCTGATAGAAGAAGGCTGATTCATAGTGGGGTAGGGAGAGGGAACATGGGAGGATTAGATGAACTCTAGATAGGGCAAAGGGGACGGAGGAGAAGGGGGGGAGCATGGGGACAGGATTAATGGTGGCATGAGATGGACATCATTATCCAAAGTACATGTATGAAGACATGAATGGTGTGAATATACTTTGTATACAACCAGATATATGAGAAAGTGTGCTCTATATGTGTAATATGAATTGTAATGCATTCTGCTGTCATATATAATAAATTAGAATAAAAAATTTTCTTAAAAAAATACACTGACCCCTCCGAAAAAAGAAAGAAAGAAAGGAAGTTGATTTTTTAGGTAACTTAGGAAGTCCAATCTAGAGGACCCTGCTGACAAGTACTCAGGTTGTGACAAACACTTCCTGGTTAGAATAACCTTTACCCCACATAAAACGAACAGAAGAAAAGAGAGTCATGACTTAAAAAAAACAAGATGATCATGACTTAGTCATTAAAAGTCACAACTTAATTATTTAAAAAAATCATAAAACACAGATTTACATTATTATACTGAACTCATATAGTATAATGAATTCATTTTATTGCAAATCTGATGCTACCGAGTGACTTTATATAGTTTGATAACCACAAGGAGATGATGACTTTTCCTTCAGGGAACCAAAATCAAAATCAACAACAACAACAAAAAAAACCCTGCACTTATTCTATAGAAAACCTATTAGGAACTTTTAGAAACTTGTAGACACTGATTTAAGAGAAGATCTGAGAATTATGAATTGTTGTCTTTCCTTTTGATGTATGATAATGTTTGTAATTACTTCATGATCATTGGAGAGCTTTTCTGCATTCAGTTGCTAAGCCTAGAATCTATTTCTGGGTAATTAAAAGCATTGTTTTTCCCATTTTGCTGGCTTCATCACTGAAAAGCTAAGTGACTTTATAAACACCTTACATTTTCCATCAAATTTAGCATAGTAATAGGTGAAGTATTCTCACCTATCTTGCACAAACATGGAGGGAAATTTAGTGCATAAAGTATTCCAAATAGTACTATGTTAATTAAATAGGTTTGCTATTCTGGTTTATTTGAGTCCAAAGGACAGTAGGAGTTGAATCTATGGATATAATCCAACAAATTCTATTAGTACAGGTATTAGTTTGACTTTTAAGTATTGTGAGAAAGAGGCCACAATCACTCTCAGTAATGAGACTTCATGATAAGAATACAAAGGAATATGATATTTTTAACCAACCAGATTCTCCTTGTTTCAGACCTTCCAAAATGAAAAATAGACAAGATAAAAGATAGAACCTTAGCTTCTTGTAGAACACAGCCTGGCTACATGACCTACCTTCGCTTTCATCATTGGATCTATGCTCCCCCAGAGAAAAGATTCATCAGAAATGCTCCACCCCTGTCCTAAGTAGATCTGTCTTGTGGGCAAACTTTCAGGTCCAGCTGTTTCTGAGGTGCTGCCTTCTCTTAGTAGAGCCCGCGAGTGTGTGCTTTGGGCCCATGTGTCAATCCTTGTTTGTGTTTTTGTTGCCAGAATGACAGAGAAGGTTTCACTCAACATCTATGACACTAGATATGTAGGCTTAATACAGGAAAATGTCTCCCAATTCTGTGTTTCCCACCCCCCTCCCCCAGCAAGAAAGAATGACACCAGATGATCACTTAGAAACTTCACGGTTTATTCAATATATGTGTGGGCTGAAAAATAAGGCTGCCTAATTCTCTAAATTATCTAGATGAATCAGGCAAAGTTGTTGGTATTTAACCTTCAAAACAGAGATAATTATAGCTTAATAGACTGCCTCAGAAAGAGAAAAGTCTTGGATTTTATTTTCAAAATGATTATTAATAGACTTATCTGTGATGTCTGAATAATAAATGCAGATTAAAATAAGGCTCACTTAGTAAAGACTAATACAACAAATAAAGATATACTTTCCTTTCCAGTTTCCCTCAATTGCCTTATCTGTTAAATGGAAATAATAATAATAGTGGCTTCCTCATAGGGTTATTGTGAGGATTACATGAGTCAGTACAAATGAAATATTTGGAACAGTCCCCAGCACACTCAAAGCATTTGATACTGTTGTATATTATGTTGTTATTAATAATTGCAAATACAAAATGAACAACATTGTAAAATGACAGAAATATAAAGATTTCTGAAGAAGGTATATACTCTAAATCTTCTAGATGATGTATTGGAAGGGCAGAGTTTTTTAAAAACAGAGACTGGAAGACATACTAAAATTTTCCTGAACCAACTATGAGGTCCATGGACCAGCAGCTTCAGCATCACCTGGAAACTAACAAGGAATGCAGCACCCCAGGCCTCAGCCCAAAGAACATCTACTTTAACAGGATGCCCAAGGGATTTGTGCGTTTTAAATGCACTGTTTTAAATTTCATTTAGGAACCAGTGTTTTCAGCAGGTCTTTGTGTTTAAGCTGTACTATGAAATGGTAAAGTGAGATGTTTAATTTTCCTTTATATCTCCTATAAAACATCAGCCTTGAAATATTCATTTCTCTTGACTATCTAGGGCACATTTTGGAGAGGAGGCAACACAGAAACAGAGCATGAAGAGCAGATGTAAGTACCTAGGTTTGCTTCACAATGTCTTCCTCCATCTGTTGATCAAGGTGTACATCTGCTCCCACAGTCACCTAGTCACCTATCTCTGCCTCACTTGCTTTATTCCCTAAACGGAGATGTGTTTCTGAGCTCAAAGGTCAGCTTTCTTATGTCTTTGAAGGATGTTTGGGAAAGAAACAAGCCCGTCTGCTCTTTGCCTTTGAGTCACCCACTTACCTACCATTCCCACAGGGCACAGACCTCTCACAATGCCAGCCTCACCCCACTGCCAGATGGAAGAGGGCTGCGGCCAACAGACATCTGCATATTGGGTGTCTCTTTGGAGGGCTGTGAATGAGAGACATCGATACTGTGCTGGTTCCTGTTGGTGAAGTAACTATTGTGTTCGAGGGAACCTCATGCAACCCAAATATACACCACATAAACACAGATACATACACATCACATGCCTACACACACTACATACACTGCACACATCAATGTGATACATATGTACCATATATACTCCACATATACACAAGTACTGCACACATACAATAGCACACCACACCACATCTACCATACATATAATACATACGTACCATGCGCGTGCACACATGCGTGCACACACACACACACACACACACACACCCCTCTCCCTAAAACAAACATCGATTCTCAGAGAGAGTTCCGTGTTAATCAGTAGTCTTCAAACTGACATCTACAAACACATTTTTCCTCTCCAAGAAAACATTTTTCCCTTTAAAAACAAAAAATAGTTTATGCTTAGAAACACTGGTTTAAATCCATAAGAAGGAGTAAAACCCTTGCCCTAATTGCCCCATAATTTTTCAAACCTGCCTGTGTCACAGAAGCACTATTTTATATGATTACAATATAGCCTCATCCCCTACACTGCCCTATCTCATAATCCATCTCCTAATGACTGCTCCCTGGCCACCCTGAAGCCCTGTAAGAGGCTGCTTTCATCTCCCTCGGATCCTGCCTGACAGGAGGGGTAAGGACAATCTTTTTCATCCTGTCACCTGACTGTAGCCCAGATTGGAGTGTAGGTTGCCTGCCTGGGGGCTTCCAACTGTCCTGGTGGACCAGAATTTCCTCTCTTTACAGCCCCTAGTGTTATGTTGGCCCCTTTGTCTGGGGTTGCACTTGACTGAGATATTGGTGGTTTCCCTCAGAGTGGAATGGAAGGAAGCCTTTCCCAACCACGGAATCTAATTTGGGATGTTCATACAGATTTTTCCAAATTATAAGAGCAAATCATCTACTTAGAAGAGCATGGTGGAGGGGCTGGGGATGTGGCTCAAGCGGTAGCGCGCTCACCTGGCATGCGTGCGGCCCGGGTTCGATCCTCAGCACCACATACAAATAAAGATGTTGTGCCTGCCGATAACTAAAAAATAAATATTAAAAAAAAAAATCTCTCTCTCTCTACCTCTCTCTCTCTCTTAAAAAAAAAAAAAGAAGAAGAGCATGGTGGAGATATAGGATTGAAATCCTGGAGACCTAGCAGTGTGCATTTCTCAGCCTCAAGTACCTTAACTATAAAAACAGTTAAAGCCCTCACAATGCTGAAAAACAGCCTGTTGTTCTTAAATATATAGCACATGGTTTATTTTATGATTTTTCATACTATATATTTTTGTGAATTTATACACTACCTTGTCTCAAAAAGGATGTAAGGGGCATTAGAAGGAAACAAACAAACAAAAAATAGCAAGGTAGCATAAATTAGAAATATATGAAGAACAAAAAGGGAAAACAAAGAGAGAGACATGAGATGGAGCCAGCCTGTGGTTGCAACATCTATCCTTGAAGTCATGCCTTCTTGGTCCACAAAATGTTGTTTTTGTACCCAGAGAAGGCATAGGAAAGGAAGGCTGCCTCTCCCTGTGTGCAAGGCTGTCAGTAGCAAGCGGGAACACTGTGTGCCCCTAAGGACCACGGACTTGTCACAAATTTAATCAAGCGCTTTGTATAAATCAAGGACAACTTAAGTTATTGGGGTTTTGCTGTTGCTTAAAGATGCATAGATATAATTGTTCCATACATTTCTTTTTAAATTAAAAGTGGGCACACTATGCATAAAATATAAAAATATTCAATAAATCAGAGCAAGTAGGAGTTAATTTATTCCAGTTCCATACTGTAGTCAGTTAAAGGGACAGAATCAGGTGTGTGAGACCTATAGAGGGCTGGAACACATCCTCACAAAGAGAAATGGCACACAACAACTGATCTGTGGAGCTAGGAGGCTTGAGGTTTTGGCTTCAAAATGAATGAATGAACTGGTCTGATTTTAAACAAGTCTACTTGATTTTGAATTCTGACTTTAAAAAGAGGGCAAACAAGAGGTATCAGAAGATTCTTTTGATATTTGAAGCCATTCCAATGTCTCAGTTGTCCACTGATAATGTTAGCAGTGGGTGGGAAGGGCTCTTAGTCAAAGAACTAAAAACACTAGGAACTAGGTAAGGGCTTTGTTATCTCAGTAGCCTCATCTTTTGACAGCATCTAGGTCCCTAGATATTCTCCAAAACATGTATTCACACACACACACATATACACATACACATACACATATGCACACACATTTATGCTCATATGACATGCTCATGCAATACACATAATAACATTCACATACACATTCACACACATATGCATTCACACACACTCGCACATCACATCTTGCTTGGGCTTTTGGAGATTGCAGAAGACTTATCTCCCTCCTTGTCCCCAGAACAAGCAGAACTCCCATTTGCAAAGTTCTTCCCTTCCCCCTCCCCACTTCCCTCACTTGCCCAATGAGCCCTATTCGTCCCTTAGGATCAACTTTAAATGTCACTTTCTCCCAAAAGTTTTCTCTTCAAATCCCAGACTGAAATATCTCTTAAACAACAGCTTCCACAACTTTGCTCAAAGAAGTACACAAGAGATGCATTGCCCTAATATCCAACAGAAAAGACTGGGAAAGTTGAGTGTGTCAGAGAAGGTCTGCCAGGGCGCTCCAACACACCTTCCACAGCCTGACAAGAGCCACGTATGTGAGAGACCAGCACCGAGAAATCAGCAGAGATTAGAAAACTCCGATGGACGGCAACAGATGGGGTATTTATTTATTTCAAATACTTTTTTTTGCTGGGAGAGGCACATGAGATGTATATCTTATTTCCAGAGAAGTCTCAAGGGAGACAGCTGTCATGCGGTTTCATTCCAGAACTCTTTAGTATAGTACAAACAATATAATGGAGGACAGACAGCTTAAATAGCAGACCCCAACAATACAGAGCCACCTCAATTGCAGTTCATTTTACCCAGTAACTTCTTCTTAACACGAAATGAAACGTTCCCTACAATAAAACAGTGCAGTGACCTTTGGGTATTAAATCTGGTTTCATGCTCCAAGACTGTGATCAAAATATTCCCGTGCTATTTTTTTTCTTTCCAAATGGAACAAAGTGCTTTCAGAAAATTTACTGAATCCTTGAAAACCTAATGATCCCTTTATAGCCTCAGGTAAGTTACTGCAAAATTTAATTTCTGCTAACCTACCTGAGATTACAAACAGCAAAATAAATGCGTGGGACTTTCCTGCTGGCTGCATTTCTGCTTTCCTCTCTGACCAACCCTTCAGAGTGTTCCATACTCTTGCAAATCACTCAAGGATGGTCAGTGTCTTGAATTGCCCTCAGGCACCTGTGACATTGACTTTTGTCCCTTCTGGGTCATGGGTGGAGAGAGTTATGGTTCATCCTTTACAAGTCATTCACCTTATTAAAAAAGTTCATTCTACAACCATTTTTTTTATTAGCCAGAGTGAAAAACTGAATGATATTTTATCATTAGAAATAAATAAAATTACCAGGAATAGTAAGTAATATTTTTAAAATGTTTTGTCTCTACATTTAATTGTTCATCGCATCCTTATGATTGAAAATGTTTTCTCGTTGTTGTTATTTTTTTGTTTTGTTTTCCTATACAAAGTCTATTCACTTCCCCCCATTTTTACAGCAGCACCCTGATGTCCTTTTGCTGTATTACTTCTCCCCACTTCGTGGGAACATCAGTTAAGGCACGCTGCTCTCCTTTAGCTAAAAGGCAGACTCATGAGTCAGGCTGGGCTAATGTTGTGTTAACTGACAGGAAAGCAAAATGGTTGACATGGACCTATCCCAGTTCTGGGATCCTAACGAGTTAGGCTCTAATTAGAGCTACAAATTAGTTATTGCAATATATCTCATTTTTCAGCAGTACCATGATTACTGTCTTCTTCCCAGCCTGCTTTTCTGTTGTCCTCTAAAGGTATACGTACCTTTCCAATATTCTTTTTTCCTGCTTAATAAACCAGAATAGATTTCTGGTTCTTGGAACTAAAGAATCCTTATTATAAAATAATTTCTATAACCAGATGTGATGTGGAAGAAAAGGTAGAGAAGATTACAAAAAGACAGGAGACAATAATAGCCCATTGTGTTAGTGAGGAAAAATGGAAGGATAAGTAGCTAGAACTATGGCCAAACTCATGCCATAGACTTGATCCAGGGAGAGGACATCATTGCAGCCACCAGTATTCACTGATGTGGCAGCAGGCGCCAGACTCTGGGTTCTCTGGATGTTACTGAGGCCATCATGGCCTCTGCTCTTTGGATAGTAAACATACTTACTGTTCCCTAACAAAACAATTCTCCAACAAAGTGAAAGGTCCAGTGGGCACATATAGTTGACTATGATCCCATGTTCACATCCCAGATGTGTAGAGGTGGGAAAGTGAGTATCTGCCATTTCAACTGCTATCACAGACACCTGAGTGTGGTGATGTGGAATTTTGCAAGTGACAAGACAGGTGGTAAAGATGGACAACTAGACCAATAGAATAGAGTGAAGACCCCAGAAATAGACCCAGACATAAGAGGGTTATTGTGTTTCAATAAAGAAAGAGTTTTGTTTTTCTACCTTTTTCTGCCTTTTCCAACAAAGGTGGAGAAAGGATGGTCTTTCATACAAGGTACTTGAACAACTGAGTATTCATGTGCAAAAATACCAACGCTGACATATCACTAGCACCATATACAAAACTTACATAAAAACCAATTACAGATATGAAACCTAAAATTCTAAAACTTTTATCAGAAAACACAAGTTAAATCTTTTCGTGTTTGATAAAGCAAAAATTTCTTCAATATAAGAAGTTAGAGCTTTTTGTGAGGATTAAATAAAGTCATACAAGGAAAGCTCTTAAACAAACACCCAGGAGATACTCTGCAATCTCTTGTTGTTCAATGTATACATTACTTTGGGGTTTATGAGTTCTTGTTAATTTTAAATTTATTAGGACCATGGGTCATGATAAACCAGAAAAGGTTATAGAATCTAGGTGATGGGAAACAAACAAACAAACAAAAAACTCTGTTTGATCAGAAAGTGTGGTGGGGAGGGATTATTAGCCACATTTTTATAGAACCAGAAACTGAAGTTAGGAGAGGTTAAGAACTTAAGTTATCCAAGGTCACTATATTAGCTAAAAGTAAATTTGACGTCAAATATTTGCATAGTAAGCTAACAGAAACTTCTACAAATATGGTTTATTTTTCTCTTATAGAAAAATGTCATGGTGGGGACATTGCTGGTGTTGGTTTAGTGGTTCCACTATCAGGACAGGTTCCAAGTCAGGGCTCAAGGTACCCAGCTGTGTAATTGTCTTGACCTTCCCTTTAGGGGTGAAAGAAAGCCTCAGGGTCTTGGTCGTCTGTAGGGGTAGAAGAAGGCCTCAGAGCTTTCAGAGGAGGTACAGGCCAAAGACTTTCTCCTCACATGTCCTTTTATCAACGAGGAGGCATCCCTTCTGGAACCCAGGCAGGCTTCCTCTTATATCTCACTATTCAGAGCTGGTTATAATTTCTGCCCCTGGGTTGCTTGCAGTTTCTGCCTTCCCTGAGCTGAAAGACTCTCTGCTACATATTTGAACAAAATTGGGATTTTGTTAGCAGAGAAAATGGAGGACTGACTTCAATACCAACATGTGCCCCAGTTATACAGACCAACATGGAGATGCCTGGATTCAAGTTGAGTTTTATTACCTCAATCCCAGTTCACTTGCCACTACATTAAACCAGCCTAGCACGGTGGCATTGTGCTAACATCAGGACCCAAGGATGATAGCCACATTTCCTGGCCTCAAGAATGTATAGTTCACCAAGAGGACAGAACCCACTTAACAAGAACAAATAAATTGGTATTTTAAATCTAGCACAATGAAGGCACACACTCACATGCAGAGTATTAACTTTGGGTGCACGGAGGAAGTCTGACTGGAGCAGGTGAGCCTCCCAAAGGAAGTGACATTGTGAGTAGATGTTTTCCAGGTAGAACTGACCACCACTGGGTAAGGGAATGCAGAGAGCAGTATGTTCAAAGGCAAAGAGGAGCAAACTTCACCAATTGGAGTTTAAAATGAAAGAAATATGTGATAGGACTACCAAAAGCCAAGGGTATACAGGGAGGCTGCATGTTTTGTACAGGTGATGGGAAATCAGAAAATCCTATTTGATCAGGGAATGTCAAGATGGTTGGAAGGATCACAGTAAGATTTACACTTAAAAAATGATTTTCCTTCTGCCTTTATATGAAGTGGCCTGGATGATAGCTGAGGTGGCCCCATCCTTTAAAATTTAGATGATTTTAGATTCCATGTCAGGATGTCCATGTCTTATGGGGAAGTTTGGTGCACACCAAGATTCTGGTAAGTTTTAAGGATCCATGTTAGATAGCTCTAATCTACTGAGCATCTTAAAAGAACAGAAATATATTGTCTCAGTTCTACAAGCCAGAAGTCTGAAATCAAGATGTCATCAGGGCCACACTTCTGAAGGCTCCAGGGAAGAATTTTTCCGTGCCTTTCTAGTTTCTGGTAGAGTTAGGCACTCTTGGCTTGTAATGACATAACTGATTTCTATCTTCATCTTTACATGGTCTTCAATTCTCTGTGTCTTCTTCTCCTCTTCTTATAAGGATACCAATCATTGAATTTAGTGATTACCCTAAATCCAGGATGATTGTATCTTGAGATCATTAATTGTATCTACAAATATCCTTTTTCCAAATAATGTCACATTCTGAGGCACTTGACAAACATATATCTGGGGAACACTGCTCAATTCACCATAGGAACTCACAGTCTCTGTTTCTACTCATCTTAATATCTTAATCTTATATCTCATTTTCTTTGGATATACTATCTTTTTTGCTACAAACCAGCTCAGGTGTAAAATTAGTCCCTTTTCTTCATGTGCCCTAAATGCATTCAGCCAAGGTTTTTTTTTTTTTTAATTTTTATTGTTGGTTGTTCAAAACATTACATAGTTCTTGATACATCATATTTCACACTTTGATTCAAGTGGGATATGAACTCCCATTTTTACCCCGTATACAGATTGCAGAATCACATCGGTTACACATCCATTGATTTACATATTGCCATACTAGTGTCTGTTGTATTCTGCTGCCTTTCCTATCCTCTACTATCCCCCCTCCCCCCCTCCCCTCCCCTCCCCTCTTCTCTCTCTACCCCCTCTACTGTAATTCATTTCTCCCCCTTGTATTTTTTTCCCTTTCCCCTCACTTCCTCTTGTAAGTAATTTTGTATACCCCTGAGGGTCTCCTTCCATTTCCATGCAATTTCTCTTCTCTCTCCCTTTCCCTCACCCCTCTCATCCCTGTTTAATGTTAATCTTCTTCTCATGATCTTCGTCCCTACTCTGTTCTTAGTTACTCTCCTTATATCAAAGAAGACATTTGGCATTTGTTTTTAAGGGATTGGCTAGTTTCACTTAGCATAATTTGCTCTAATGCCATCCATTTCCCTGCAAATTCTATGATTTTGTCATTTTTTAATGCAGAGTAATACTCCATTGTGTATAAATGCCACATTTTTTTATCCATTCGTCTATTGAAGGGCATCTAGGTTGGTTCTACAGTCTTGCTTTTGTGAATTGTGCTGCTATGAACATCGATGTAGCAGTGTCCCTGTAGTATGCTCTTTTTTAGGTCTTTAGGGAATAGACTAAGAAGGGGAATAGCTGGGTCAAATGGTGGTTCCATACTGCTTTCCAGATTGGCTGCACCAATTTGCAGTCCCACCAGCAATGTACAAGTGTACCCTTTTCCCCACATCCTCGCCAGCACTTGTTGTTTGACTTCCTAATGGCTGCCAATCTTACTAGAGTGAGATGGTATCTTAGGGTGGTTTTGATTTGCATTTCTATGACTGCTAGAGATGGTGAACATTTTTTCATGTACTTGTTGATTGATTGTATGTCCTCCTCTGAGAAATGTCTGTTCAGGTCCTTGGCCCATTTGTTGATTGGGTTATTTGTTATCTTATTGTCTAATTTTTTGAGTTCTTTGTATACTCTGGATATTAGGGCTCTGTCTGAAGTGTGAGGAGTAAATATTTGTTCCCAGGATGTAGGCTCCCTATTTACCTCTCTTATTGTTTCTTTTGCTGAGAAAAAACTTTTTAGTTTGAGTAAGTCCCATTTGTTGATTCTAGTTATTAACTCTTGTGCTATGGGTGTCCTATTGAGGAATTTGGAGCCCGACCCCACAGTATGTAGATCGTAGCCAACTTTTTCTTCTATCAGATGCCATGTCTCTGATTTGATATCAAGCTCCTTGATCCATTTTGAGTTACCTTTTGTGCATGGCGAGAGAAAGGGATTCAGTTTCATTTTGTTGCATATGGATTTCCAGTTTTCCCAGCACCATTTGTTGAAGATGCTATCCTTCCTCCATTGCATGCTTTTAGCCCCTTTATCAAATATAAGATAGTTGTAGTTTTATGAATTGGTTTCTGTGTCCTCTATTCTGTACCATTGGTCCACCCGCCTGTTTTGGTACCAGTACCATGCTGTTTTTGTTACTATTGCTCTGTAGTATAGTTTGAAGTCTGGTATCGCTATACCACCTGATTCACACTTCCTGCTTAGAATTGTTTTTGCTATTCTGGGTCTTTTATTTTTCCATATGAATTTCATGATTGCTTTCTCTATTTCTACAAGAAATGCCGTTGGGATTTTGATTGGCATTGCATTAAACCTATAGAGAACTTTTGGTAATATTGCCATTTTGATGATGTTAGTTCTGCCTATCCATGAACAGGGTATATTTTTCCATCTTCTAAGATCTTCTTCTATTTCTCTCTTTAGGGTTCTGTAGTTTTCATTGTATAAGTCTTTCACCTCTTTTGTTAGGTTGATTGCCAAGTATTTTATTTTTTTGAGGATATGGGGTGGTTGTCCTCATTTCTATTTCAGAGGATTTGTTGCTGATATACAGGAATGCCTTTGATTTATGCGTGTTGATTTTATATCCTGCCACTTTGCTGAATTCATTTATTAGCTCTAATAGTTTCTTTGTAGACCCTTTTGGGTCTGCTAGGTATAGAATCATGTCATCTGCAAATAGTGATAGTTTGAGTTCTTCTTTTCCTATTTTTATGCCTTTAATTTCTTTCATCTGTCTAATTGCTCTGGCCAGTGTTTCGAGAACTATGTTGAACAGAAGTGGTGAGAGAGGGCATCCCTGTCTTGTTCCAGATTTTAGAAGGAATGCCTTCAGTTTTTCTCCATTCAGAATGATGCTAGCCTGAGGCTTAACATAGATTGCTTTTACAATATTGAGGTATTTTCCTGTTATCCCTAGTTTTTCTAGAGTTTTGAACATAAAGCGTTGCTGTACTTTGTCGAATGCTTTTTCTGCATCTATCGAGATGATCATATGGTTCTTATTTTTAAGCCTATTGATGTGGTGAATAACATTTATTGATTTCCGTATATTGAACCAGCCTTGCATCCCAGGGATGAATCCTACCTGATCATGGTGCACAATTTTTTTGGATATGTTTTTGTATCCAATTTGCCAGAATTTTATTGAGAATTTTTGCATCTAGGTTCATTAGAGATATTGGTCTGTAGTTTTCTTTCTTTGAAGTGTCTTTGTCTGGTTTAGGAATCAGGGTGATGTTGGCCTCGTAGAATGAATTTGGAAGTTCTCCCTCTTTTTCTATTTCTTGCAGCCAAGGTATTTTTGAACACAAATTACTTCATTGAAGTTTGAAACAATGACAGGGTACACTTTTCAACAACGCATACATAAACTTACAATAGCAGGAATTTGTGTTCTTAAATGTCCTGTGGTTAACCTGCTCTAGAAATTAACCATTCACAAGCTTTCATCGAATCCCAGAACTCCACTTAATGCCTGTCCCCTACTTCCTTCTACCTACCCTGCTATGATTCCCTCTCTGAACTCCTCCTTTCTGCCAGTGCCTCTGATTCTGATTAATTTCTTACAAGGTTTATTTGAACTGTTTATTTCACTATCCTTTCACATCCTGCCCTCAAGAAGTAATCTTCGATGTGTATCAAAGTGTTGCTAAACCAAAATAGTTCACTCTAAAAGGAGCTGAGAGCAATCTATCAAAATATTAACCATTTCATTCTTATACAATTCAAAGAATGATAAATGACACAAAATTCAAAAACTTTGGTGCATGGATTTAAAGATGTACTCTTTGAAGTGGTTGAATGTTTTTACTTCAAATAAGTTCCACTATAATGCACATGGGAGACTCATTTAAGCAGTTACTTAAAGCTCTGATTGAGACAGATGTGTTTATTTCTGCCTCACTAATAAAAAATAAGCAGAAAATTTATAACTGTGTATATGGAATACTTATGATGCATATATGTATATAATCAGTATGTATATGTTTAATAAGTGTGTATAATGCATATTATATATATGCACTATATATATCATGTATATTAGTGTTACTGTATGTAAGTATTTATGTACAGAATTAGCATGTAAGCATACTGTTAATAAGTAAGTCCTTTGCCAAGTGATATACATTGAGTACCTAATTTAATACTCACAATTAGGAAGTAGCTATTGTTATTTCTTTCATTTTACAGGTAAGGAATTGAGACTTAGCAATGTGCAGTGCCTTGCCCAAGGGTAGATGACTTAAAAAGTGATAGAGCCTATCTCTGGCAGTGTCCTTGCTCTCAATCCAATAATTATCTACATATAAGGACACACATTAAAATGTTAAGCAGTGGATATAACTGGAGAAAGGGGCAGGATAATGGTTGATTAAAATATACTTTTTGAGATTTAAGTTTTTTACAATGGACACATACTACATATGTAATAAAAAACCTGTCCATCTTACCTACCAATTAATATTATAAATAGACAATCACATCAGTTTCATAACTGACTGAAAACAGTGCAGTTATGAAAAAAATCAACATTAAACTAGAATAATATGACTGCCTAATATTTTGTATAGCATTTTATAAATACAAACCGTGGTCACATGGTGTCATTTAATCCTTGTGATAACTTTGTGCGTCAGAAATGGTAAATATGGTGTATTATCATCCTTTCCCATTTTTTTTGAAATTAAGATCAAAGAGTAAATGGACTCTCCATTCTCATAAAGTCATAAAAAATACTAGCTGTTCCTCAAACTCCTTGTGGATCGAGGACACATCTGTCTCCAACCACTAGCACTAAACTTACTACGTAGTAGGTGCTAAACAAATATTGAATGAATGAAATTCATTCTTATTCATACTTCTACCCTTTGACTTCTATCTCTGGCCAGTTCCCCAATCAGGCCTTTCCAAGTCTGTCTTCTTAGTTACCACCCTTAAAAGGAATTACATGCAAAAATGGAGAGGATTCAGAGAACCATTTAAGCTTTTGCGTAGATGTGCAAGTGGTAAAATACCCATGACATGAAGTTTGCCATTTAAAATGTGCAGTTCAATGGCATTTAGTACATTCACAATATTATGCAACCATCGCCACCACTCTCTAATTCCAGAGCATTTGCATCATCCCACACAGGAAACCCATAGTCATGAGGCAGTCACTTCCCATTCCCTCATCCCCTCCTTCCCTGGCAACCACTAATCTGCTTTTGTCTCTATGGATTTGCCTCTTCTGGATATTTCATATAAATAGACTCACAGAACATGTGGCCTTTTGTGTCTGGCTTCTTTCATGTAGCAGAAGGCTTTTGAGAATCATCTGTGTTGTGATGTGCATCACCACTTCATTCCTTTCCATCTCCACTGTATGGATGCATCATTGCAGCATTTTTTTAAAAAGAGAAAGTGAGTCCTGGTAGGAAGCAATTTCCAGGGGAATAGCAAGCTATAGCCTAACTTCTCTTGGGCCTCCAGCCTGAGAAGTGTGTGTTTCGGGAAGATGTAGAAAGTTATTATTCAGGCTATTGAGGACAATGTAAAAGAAAGTCAGCAGACAGGAGGACAGAAACGGTTCTTAGCTGAGTTCAAGGAACAACTTCTCAATGACTAGATGGGAACTTAAGATGGGCAATTAGGGTGGGAAATTGTCATTGAAGAGAGTTATGGAATCTAATCTCTGACCTTCAGCAAAAGGAAGGTCATCTCTTCATTCCAAATGAGGATTTGTGGGGCCTTCTCTACCCAAAAGCATGGGATTTAGTCAGGTGACATTTCAAAATAATTCACCACTATTACTCTAGGACCATGAAAAGTACAGAAAAGCTAGTCACAGAGTTTGAGAAAACATAATACTTACCATTTCACTAACTTAAAATTCTGTCAATTGGCTATCCTGATAGAAAGGGACAAGTGACTTTTGTGTATGTGTGTGTGTGTGTGTGTGTGTGTGTGTGTGGTGCTGGGGGTAATACCCAGGGCCATGTACATGCAAGGCAAGCCATCTACCAACTGAGCTATAATTCCCAGCCCAACAAGTGACATTTTGACAGAGAAACAAACTAATTAGAGGAATGAATCAGTAATTGATGGCATGGATCATAATTCATACTACAAAGAAAAAACCCAGCTCCTCTTCTGGATTTTATTTTGGTTAGGGATAATTATGTTTAGGTGAAAAGAAATGAAACTCCTAATTGCAAGTTAACATCAGTTCTTAACATCTTATGCTCCTCCTCATTCCCCCACCAAAAAAAAAGAAAGAGTTATCATTTCCTTAATTTTAAACTCAAATTAATATAAAGTACT
This sequence comes from Callospermophilus lateralis, assembly GCF_048772815.1. Classification (NCBI taxonomy): domain Eukaryota; kingdom Metazoa; phylum Chordata; class Mammalia; order Rodentia; family Sciuridae; genus Callospermophilus; species Callospermophilus lateralis. Next base: position 34,965,006 of record NC_135313.1, on the reverse strand, counting down.
TGGAAGGAAAAATTATCTAGGAAGATTTAAAATATTTAACTTTCAAGTCATCAGACTCAGATGCCTTAAGAAAAACAGGCATGAGTGCTTTCAAGCCAGTTTTAAGTCCTAATCCTTGAATGTTTAAATAGACATTGCACACACAGATGTAGTGTGTGAACCAGTCTCTGTTTTAAGGGGGGAAAAGATTACGTTTTGGTGTTTACCCAAAAGCTGACTAAAACACATTCCATTTGGCCCTGACGTACAGAAATTAGAGTTTTAGAAACTGGAAAGGGAATTTTATGTCTAGATTGAATGTGGTGTATGTTTTATAGATATTACAAGAAGTTTCTCCTTCCATCCACCTTTTACTGCCATCAAAGAGGTGATTGTGTGAACAAAATAACACAGCAACATGTCACATTCCATTTACATTGATTTATCAAATCCAGGAAGGAGCCTTCGCACTTTCTGGACTAGTGATCCGCAATGGACCTATGAAAGAAGCTGAGAAATGGAGAGTTTTCAAAGAAAATACACATTAGAAATAAGCATGCCCAAATATTTTTTTGTACACACTTTTAAATTTATTTATTTGGGATATAAAAAGTGAGTCTAGAGCAGCAATATGACTCTTGGAGGTCCCAGATACTTTGACCTTTATGGACTCCTTTCCTTCAGTCAAAATAAAAGTTATAAATTATTGTATGACTGCATTGGTATACAGATGAATGTAATCTAGACTGGATATGTTATTGTGCTCTCATTATGGGTATATCCAGTTATTTCTTATGATTTTAAGAGAAACAAAGATTAAAACATTTTCCTGGACCCCTAGAAGTTTTGTGGGCCATAAATATGTGCTTCCTGCATCTAATGGGAACATCAGTCCCTGAGTTAGTCCGCCAACAAATACTTAGCCCATATGGTGAGCAGAGATCTGGATGAGGCCCTGGGGGGACAGGAAGAAGAGTGATATAAGACTCAAATATGATTACACTGAGGAAAGTTTAAGTCATAGAGAGGTAAGAAGCTAAGAAGGGAGAGGTGCCAGTGGGGGAAGAGCACGGAGGGGTGAGTGAAGGATGAAGGGTGTGAAAGCAGCATATTAGGTAGGAAGGTGTTGCTGCATCCAGATTAAAGTGTTAAGGGCCAAGTGGGCTCAATGACGGGGGAGATGGTAATGGAGAAAACAGACTTGATTGAGAAAGGACATGAAGAACGAGAATAGAGAAGTCACCCATGATGCTGTTATGTTAGATGGCATCTTATGCCACATTAGTATGATTTCCCTATGTGTTGGTCTTCAATATTTTATTTTAAATGTTCTGTCTCTATTTCTTATTCCCACAAAAAGACAAGCCAGGACTTATAAGTGAAATTAAAATGTGGCCTCAATTGAGCTATGTGGCCATGTTGACATCTTGTTCTCATCAGCCAGCTCAACACTCCACATTTGTCAGAAAAGGAAGTATAATTTAAAAGGAGAGTGGCTCACATCTGTGTTCTGGACCTTTAAATTGTGACAGCTTCGTCAAAGTGTCCTTGCCACCCACCACACTATGGAAAGTTCCCTAGTAACAGCTATGGAAGAGATGACCCATTTGGGTGGAAATTGAAATCAGCATCTCAATACTATTTTTGGTTCGGTTTCAACATCATGTGTTCCGCCTTTCAAACTGGCACCAATCACAGTGGTAGTGTAGAGTACTTTGAAATAACCTTCCAGATATTTTTAGTGTTTTCTCTGCAAAAATACCAATGTTCCAGAAAATAATAAGAAGAAGAATATAAGAAGAGTAGAAAGTCCAGACCCAGGACCATTCAAAGATATGCTGCAATATGATAATTGCTTAGGGACTGGGAAATTCATATATGATGAAGATAGAATCTGCCATCATAGAACTCACGGTCATTGGAGGAGAGTAGCAAAGAAACCAGATGATGATGTTATGATATAATTTATATTAATGCTGAGATATGTCAAGGATGCTGTAGGAATACAGAGAGAGTTCACCTAACACCTGCAGGGATAAAAAGAAAGTGAGTCAGGAAGGTTTACAGGAGAGGGTGCCCATTAGGCAAGACTAATACTGCTAGTTATCTATCCAATATCCACTCCCTTCCTTATTAACACAAAGCCCACTTCTATTCAGTGTGGCAACATCCTCATCTGACAGATTTCAGTTTTGAGTCTCCCTAATGATCAGGTAACTATATTCTAACTAGTGATATGTAAATGGACATTGTGATGAGTTCACCATGAAGATTCCTTAAATGGGGGGGTCATACAGTTATATCTTTTCTTCTTTCTCTCATTTTTCTTTTTTAATTAGAATGTGGATGTGATAACTGGGGCTCCAGCACCCATCTTGACCAGTTGGTAAGTTTGAGAATAGGCTCTAAAGACTAAGGAAGGTGGAGTATAACAATTAAAGAATCTGAGTTCCTTATGATCATTATGCCCACCATATAGCTCTGAACTTCTGCCTTGGGATTCCCTTTATGGGAAAAAATACTCCTATATCTTATCTATCAGCATTTTGGGTTTTCATCCTAACCTATGTTGCACCCATTGAGCTAAGTTTTGAATGATTAGTTGGAATCAGCAATGTGGACAGGAGGCAGAGGGAGAAATTTTGGTGAAGCTGTAGAAGCAAGAAGGCACAGGGAGTGCTCAGGAACCAGCAGGTGGTTTTGTTTGGCAATGGGGTCAGGGAGTAGAGCAGCTAGTCTCTCTCAAGCCAGCTACATACACCAGCACGCCTAGTCCTTTAGTCATAAATGTGTGGCTGCATCTGAAGACTGCCATTTACTTGCTGGCCTCAGAGCACAGGTGGGAGCCTGGGGCTTACTGAAATGGAGAGATGGTACCTGTCTAGTAACAGAAAGGGGAGGACAGAGCAGATGTTGTCAGGGCTGTATTATATATTCAGGACCTTCTGCTCTGGAAGGTTGATGTGAGGAGGAAAGGAAGCCTGGAAGAGAAGGGGTTTAAGGAGAAGTTGCTACTCGTTTATGCCATTGTGTCTTTGTATATCCAGTTTTCCCTAATTAAAATGATTTCATGCTTCCCCTCCTCCTCCTTCCTGCCTGCTCCAGAATTTGTTTGGGTTCCTTTGCAAAGACTTCTTTGACAGCTCCCTTGCCTCTGAACTCTCTTACCCTATACTGTGGGGGAAAAAATAGGAAAAACTAGGGTTTTAGAAACACCTGGACCTATGACCTTGGATATTCAAACTCTCTAAGCATCAGTTTTCTCAACCGCACAATGAAGAAAAAATCACTACCTTGAAGAGTTGTTACAAAGGTTCAGAGAATGCATATAAAGCACTTAGCACTAGGACTGGTATAAAATAGGCGTTTAATTGGCAGTAGCTTAGGGCAGTATTTCTACAGTACAGAGTATATGCTTAAATTGCTCTCAGTTTTGGTGGATCCAGTCCCCAGGGTTTCTGTATATTGTGATCCTGGACCAAGATATCCATCAATTGGAACCTTTAATCTATAGTTCCCTTTCCAATTCAATCACCACACTACCTTTCAATCAGGGAAGGATCTCACAGTTCATTCTGGTTTTGAACGAAGGCTTGTAAGGTCTCAGATGCAGAACTGAAGCTCCCTAAGGGCAGAAATGGGATTCAAGCACAGATAAAACCTAGTGCAGTGAGGAACACATAAGGGACAGTGAATGCATGCTTAATTGCTGAGTGAATGGCTTCTCTTTTGAGGGGCAATGGGGGTACTGGGGATTGAACTCATGGAAACTCGACCACTGACCCCCATCCCTAAGCCTATTTTGTATTTTTTTTAGAGACAGGGTCTCACTGAGTTGCTTAGTGCCTTGCTTTTGCTGAGGCTGGCTTTGAACTTGCAATCTTCCTGCCTCAGCCTCCCCAGCTACTGGGTCTGGCCAATGTCTTCTCTTTTTTTCAAAAAGCAGTTCCCTTTCCCTTTATTTCCACTTAGGTTACTGAAATATCCCTGTCCTCTCAAAAAATCAGCACTTGCACATTTTTAAATCTTGATTTATGCAACTTAATTCTTCATCACTTTCTTTTGTGAAAGTTTAGTCTTGACAGAACAGATAGTAAAAAGCAAAGGAAGATCTTTGGGAAAAATAGGACTCTTGAAAGCTCTATGAAAAGACCCTGAGCAGGCCAAGCATGTACTCAGCTCCCACCTGGACTAGGCAGCACCAACGACACAAAAGCAAGGTCTGTGTTCTCGCTCCACAAAGCACCTGATTCATGAGACAGCTTTGCAGGAATTTAATTAGTGAAGGAATGTGCAAAGCTTAAGCGCTTCAGATGTCATTAACCACTGGGGAGGGGAGAGGGAGGAGAAGAAAGCCTAACAGATGTTTGATTCAGCCTCGTTCCTGTGAAACAGATCGTTGCACACATCGTTTTTCTATTTGGGTAGCTCTTAGGTAAATGTTGTTAATGATATTTCATTCTTTCAGGGGCCTGGTTTAACATGTATCCAGTTTAAAATGAAGAGAAAAGCACCTTCTGCTTCATGAGCGGAAATAGGTTGATATTTTCTAAAATTTCTGGTTAGTTCAGGGTTGCCTTTCTAAAGTCATTTTATCAACCCATTGGGTGACTGTTGATCTGTGAGGTGGATGACTATGGATCTTTAGGTTCAGAAAGTTAAATCTGTCAAGGAACCGCATGTTTGGGTCTTAATGGCTTACAAGTGTTTAATAGCACATTTCTCCTTCTAAATTAGATCAGGATCTTGTGCAGGGGACGTGCTGTGTGACTGCCAGCCGTCAGGGAAGCTTCCGGGCTATCCTCAAAAGCAGATGACTAGTAGAGTGCACTTGAACTAGATGCCAACTGGTTGAAATGTACAGCATTTGCTGCCCTTTCACCAAAACAAAAACTGCATTTCTACAAAGAGAAGCAAGCTTCAAGATCCAATGTTGTCATAGAAATAAGAAGTGCAAGAGTCTCAAGGCCAGACGATGCATCTCTACAAGCTCCTGTTTACAGCCTATTTGTCAATGCCTATTTCCAGTCCTTTCTGATGTTCACATCTCAGGGTACTCAATTTTGGGTAGTAGAATCAGAAGGGGAAGAAGAAGAGGAATACCAACTAGACTTGTTTTAAATTCCACCTATAGGCTCCAATCTAGTTTTGAGTATTCCAAAGAGCAGGTGCCTGGAACTCTTTTTTCTCAGTAGAAGTGTCAGCATAATGGTGCTAGGCAACTGATTACTGCCAAATCTAAATTATACTCTTTTAAAACATAATACTCACCACTCACAGGACAGAAAAAGGAAATCAGCAAAGCAGACTTCCTCTTTGGTCTCCTTGATTTCTGGACCTTCCTACTACAAAACCCTTAGAAATTTACACTTAACTATCTGCCCACTATCCTTAAGGATGTAGTATGCCCTTTGTAAATTTGACTAGTCAGATATATAATACAGGATTTCTATAAAGGGTAATTGATCCCAAGATTAAAAATTTTTCTTATATTTATATGTGACACAAAATATTTTGGACAGTTAGTTATGTTTCTTCTGCAGCTCTATCCTTTCAACTTTTTTATTACATTGAATGCTTTTAAATTTACTCTTTTATTCAACCACCAACTATTTGTTGCATTTCTGCTCTGTAAGACACAGTTCCTACATTCACAGTTAGTTGGCAATTTGAAGGCAGATGAAGCTGAGCTAGGGCTTGCTGCATAGGGGAATTGATAGAGAGTTGTTAGGATTGGGTTCTCTCTGTACAGTTGTGTTAGTTGTACACTGATGGGGTTGCCCAGGCAAAGAGGCCAGTGAGCTTTGTGCCAGTCTGAAAATATCTCCAACTAGAGGAAGGGAGCCTTTTCTCAAATCTCATAAAAGCATTTTACATGTTAGCAGTGAACTCATTGGGATACATATATCCTTTACAAACCATAATTTTAATTACCATAATAGTAATTCTATTTCATATTTCTGTCCTAAAATTTTTAAATATTCAAATATTTATATTGTGTTCACCTGATTTTAGAATTTGTGGTCAAGTCTCTGGAATGGTTAGGTTAGTACTAGTTACACCCTTTTAATAGTGCAGGTGGATAGCAGAGCAGACCTCTATACCCGACCCTCAACAAGTGGCAGAGAAAGGTAGCTGGTGAGGTCACAAGGGCAATTTTCTGAGTCCTTCAAAAAGAATAAAGGGTACAAAGCAAAGTAATTTCTAACACTGCATTTTTTTTATACCAAAGATTGAACCCGGGGTGCTTAGCCACTAAGCCACATCCCCAGCCCTTTTTATTTTTATTTAGAACAAGGTCTTGCTAAGCTGCTTAAGGCTTTGCTAAGTTGCTGAGGCTGGCTTTGAACTTGTGATTCTACTGCCTCAACCTCTTGAGCTGCTGGGATTACAGGTGTGTGCCACCACATGCAGCCTAATACATTGCATCTTCAGTCAACATAGGCAGGTTAAAAAAAATTTTTTTTAAAGAGTACAGTCTTTAAGAATAGAACTTGTGGCAAACTCTCTCATAAACATGTTTTCCCACCAACATTTTCTGAACAATTTAATAAGAGCCAAGATAAGGGGAACTTCCTGGAGAAAAATTTAAATACCAACAGATCGGGGTTTTTGCTTGTTTGTGATTTTGTTTTGTGCTTAGTTTTAAAAAAATATTTAGCATACTTCTGTTCATTTTCCCCCCCATGAATTCTTCTATTTTCTAGGAGGTTTACAAACCCTCTGCTTTGCTGCCATGTCTGTTTCAGGAAAGTAACTCCACAGTTAGCAAAGGATAACTGTGTACAAAATGGTAAATCCAGAGAGGCTCTGTTTTACTGTCATTCAATTACTTGCTGGAATGTTATGTGGAAGGCATAGCTTTTGTCTGTGGTTGTGCAAAGAAATGTTCTAGATCTACTCTGCTAAAGTAAGTGGGGTCAGATTTGGAACTGTAACCCAGTAGACTGGAAGGGTTCCCATAAAGACAGGACAAGAGGCAGGTTTTCATGAGTCTGTCTACCATGCCTGCTCACCTTGTCTTCTGGAGGAGGGTATCCCACTGGGAAAAAGGCCTACTGTCCTCCCAGGAGGACCAACTTAGGATGAAATCCGTATTTCCTCTGCCCATCACCTCTGATTTTTCTTTATACAATGTTTGTTTCTCCCTAAGCTCTATTGAATGCATAATTTGTTGCTCACTGATTTCTGATGTGACTTAGCAAAGAAACCCAGATACAAACATCTTTGAAGGAAATCATTCTCTTTGTACCTATAGGACTTACTGAGTATCCTTTGGGAGCGTCCATCCAGCCTGTTCTGTTTTAATACTATTGCCTCTTAGTTTAAAGGATTCAGTTCCTTTATGAACCAACATTCTCCGTAGTGGGAGTGTATCCTGCTTTCTCTCTTTTCTAGTATGACCCTAAAAGTTTTTACAAAAACAACTCTACATTACCATGAAGGAGACAGAGGCTTATTTTATTCTCCCTTATAATTTTTTACTTTAATCATTCCCTCCCAATTTTGCTCAGTGTGGTGCTTCTCAGGAGTCCCCTTAGGGTCCTCTAAAGATGGTGATAGAGCCCCTGACATTCTAGGGCACCAAGTTCTCCATTCGCTTTTTTTCTGTCCTACTCAATGTTTTTGTTATATGGACTTGACTTGGCCTTTTGGAAAATTTTAAATTATTTAATAATTCATTCAACAAAGATATTTACTCAGTTCTTACTGAGACTCACTTCTTACAGGAGATGTGATAAGGACAGGGGTTACAAAGATGAACAAGCCTTGGTTCACATCCTCTAGGGGCTCATAGCTGGGTGTGGTGGCACATACCTGTAATCCCAGTGGCTCAGGAGGCTGAGGCAGGAGGACAGCATATTCAAAGCCAGCTTCAGCAACATAGTGAGGTTCTAAGCAACTTAATAAGACCCTGTCTTAAAATGAAAAATTTAAAAAGGGCTGGAGATGTGCCTCTGGATTCAATCCCCAGTCCAAAAAAGAATTATCAGGACATAGGCAAGTGGCCCCACCCCAAGCCTCAGAGGGCCATGCACTTGGCAAACCTTCCTCAAAGGTGGCCCTGCCTCTGGAACACAAGACTCAGAGTGAAGAACTGTGATGCCAGATAGAACTCTGTAGGCTTCACCCCAGTTTCTCTCCATTCAGATATTCTCCAACCCTCTAACCCAGTGTATGGGATTAACCAGACAGCCTAAGAAAGTTCATAATATTTGTCTAGAGGATGGCTCCAGCCAATGAACAATGGGGTTCTGAGACAGCCATTTAGCCACAAATCACAACCATTGGACTGCAAGGTATTTCATTCAAAGGACCCTACAAGAGCAGGTCAACAGAATAGTGCTGACATACTGATTTGGGGTGACTCTTGTTGATATTGGACTTGGGGTAAGACTACGGCTCTGAACTCAGGATGTTCCACTGCCCACTCTTGGATTTGAGTTGGATTTTGTGAGCCCCGCTGGCTATCACCCATTTGTAGTGCCACTGTGATCTATAGAACCCAAACAGGGGAAGTTGGTTCAGATATCCATTACCCTGTATAGCTTCTCTGCTTGGGCACTCATGATGGTCACTGATCCCACAGGCTTCATCTTACCTGTTGAGCAGACTCCAAAGGCTGCACCTAAAAGACTCTTCTGATTGATATACTCTCTTGTGTTCCATGTTGACATGAGTGTCTTAGTCTTCAGGGCTAGTTTTCAAGAAGGATCAACATTTTTTTTAATATAAAATAGTACTATTTTTCTCACTCATCCCAGAGGTCCTTTGCCTCTCTTCCCCTCTGGCGAAAGTGTACAGGTAGGTAGTCAGCACTGAGAGAGATCCCATACCAGAAAGATACTGATTGCACTACAAAGAGAAATATTGTTCTATACCTAGGCTGTAAAATTCCAAAAGGAAATCTTTACATGACCAGAACATGAGTTATTGCTCACATTTTTCTGCAAACTTTGGATAAGATTTGGACTTTGATCATCATCAGTGAAACACAGTACCAACCTTTGAGAGAGCCACTCGAGTATTCGTGGGCTGCAGACTGCATGAGGCAGCATGATGAGCTCTGCTGTGACCACCATTAAATAATTGCTGTTCAGGAACTACAGAGGCCAAAATATATATTGTTTTAATATAAAAGGTCCTAAAGAGCCATGACATTGTGTGTAATAACAGGGTTGCAACCTTTTACTTGTGGAGAGAGATATAAAATCAGCTAAGACCTGCACATTTGACAGTAAAGAGCATGGCGAGATGGCTCCTGCACTTGAACAGGAAACCTTAGTGTCTGGCTGTCTTCATGTTCACTGACTACACTGTGAAGAAATGGGTAAGTACTTCTTCTCTATCCACTTTTCAAAATCCTTATCACTAAACTACTGCACCTGCCGTGGGCCCAAGAATTTTATAATATATTTTTATAATAAAATATTTTATGCAGACAAGTGTCTTACAAAAAATATTTACCTGGGCTCTCCAAATCCATATGCTCATGTGGCTAGCAGCATAATTTCTACTTTAATCACCCCTCCCCCACATTTTTCTCAGTGTGGTGCTTCTCAGGAATCCCCTTAGAGTCCCCTGAAGATAGTGATGGAGCCCCTGCCATTCTAGGGCAGCAAGTTCTCCATAGGCTTTTTTTCTGTCCTGCTCAATGTTTTCATTATATGGACTTGACTTGGCCTTTTGGAAATTTTTAAATTATTTAATAATCCATTCAACAAAGATATTTACTCAGTTCTTACTGAGACTCAGTTCTTACAGGAGATGTGATAAGCACAGGGGTTACAAAGATGAACAAGCCTTGGTCCACATCCTCTAGGGGCTCACAGTGTAATGGAAAGACAGGTGGATAAACATACAGTGGCAACAGCAAGTAGGAGCTACCAAAGGCTGCACCTATACTTTAGGTGCAGAGTATAGGTTGAGTAAAGAGCTGTGGTTGGGCAGTTCCAAGAGAAAGACAGAAGGAGGTTTCATAGACATCTCTTTAAATAACTCTGTTTAAACTAAACTTCGAAAGATAGGTAGAGGGTTACCAGGCCCAAGGACAGAAGGGAATGGGCCGTTAAGCCATTGAGCACAAGCAATCAGATGGACTGGATGCACAAAGAAAACTTCAAGTAGGTTCTCTGGGGTGCAAGGAGGGATAGTAACTGGAAGCTGGAAGGAGCAAGACTAAAGAGGACTAAATGTGGCATGATGAGGAACCTGGGCGTTATATCAGGAACTGCAAAGAACCACAGATAGCATGAGGTTACAAGGCATGCAATCTCTTTTGTTGGTGGCACTGGGAGGACTTGAACCCAGAGCGTTATGCATGCACAGCCTACTCATGATCTTACTTTGTTTTAGAAATTTATCTCTGGGAATGATATAGATTCTGATTTGGGAAGATGTTGAGTACAAGAGAAAGTTAGAAGGATGTTGTGGAAGGCAGTTCAGAGGGGATTGAGAGAGGAAGGCTAAAGCTGTAAGGGAGAGAGAGGTCAGGTTAGTGATTGGGAATCCGCATGGATGAAGTAGTCACCATAATGATGGCAAGTGTTAGGACAGCTGATCTGTTGGAAATGTTTTGTCTAGAAGAAAATTCAAATAATGGTGGGATATTCTCCTCCCCAATCAGAATTCTGGAAATAGAAGACTATTGGCATTGGTGAGAGTTATATGTACTCAGGGCTGCTGGTATTTCTGCTCTGGACATCATTCAAGGCAGGAGGAAGGGGAAGAGACTGCCCAGGCAGCATCTGTCCCTCTGTCCTGGTTTTTTTCAATCCCAACTGTCTGCTGTCTTCTACCCTGACCAAAAAAAAAAAAAAAAGAGAGCAGAAAGCAGTGTGTGCATCACCAGAGCAGAGCAGAAGGATAAAGCAGACCCAAGCAGTGGGGACTTGTGCCCAAGTTGAACTTGCCCAGGCTTTGTTGTCTCCTGTTGGGACTTTGCTCCCCTAGAAGTAGAAAGGGTAAGCACCAGAATGAATGATAGCACCGATGTGGACGAGAATGGTATTGTGAGGGGGCTCAGCTCCAGATTAAGCAACATAATCTGTAAGCAAGGTGCTGAGTCAACTTTCTTCAAGGACTTTCATCAGGAGGGCAAAATGACAGAATAATAATAGCCATTATTTTGTCAGGAGACACACTATATGGTGTATATACTTATCTCAGCGAATCTCAAATTTGAGGTAGATATCATCACCCCATTTTTAAGAAGAGAATTGAAGAAGCCCTGAATACTCCCCTCGCCAAAGATAACACAGCTAGCAAGTGACAAGCCAGGAATCCAGCTGAAGCAGGTCACCCAGAGGCAATGCATGTAGTTATCTGTGGTGATATTTCTGGTCTTGGCCCAGGAGAACCAGATCTCAAAAGTCCATCCTGAGCTGAAGCTTTAGCGTTGGGGAAAGTATTGCTCACCATGCCAGGATCCTTCCTGCTAGTAACTCTCTTCTTCATATCACAGCTCTACAGCTGTACACAGGGATTTCTTTGTATAGTCTAAGGGCAGAATGCTGTTCCTTTTTCCTTTGTCTGAATCATATGAATGATTACCCCAAGTGTATTCTAATCAACGCTTCTTTTCATCTCTGATGAACAAATATGTAGGGCCCTGACGTGTGCTAAGTACTGTAGTGCCCCAGGCATGAAATCTTGAACACTCTCCCTCGATTCCAGCATCTATTGTCAACTACCAGAGAATTATTCTGTTTGTTTTTGTGCTAAAGTCATAGCATTAATATTCACTTGCAACAGTACTCCTATAACATTGCTATATGCTTACAACTGGTATAAATGTTGCATATAATAAATACAGCGAGCCTGGAATTATAAGTGCCCTTCTTTAGGAAAAAAAAAAACATTTTAAAGGTAGGAAAGAGATTAGGATTAAAGACAGCAAAGTCTGAGCACAATAGTTTTGGAGGATACGAAGGTGAACAAGACCAGGTCTTCATCCTGGGGAATTGGAGAGCTCTTCCCGGTTATCATCTACCACTGCTGGGTTCTGACTGGGCTAGAGGAGTTGTCCCAGTATTCAGGCATTGCTTGAATCAACTGCTGAATAATTGCCCTTAGAAAGTAACAGTTGAATGCCTTTTCAAAGGAGATTTGAAACCTGGTAGTCTTTAAATAAAAGACATTTGCTTATCTCCAGAATTATTTTATTACAGCTCTTCAGGAGGTGCACATATAATTTAGTGACCTTGTAAATTCCTTTCCAGCCCCTGGATTTCCACCCTCCCTTGGTAGATGAAAAGCAACTGTAGCAGTACTCTTTGCCTTCTTTTTACTTTTCTGTACTGTCAACCTCCTCGGCTTTAGAGTGTACTGGTTTCCATGGAAACAGCAATGTCCTTGCTGTGGACAAAACTTAATCACAGCCAAAAGGGTGAAGTAAAGTACATTTTTATCTTGGATTGAAATTTGTATCATGACTCACGAAATGGAAGAAAGAAAGTAGAAGAAGAAAAGCAGGAGGATAAGAAGGATGGGGGAGGGGGAAGGAAGGAAGGTAGAAGGAAGGGAGATGGGGATTGAAAATGATACCCTGTGTGTCTGCCTGAAAGGAGGCTTGGAGCAGAGGCTGTCAGCTGAAGGTACTGCATCCCTTACTATGTGCCAGGCTGGGTCTGTCCGAGGTCTCACGAAGGCTCTGTCAAACCAGAGCATTGGCTGGCCCTACAGCCAGCTGGTGTGATGTGATTGGAGCGTCACTGCCCCAGTCACTGAGCCTGAAATGCTTCCATTAACACAGACTCCCTTAGGAATAGTTTTCAGTCATGAAACGGGTGCCACTAAATGAAATAACAGCTTAAGCCACCATCAACTTATATTTTTTAGAGCATAATTTGCTCAGGTCCCTTTTAAGCACTGGCAATTAGTTGAGGGCAAGCCACTCTGGCACTTAGTAGTCACATAATAAAGTCAGGAGTCACCAGAGAGACTCCTATCTGCTCTTTAGTTCTCAGGTCCTGCTGACCTGTGAGCTGGTCCCGTCCTCTGAGCACTTGCCCAGTGGATCCATCAAGGAGCAGGGCCAGGTGCCTGGGGTTTGGTGCCACTGTGATTTTGGAATCTCTTTCAGAAAAAGGATACATGTTTATAAAGTTAAATACAAGCCTTGAAAGGGGTCTGTGCAAATAAAGGGCTTAAGCTTCATTAGCTCCATAGTAATTTGTCCCTGCGTCTACTATCTAATTTAATCTTTGAAACAACATCATGAGGGACATAATTATCTCTTTTAACAGCTAAGAAATTTGAAGTTTTATGAAAGTCATCAAAATTTATTAATTTACTAAACCAAGGGCTTAACTATCAGTCCTTGGGATTGATAATTAGGGATAGATCATTGGGGAATGTCTCCATTGCTACTTTTGTATTTTTACATCAGTTGTAACATGCAGAATGCATCCCACTTTTCCAAAATGTGACTTTCATTTCCCCTCCAAATCCAAGCCAGCTGATGGAATTGGATTTCAGCTGTGGTTGGAGTGCTTGAGATGGTATCGCATATCCAGCTTGCAAATAATTGATCGGTTTCCTGCAATGCGTGCCTACGCCACAGAACAGAGATGGAAACCGAGACTGTCAATTGGTTGGCTGGTTGATATCCACAGGCAATGTGCAGCCAGTGTTTCAGGAATGGAAATCAGGTTCAGCCTGCAAAGCAACTGGACAAAACACTCTCTGGAGTACACTGAACTACGAGGATTCTGTCAGAATGACACAGAATGGAACCAGCCCTTCTTTTCTTTCCTTTATTAGAATTTGCAATTTTGTCCAATGTGTCATTTAAATGTAATCAATTTAGAATCCACAAACATCCTCACATAGAGGACCTAAGTGTAGTCCACTGCTGCTGTCTTCAAAATGATGGAAACTCAAGTAAGTCAGAATATTTTCCTATTTCACTCTCCCTAGAGGGGCTATTTAGCAGTGTGCCTTATATTAGGCAAACTACCATCCAATGAGGTACAAGGCCTCCAATAAAAATCTACTCAGCAAAACTTCCCTGTGGGTCTTTGTGTACACGCTCCTCTTGCAGTCCCCAGGATAGCAGACATTTATGAATCAGTTGCTAAGTGCCAGGCACTGGACTAGATTAAATTTATCTATGATATAATTTAATCTACTCTCTGTTTGTCTTTATAATACCACCATGAAGAAGGAACAATGGTGAGTGACCTCTTTTTCAGATGAGAAAACTGAGACTTCATGAGATTAAGTAATTCTTAAGGTCACCAAACTAGTCAGCAGTGAGCCAGGGTTTAAATTTGGTTCTGACACTAGAATAATTGCGCTACACTTTGATGACCCTTGTATAGTGCCTACTGTGTGGTAATCCTCTAACTACCAATTTACACCATCTCTTATCTGACTTCCATACTTATCTATAAAGTACTTTATTCCTGTCTTTTAATGACTCTACAACTTCATCTGAGAAAGAGAATGAAGTAAGTGGAAAGGAGATATATAAAACCTTCTTTAAAACTCAGAGTAAAGCCAATGTCAATAGAAAGATAACGAGTTTACTAAGTCAATACCTCTGGAATGATTTTTTTAAAATAGTTTTTGTTGTAGATGGTCACAATACCTTTATTTAATTTATTTATATGTGGTGCTGAGGATCAAACTTAGTGACTCTCCTGTGCTAGGCAAGCGCTCTACCACTGAGCCACCCAGCCATGGAATGAATTTTTAAGAATAGTTTGGATTTTCAACCCATTGAATTGGAGAAATAGGGCATAACCCATGGAAGGACCCATGTGAGCAAAGACATGTTTGAGAAATGGTATGTCTGGTTATTGTAGTTGGACTGAAGTGCAAGTTGTGTGAGTAAGAGAGATTTGCCTGGGCATTTGGACTGGTAATGCTCACCAGATTCTCAGTCTGGTAGATGATAGGAAAAACAATTAGATCAGAATTAAGCTTTAAAAAATAAAATGCCACAGCATTCATAAGCCAGACCAGTGTGATAGTTTTCACAAGGGGTAACAAAAGGTCTGCATTTGAACGCAGTTAGTTATGGTAGAAGCAAGGGTTATGTAAGAGACATGTCTGAAACATTGGATCTTATATTCCCACTCTGGGGACAAGGCTTATACTGTGCCCCTATTCAAATTGCCAGGTCCTTTAACCCTGAGCCAGGATCACCACAGAGAGACTGAAAGTATCTCCAGGAAAAATCATATCTTCCAAAAAAGGTTGACACCCTGGAAAGCCAGATCCCCGCTGCCCGCCTGGGGACTGCCTACTGCAGTATTGACAGTGTGAAGAGTTTACCCCATGTCTGTAATCCTGGAATCCCAAGGGGCAGGACAGAAGATAAGAGAGCCAAGAGTTTTCCCATAACAGTTTTAGGAAGAACATAGAGTATAGCCAGGGGCTGGCAGGAATCTTGGTTATCTTAGGACACAAAAATCTACATTTTTAAAAGCATAATTATTTTACAATTTTTTGTATTTTCTTTGTTGATTTCCTTTCCTTTTTCCCTTTGTTGTTTTCCATGGTTGTGCTTTTTAAAATGAAATTTCTTCTGGAAATTACTGCCTGTCTCAGCCATGCTGAAAAGAAATATGGAAAAGGGATGTTTTTGTTTCCCACTTGGATCTAAATTTTAAAGGTGGAGAAGCAACAAGTCACAAGGCTGCAATAGGGGCCGGTGAGAAACTGAGAGTTTAGGAAAGAGTCTGGATGATAGGAAGCTGCTGTTCCATCTGGCCCCCGGGTCCCTTTGCAACCTCTTCTCCCAGAGGATGTGGGTTTGTTTGATTTCCAGAGGGGCTCCCTCTACTTCTGGAAACACCATAGACTTTTGGTGAGTCATTTATACAAGGACAGAGATTGAGGTGAACCTGAAGGGTAGGAAGAGCTCTAGTTGACTCCAGTGGTTCCCAACCCTCCCCAACCCATCATCCATGAAATTACCTAAGGGCTAAATCTTTAAAAAAAAAAAAAAAAAAAAAAAAGATTTTTCCATCTGCCCAGAATAAAATCTCCCATTCACCTTTTGTTCTTATCTGTCCTACATCTAGCAATGCTGAACTGCTTGTTTTTTGTTTGCTTTTTAAAAATCCTTCTTCCTAACCTCCATAATACAGGCACATACATTCTAGTGAGTACACACACACACACAGAGGCATGCATAACTATGCTGGCTTTCCTTGTCTGGAGTGCCCTCTCCCTCACTCAGGATGGCAAATCTTTCTCATCCCTTAAAGTTCAGGAAGCTCCTGGATCTTATTCTGGCTGACTCAAATGCATTCTGGGATCCTATCATATCTGAAATGCATTACTGCTATTGCACTTGACAACTTGCACCATAATAATTTGATTGTAAGTATTTTCTGAACCAGACCACAAGCTATAGGCTCCTTGGATCTAAAACTGTCTGACTCCTGTTGGTATCTGCATTTGACAGTTCCAGGTGCTCAATGAATGTCTAAAGAATGAATGAATCCTGAGAATCCTGTGATGTGGTGTCTGTGTAGCCTTGTGCTAATCATCTGCAAAAGAGGAAATAACATTTGCATGGGGGAACTTTGTACTCAGACAAACAAAGGTAAGAAATATATTGATTATTTAAGTGTGGCTTCATTCAGAGTCTCCAGGTTGAGAGCTTTGAGCTCATTGATCTTATGTTTATTTACACATGGCAAAATCTGGTTTCCTGTTTCAAGAGAAAATATTTTTCACAAAGCTTTATTAAAATGTTCAAACAGTCTCACAGACATCACATCGCTCTCACAACACAACTCTTTATAGTGTAAACAAATCAGAAATGCAAGGATTAAATTCCCCTTCAAGCATATGTGGGCTTAAAAAGAAAGAGCAACCATGCTTGACGAAATAAGCTCTGAGCTGTATCAAACCTCTGTTTAGATGGAAACTCAGGACCCTGGTCAACCAGAGATGCATCTGGAGCCCACCATGCTGGCTGACTGCAGGGAACCTGAGAAAGAGAAAGGAGATGGGGTGGGGGACCAGGAGAGCCAGGACAACCTTTCAAGCCAAAATACTTTCTTCTTTACAATAAGAGAAAAAAGCTTGTGTAGATGCCATTAGCACACCAGCTGGGCTGGACACACATTCTTATTTTTCAAACAAATTGGCCCAAAAGACCAGACTCTCTGGTTGCCAGTATGTAATTCCCAACAGCATGGAAAAGAATAAGCAGTTTTGGGGGTTGTTTTATTTTTAAATAAATGATAGTTTCAGAATTCTGAAGTCAGACAAAGGAGGAAGAAAACTACACATGCTTTTTCTCAGAAATGCAACAGCATGAACATATCAAGGTGACTGGCTCTCCCCATTACAATGTTGTTTTACAGTTTTCCCTAAAGTGAACAATTGGGTAGCAAACAATTGGAAAATTAGGAGATGACTTTTCTTTCTATTCTCGCCTTCCAAGGATCTAGACTGCTCTTGCTTATGTGTACAATAGACCCACTAACAAAGAAATTTTTGAAAGCACAGCACATATGCTCCTCTCTACGTTCTGAAAACCACATGGGATTTTTCGACTTTTTAGCTTACTTTCAGAAGCTGAAGCTGTCATTAAGTAAAGGGAAAAGGCTGCTTTCAAGCATGAATCATTTTTCACAGACTTCATTAAAATAAAATAAACTTCTTTGCTAGTTAGTGAAAGGCAGTGGGGGAGGGGAGGGAAGAAATTTTAACTTTCCCTTCTGTGCTGAAGATAAGGAAAGATGGTTCCATGCCTGCCATTTGAAATAGGTGGAAGACAACACATCCATTCTAAAGATAAATAAAAGGAAGCATGAGGATGTCACTGGAGATAGACCAGCCCAGAGACTCGAAATGAATCAGCCACAGAAGTGTGAACAGAATGCAAGTTTTTTGATTCCAAGGCTAGTGCTTGGTCCCTTCGGTTTAGGGATGCTTTCAAATTCAGGCCAGGTGTAAGAGGTTTCCTAATTTATGCATGACACATTCCAGAAAATATTACCAAATTTGAAGGTGCAAAAACAAGACTGGCAGATTTAAGGGAGGTTCTCTTCCCAGATAACTGAAATATATCACAGTATCAATTTCTAATTATAACTTTTCTTCCCCTTACCCCTGAAGGTTTGATGATATGTTTGAAATATTTTGTGACTCCTTTTTAAATTTTGAAATATTTTGACCCATCAAAAATAATAACATAAAACATCTGCATATCTATCATCCAGCTTGAAAAATAAGATATTTGAAATTGAGTGGGAAGGCTTCTACATATTTCTCTCTGCCACACCCAGGACCACTCTCCAGAAACTGATGTTTATCTTTTGTATTTATTTAACAGATATAGGTTCTCTGGCAGGTTCACTAAGTGCTTTACAAACACTTCACAAATATTAACTCATTTTCAGTCCTTATAACAACCCAATGGGTTGGATACTACAATTATCCTTATTTAGCAAATGGCAAAATTATATAACAGGAATCTGGAGCTCCAGTCTGTGCTACTGACTACCATGCTATGCTAATTCATTCTGCCTTTCTGTCTATCAATCATCTATCTGTCATCTACCCAGACCCAAACAAATCAAGCTATTTCAGCTACAGCATCATGCCACCATCATGCAATACACATCAGTTTGTAATTGTTTTTTTTTTTTTCTTCCAGTAATATAATTATGAGATCTGTCCACAGTGCTGCAGGAAACTGTAGCTCATTTGCACTGCTGGGTATTACGAAGTGTGAATATATAGAATTAATTGTTTTAATATCAGGGGACACATATGTGCTTCAAGAATTCTTTTTCTCACTAACAGGGTTCCTGTGCATGCATACATTTTTTTAAAAAAATTATTTATTTTAATTATGTATATATGAGAGCAGAATGCATTTTGATTCATTGTATATAATTGCATCTCATCTTTTCATTTCTCTGATTGTATACATTGCACCATATGTGCATTCATACAGGTACCTAGGGTAATAATATTCATTACATTCCACCATCTTTCCTGCCCCCATACCCCTTTGCCTTTCCTCTCTCCCCTTTGCCCAATCAAAGTTCCTCCATTTTCTCCATGCTCTCTCCCATTTTGGATCAGCGTCCACTTACCAGAGAGAACATTTGGCCTTTGGTTTTTTGGGATTGACTTACTTTGCTTAGCATGATATTCTCCAACTCCATCTATTTACCTGCAAATGCAATCATTTTATTCTTTTTTAATGTTGAGTAATATTCCATTGCATATATATATATATACCACAGTTTCTTTATGCATTCATCTATTGAAGTCCATCTAGGTTGCCACATTTTTTTTCCTTAAGGGTAATGGTAATGCTAGGTATAGAATTGTGGAATCAAGGGGCATGCTTATATTCAAGTACAGCACACATCACCAAATTATTCTCCAAAGAGGTTATACTAATCCACACTCCTCCAGCAGATAAATTCATATTTTTCCACATTATCTCCCCAGAATGGGTATTGTTAGAATTTTAAAATTTTTTTGCCATCTCATTTTAATTGGCATTTCCTTGATTACCAGTTAGGTAGAAAAGCCTTTTAAGTGGGCTCTTCTGAGCATTGCTTATTCATCCTGTTTGCCACTTTTCTCTTGAGCTGCCTTTTCCTCATTAATCCATACTTGTTTTTGGTGTTCTTTGTATATTTTGCCTAGTAACCCATATCTATTATACTTGTTTAAAAAATTTGCTCCCAACATGTTCTTATCATGAACATAATGGTTCTGGATACAAAGACAACTCAAAAAGACTGATAAATACCTCAAAGTTAAATTTATATTTAGATTTATGAGAAACTTTCAGACAGATTTCCAAACTGGTTATAATATTTTAAGCTACCACCAAAAGGGAATGAGAATTCTAGTTACTTTACATTCTTGTAAACATTTGGCAATTGTCAGTCTTTTTAATATTAGCCAGTCTAGCAGATATACAGTGATAACTCATGATAATTGTAATTTGATTTTGCTTCATGATTTGTGATGTTGAGCATTTTTACATGATTTTTTGGCCACTCATGTATCTTTCCCTTGAAATTCCTGTTCAGGTCTTTTGCTCATTTTGAAAAATTATGTTGTTTAGCTGGGTGCAGTGTCCCACACCTATAATCCCAGCAACTCAGGAAGCTGAAGCAGGAGGATCACAATTTCAAACCCAGCCTTGGCAATTTAGCAAAGCTATCTCAAATTTTTTTTAAAAAAAAGAAATATTTATATTTATTTATAAATATGTATTACATATATATTATATAAACATTTACATATTAAATATATTTAATTATACATGTGTGTATATATATAAAACTATATATATATAAAACTAGGAATGAAAGTGGCAAATTGTTCCTGGACTCAATTCCCAGTACAAATAATAAGAAGGATACCTTTTTTTTATTAATGGTTGTAGGAGTTTTAGTTATCTGTATATTCTACATGCAAATCCTTTGTAAGATATATGTATCAGGAATCTTCTTTGCTAGTATGGACCTTACTAATTCATTTTGAAAACATCTCTTAAAGGGTAGAATGCTTCAGTTACTCCATGTTATCAATCCTTTCTTGTTTAATTGATTTCTAAGGGTTTTGTTAAAGAAATCTTTACCTATTTCAAAATTGCACGTATAATCTCTTAAGTATTCTAGAAATTTTAGCATTTATGATTTATCTCAAATTAACTTTTGCGTATGATGTGAAGTATTTGCATTATTTTTATATATCCAGTTATCCCTTTAATATTTCTTTCCTAAAGGTGTTAAAGTGCTTTGGCACCTTGTCAAAGTCATGTGAGCGTGAGTTGACTTCTGGTCTCCCCCTTATTCCATTAATCAGTTGTCTGTTCTTTTGGTAATACCACACTGTCATAATTACTGGAATTTACATTAAGACTTGAAATAAGATAATTTAAATCTTCCACATTTGTTTTTCTTTTCCAAGATTATTTTGGCTTTTCCGGGTCCTTTGCATTTCCATGTGAATTTTAGAGTTCATTTGCAATTTCTACAAAAATCCTGCTGAGATTTTGATTGCTATTACATTGACTCTACAGAACAACTTAGACAAAATGCATTAAACCTACAGATGAATTTGGCAAAAAAACAGATATTACAACAATATTGAGTTTTCCAGTGCATGAGCATGATATATTTCTTCATCTATTTAGATCTGTTTTCATTTATCTCAGTAGTGGTTTTTAGTTTTCATTGTAGCAGGCTTGTGCATATTTCATAAAATTTGTTCCTTAGGTATTTTGTATTTCTGGTATTTTAGTTGTTTTTTGTTGTTGTTGTTGTTGTTGTTTTTGGTACTATGGATTGAACATAGGGACATTTAACCACTGAGCCACATCCCCAGCCTATTTTTGTATTTTATTTAGAGACAGGGTCTCCTTTGATTGCTAAGGCCTTGCTAAGTTGCTGAGGCTGACTTTGAACTTACAATCCTCCTTCCTCAGCCACCTGAGCTGCTGGAATTATAAACATATGCCACCCTGCCTAACTTTTAAAATGTGTTTTTAAATTTTCATGTTTTAATTGCTTGTTGCTAGAATATGGAAAAAATTGGCTTTTTATATAGTGACCATGTATTTTGCATGTGGTAGACAATTTCTAATGATCCCCAAGGATCCCTTCTGATATTCTGACATCCTTGTGTAATATTGTTCCACCCTTATTTGTGGGCTGGACCTAGTGACTTTCTTCTAACAAACAAAATATGGCAAAGAGATGAGATATTTGCAAATTAGATTATAGAAATACTGACTTCTACCTTACTAGTATTAGCTACCTTTCTCTTGCTTGCTTGCCAAGGAATCGATGGAAGTGTCTAAAGACAGTATGGGAAAATTTTAGATCCCCAACCCCATAACCCATGAGGAACAGAATTCTGCCAGCAGCCACACAAGTGATAGTGAAAGTGGGTCTTCCTCTATTGAGCCTTCAGATGAGAATGCAGCCCTGGCTGACACTTCCATAGCAGCATGTGAGACAACTCAAGTCAGAGGAAGTCAGCTGAACCGCACCCAAATTTTGGTCCTCAGGAACCATGAGCTAACAAATGTTTGTTGTTTTAACTTGTTAATTTTTGAGGTAATCTTTTGCAACAATAATTAACACCTACCTATATCACAGCCTTGCTAAATTCACTTATTAGTACCAATAATTTTTTATAGACTCTAGGATTTTCTCTTTTTTTCATGATCTGTGATTGTTTTTAATTATCTTAATCTTATGGTAACATATTTTATAAATTTTAACTGATGGGTATATCTCTTTTACCTTAATCTTTCCATCTAATAAGTTGGCAAAAAGCACCACTATCAACCACCTAGATGTTCCATAGTATTGTTTCTGAATAGTTGTTTAAAAACAATCCTGAATGATAACTTAGTCTTAGAAAATAAAGAATTAGAAAGTAAAGTCTAACTTGTTATTGTATTATGCTGACTTAAAAGCATCTGAACTTATAGATCAACTATAAAATGTGAGAAGTGTTAAATATTCTTTATTTAATATCATACATAAACCACACTAAAATGCCTTTCCATAAGGAAAGAACAGCATTTTAGATACATGGAATCCTAATTAAATTGGCATGGTCAACAAAAATATAAAGTAGACACTGCTTCCTTATCTTCAACCACTGCCTTTAATAGGCTAATGAACACAAATTGAAACAAATGTGAATCATGCTTGGTTCTGAGAGAGGAAGAGATTTTCCCCATATTTAAACATATTCACCTAATCAGTTCTATAAACCTAAATATAAAACCAGTTTTCAGATGTCATTCACCATTTTTGTGAAATACTGAACATTACTAATTAAGTCCAACCGTAACTTTAAAAAGGGGAAACAGTGATAGAATTTACTGAAGTAGGAATATAACCAAAATATTAATTAACCACAAGTCAGTCATTCATGATCTGATTTCTGGTGAATCACATCAATTAAATTATGGTGCACATAAAAAAGCCAAGAGACATTTCTGTTTGGTAATAAATAAGGCAGTAGCTATTACTCATTAGTGGCTTTTTTGAGGTAAGCTATCAGGTCTACCCTTTTTCCCTTCTTCTTAATGCCAGCGAAGTTCATTTTTGTTCCAGGGATATACTTTTTGGGATTCTCCAAATACTCCATCAGTGTATCCTCTCCCCAGGTGATGCCTCTGTTCTTGTTGGCATTTGTATAAGATAATCCAGAGCCTGACCTGTCTTCTGCCCAAACAGTCCATGGAGATTTGGCCCGGTCTTGTGGTTGCCTCCCTTTTCCAAGGTGTGGCACTGGGCACAGTTCTGAACAAAAATCTTCTTGCCTTTCTCAACATCACCCATTTTTAATTTGTTCTTTTGTCGCTAGCTCAAAGGTGGTTCAAAGGTGGATCAGAAGCCGGACGTCACACTGTCTAGCCCAAGGTGTGACACGCAGGTCTGCGCCAATGTACCGATGTCAGTGCACGCGCTCCATCTCCCTGCCGCCTAGACTCTAGGATTTTCTACAGACGCATCTATGTTGTCTACAAATGAAGGCGAGTTTTTCTGTTTACCTTCCTATTCATATTTCTGTTTGTTTGTTTGTTTTGTTTTATTGCATGGAGTAGAAGCAGAAATGTAATGTTGAATAGAAGTGATGGTATTGATTATCTTTCCTTGTTCTCCTTCTCTAGAGAAATGTGTTCAACCTTTCATTGGTAAGCACAATATTAGCAGTAGTTCTTCATAGATATCTTCCATCAGAATGAGAAATTCTTTTCTGATCCCAATTTTCTGAGAGCTGTTTTATTTTTTAATTTAGAAATAGAATGTCTTCTCTATACTATTGACACAATTATATTAATTTATGTTTTACCTTAATTTATTTTAGAATGTTAAACCAACCATGAATTCCTGATATGAATTAAATGTGGTCATGAAGTAGCATTCTTTTCTCATACTGCAGGATTAAACTTGTTAATGTTTTCATGGAATATTTGCATTAATATTCATGAGCAACATAGTGTTTTGCTTTTGATGTTTTTTTCTGGTTTTGGAGCAAGGGTTATACTGGTCTCATAGGTGTTATATTATACAAATTTTATACTGTAAATTATATACATAATTATAAATTATATCTTATCTAATGTAAAATTCTTATTTCTGTGCTAATGTTTCATAAACTTTAATGGTAAAGGAATCTGAGCCTAGTGTTAATTTGTTTTTAATTTATTAAGTAAATTTGAAATTTTCACTGTTTTTAATTCAAATTAAATCTAATGGATATAGGAGTACTTGGATTTTCTATTTCACCTGGTATTCATTTCAATAATTTTTGTCTTTCAAGGAATTTTCCATTTCATATAAATTGTCAAATTCGTTGCATATATTTTTCATAATATTCTTATTACTATTTTAATGTTCATAGGATCTATAATAATTATTATTCACTTATTCCCAATATTGGCAATTTGTTGTGGGTTTTATTTTCAGTCTTGTTGGAGTTTTTCCATTTTATTATTCTTTCAAAGAACCAAATTTTTTATTTCATTGATTTTCCTCTGTCATCTGTCAGCTTCTTATTTTATTTCTGCTCTCTTTTTTATTAATTTTGGGTTTAATTCGCCTCTACTTTTTCAAGATTTTTAAGTTGGTAACTCAGACAATTATTTTTAAAGATGCCTTTTTCAAATACAAGCAGAGCTAAGCCAGGCACAGTGACACATGCCTGTCCCCAGACTTGGGGATTGGGAGATCAAGGCAAGAGGATCACAAATTAGAGGTTAGTTTGGGTAACTTAATAAGATTTTGTCTCAAAAAATAAAAGAAGTGGGGATATAGCTCAATAGTAGAGTATCCCCGGGTTCAATCCCCAGTGCCAAAAAAAAAAAAAAAAAAGCATGAGCTACATATTTCTCTCAACACATTGCTATAACTACAACTGACAAACTTTGTTTTGAGTTTCTTACCATTCAGTTCAAAATATTGTTCTACTTTTTCTTTTTCACAGTTTTCCTGCCCCAATATATCTCTTTTGTCCTTTTGATATTGTCCTCTTTGTTTATTGTTTTTGAGGTGCTGTTTATTATTTCTGCAAGCTTTTTCCGTTTTTCTTTTTGAACTTCAGTTTGGTATATTCTATTGCCCCTTTTCAAGTTCACTGATTTTTTTCAACAGTGTCTAATTTGTTAATGCTATCCAATCAATACTCTGTTTTGAATACTGTATTGTTTTAGCTCTGTAATTTCTATCAAATTCTTTCTTATAGTTTCCCTTTCTTCATTATGATGTCTTTTGTTCCTTCAATATATTTATGTTTTCTTCAACTCCTTGAAAGTATTTATAAAGTTTTTATGTACTACTTCCATCATCCCTTTGGTTTCTGGGTCTGTTTCTGTTAACTGATTTGCCTCTTGAATAAGAATGCCATCATCCTGTCCCCCCCCCCTTTGTTTAGCAATTTCATTAAACACTGGACATTGTGAATGTTACATTGTTGATATTAAGAATTTTACTGTCTTTCTTTAGTGGTGAGAGGCATTTAGTTACTTATAAGTCTACTTGATGTATTTGAGGATTGCCTTTAAGCTTTGTTAGGATGGGTCTGGTATAGCCTTTGTGTTAAGGCCAGCTGAGTCCCTTTTTGGGGTCCCTATAAGTGTCCAGAGCATTCAGTGATGTCTCTCTATTTTGGTTGATTTGAACTCAAATGACTCCTAACCCTTGTGAGCTCCACTAATTGTTCTGCTTGCTAGTAGTTCCACCAGTACTTCCCTGATCATTCTTTTTTTCACTCAGGCTTATGGAATCTCACTCTGCATATGCATAGCTTACTATTTGACCCTAGACTCAAAGAATCCCCTGTGTGGTATCCAGGCCTATTCTGTAGCTCCCTCCTCTGGTTTTCTGCTCTGTAAATTTCAACCAGCTCAGGGACCCTGAACTTGAATCTCTCTCCCTGATTCAGCAGGACTGCTGTGCTCTTTCTGAACCTGCTGTCCCTGTGGGGATCTAAAAGTGCCTCCAAGCGAATGACTATGGGGCTCTCCTTATTTTAGTTTCATCTCTCAGGTATCATAGCCAAGTGTTACTTTCACCCAACATCTGAAAATAGTAACGAATGTATTTTGCTTAGATTTATGGTTATTTGTAATGAAAGAGATAATTATTCCACTATAGCCCAAGAGTTTTTAGTTTTTAATCATAAATTTATTTTAAATTTTATTGAATGCATTATTTCACCTATTAAGATTATCTTGTGGCTTTTTTCAATTTGTTATGGTGGTGAATTACTTTAATAACTTTCATAATGATAAAATGTCCTCATATGCTTGAGATAAACCCAACATGATAATGAGAAATTTTTTTAAAAATACTAAATTTGTTTTGCCAATGTTTTGTTCAGAGTGTTTGTACCTTTTTTTAAGAACAAGATCAATTATGTACTTTCTCATACTGTCTTTGGTTTTGGTAACCAGGATATGCTAATCTTTTAAAAGATACAGAGATAATGTTTGTTTCTAATGATGCTGTAACAATTTACTGCAAATTTAGTGACTTGAAACAACATGAATTTATTATCTTGAAGTTCTGGAATGAGTCTCACTGGCTACAATTAAGGTGTTACCAGGGCCGCACTGATCACTCCAGAGGCTCTGGGAGACAGTTGTTGTTTTTGTTTGTTTTGCCCTTCTATCTTCTAGAGGCTGCCCGCATTCTTTGGCTCATGGTCCCTTCTAGCCAGAATAATATCATTCAGAGATTTCCAGTAGTCCCATCTTCTTCCTTCACTCTGACTGTCCTACCTTCCTCCCTCACTTATAAAGACACGTGTGATTACATAGAACCCAGATCATGAGCAATCTGTGTCATTATCATAGGCCAAACATATTTTTATCTTTCTACAATGTTAGAGTTTATTGAATAACAATAAATTCACAGGCTACACCACTTCCATCAGTGGCAATTCACTGAATACTTGTGGGTCACTTGGTAGTGATAAGCTGGGCAATCCCAAGTTCTTTTATTCCAGGATTAAATTCTCATAATACTCAAGTCACACATCATACTTCATATATATATGAATGTGCATATATATACCACAGAAATTCTAAGAAAGGGTTAAATGGCTTCAGAGTTACAGGATGCTGAGTCAAGAGCATAGGCAGAAAGAGAGATGAATGCAAACTCAAAGTCACTGTAGGTGTCAGAAAAGGATTTGAGTGAACCAGTTCAGCAGAGTTGTCAAAGTAGTTTCAGTTTCAGTTTCAGAATGTCAGATTGGAGTGGGCCATGCATGTCATCACAGGCAGAAGAAACTGTGCTCTGCTGAAGCCCAATGGGACAGGAAATCAAAGGTTCATCATCATGACATTTTTCCTGGGCAAGGCTCTTAATGAGTGACCAACTGACCAGGTGAGGATACTTCTAGTGAAGGGATTTCTTCAGGGAGTGCTCTAGTGTGTTCAATAATCTCATGGGCCTGGTTTTTCCTATTTGAGTTTGATATATTCATGCTTCCATGTGCTTCTGATTAATTTGATAAGTCCACAGGTGGTCATTTTTATTAACGTGATTAACTTATATTCATGCCTTATGGTTATACTAGGCAAATGCCTAGTATAACCATAAGGATCGTTTTACTTCAGCACTTAAACTCAAATGGAATAGCTTATGGAAAACTATTGGATTACAAAATGGAGTAACTCAGGTTTAGGCACAGCCAGAAAACTGCTGTTCTATACATCATGAAGTAAGTCAGATTAAAAAGAAAGAAAGAAAGAAAGTATAAGGTAAATATCTTTATAAGATAAGGTCACAGCCTAATCCACTTAGATAATCCAGGATAATTATCCAAGATAGCATCCCTATCTCCAGATCATATAATCACATCTGCAAAGTCCCTTTGCTAAAACAAATATTCACAGGGTCTACAGATTAGGACATGGATATCTTTGGGGGACTATTATTCTACTATCACAAGAAGGGAAGATGTCCCCCAATTGGCTTCTTTTTTTGAAGATCTTACATATGGCTAGAATTAACAGCTTCTTGAATATCTGATCAAAAAGTTGCCTATAAAATTATATGGGGCATTTTTGTAAGTAGATTATTTTTAATGTAGCAAAAGTATGTGTGAATGTGTATGTGTATATAAAATAACCATAGCAATATTGAGAATATAATTATTACTTTGCAGTATTTTTTACCATAGGATATATCTATATGCCTTATACTATCAAAATATTGTGTTTTAAATATCTTCAAATAATTCTAGTTGACCAAGTAGAGATATAGTTGATTTCTTTTGCATTTCAGGATTTCTTTCATCATTTTGATTCATTTTACCTTATCGTTATGTAAAACATTCACATGATTCTGATATTAAAACTATAATAGGGCTGGGGATGTGGCTCAAGTGGTAGCACGCTCGCCTGGCATGCGTGCGGCCCGGGTTCGATCCTCAGCACCACATACAGACAAAGATATTGTGTCCGCCAAATACTAAAAAATAAATATTAAAATTCTCTCTCTCTCTCCCTCTTTCTCACTCTCTCTCACTTTCTTAAAAAAAAAAAAAAAACTATAATAACAAGATTTATTCAGAAAAGACTGATTTCCAGACCTGTTCACTAATCCTCTTTCCTGCCTCACCATGTGAGTATTCATGGGCCTTGGGTTTATTATTCCATTTTTAATTTTTCATATGAGGAAGAATGTGTGTATTCATGTATGTATATTAGTTCTTAATTATATTTCTATAAACATCAAAGAATATCTTAACCTTTTGCATTGTTGCTATATGATAGATGAGAAATGCTAGTTGATATGCATTTAATTGGCATTTTAAAAAATATTTTTTTAGTTGTAAATGGACACAATATCTTTATTTATTTTTATGTGGTGCTGAGGATCGAACCCAGTGCCTCACATGTGCAAAGCAAGCGCTCTACTACTAAGCTACAGCCCCAGCCCCTAATTTGCATTTTTTTATATTGATAGGGGACAGATAAACATGAATGGTGGGAACATGAGATTAAGGAAATATTTCTACTAAATCGGCCCACTGTGCTGACCCCCACATACTTTCTTTCTTTGTTTTTTTTTTTTTAATTAGTTGTTGATGGACTTTTATTTTTATTTATTTGTATGTGGTGCTCAGAATCGAACTAAGTGCATCATGCCTGCTAGGCAAGTGCGCTACCACTGAGCCACAACCTCAGTGCCCCACCCCACCCCCACAGAAAACAATGTACCTGCAGCTCTGTCTGACTTAAGTGGACAGGATATGTCACGTTTCTCAGCAAACTACCTGTTGTCTGAAGCCTGAAATAATTCTGATAAAAGGGGAGATCTTTTGTGACCTTTACACAGACGAGATTCCAGAATTCAGGAAGATAAGGATAATACTCCCTAACCATAAAATCTGTAAGAACAAGTTCCAATTAAAACTGTCAGCATGGACCAAAGTGACCTAGATTGGTCATGGCAATGGGGACTCATAAGTCTGATATCATCCTGCTATCAGTCAAGAAGTGGACCTGGGAAGGAAACTTCTGAAAGTTTCCCGGGACTTCTGGAAACTTCTCTGGAACCCAGTAATAAAACTGGAATCCAGGAGAGGCATGCTGTCCCTCTCTTCTCTGAGAGGACCCACTTTCTTCATTGAGAGTGTCCCCTTTCACTTTTTCTACCCCTTCAGTAAATCCATGCCTGTTACTGAGTGACTTGTCTGAAAGTACCCTGACTTGATCACAAGAATTGAGGTTTGAAAGAGTGGGGGGTGTCTTTGAGTTGCCTCAGTTTCCCAGCCCTATAACAATATCATAAGCAGCGCTGAGCATCTTTCCCTGTGTTTAAGGGCATTTGCAGTTATTTTTGTGAACTATTTATCTAACATTAGATGAAAGTATATTTTCTATAGATCTATTGGTATATTTCCTTTGGTTTTAAATATTAGATATCAGCCAATTTTATGATATAGATACTTAATATTTCCCCAAATTTGACACTTGTCTTTGACTCTGATGTGATGTAAGTTTTAAATGTTTTTTGATTAGTTATTTTATTTTCTCTTCCAAGAGTATTTTTAAGGGCTGGGGATGTGGCTCAAGCGTTAGCGAGCTCGCCTGGCATGCGTGCGGCCCGGGTTCGATCCTCAGCACCACATACAAACAAAGATGTTGTGTCCGCCGAAAACTAAAAAAAAAATATTAAAAAAAGAGTATTTTTAATTTTTATCTATGGATATTAAAAATCTATTGATCTTTTCCCTTATTGACTCTGGTTTTCAAATCATATTTAGAAAAGGTTTTCTTCATCCCCAAGTTATTAAAACTATGCCTCTTGTTTAAAATTCAGTCATCTCTTATTACAACACTTCTTATTTAAAATTCCATTTTTCTTCTCTGATTTTGGGTGTTGTCGCTATTATATACTGAATTCCCAATGTATTTAAATCTATCATTGAATTTTTCTACCTATTCATTCATGTGTCTATCTACTTATAAGTTGATACCACATAATTTTAAGTATGGATCATTACAACCTAATGTAATGTTGCACATTTATTATTTAGTAGTAATATTACTCCCTACACCATTGCTTTTCTTTCTAACCTTTTTCTGGCTATTCTTTTTCATTCTTCAAAATGTATAATCAACTAGAAATTGAAAAAAAAAGCTCCAGGAAAAATAATACTCATGGTATTGGTATTTTTATTTGAACTGTATCCAATTTATAAACTCAATGAAGAAAAATTTATATCTTAGGATGTTAAATCTTCCTATCTGAAATGTGGTGTGTTTTTCTATGTATATCTATGTTATTGTCTCTAAGAAATATTTTATGGAATGGGTTATTTTATGTATGGGTTTAGACATTTCTTGCTATCTAGGTTTATAGTTTACTTTGTTTTGTTGTTGTAAAATGGAGTCTCTCTCACATTTTATTCTCTAAATGGTTATTATTTTTATATACCAATTTATGTATGTTGGTTTT
Organism: Callospermophilus lateralis; assembly: GCF_048772815.1. Lineage (NCBI taxonomy): Eukaryota > Metazoa > Chordata > Mammalia > Rodentia > Sciuridae > Callospermophilus > Callospermophilus lateralis. The sequence continues at coordinate 34,934,080 of NC_135313.1, read as the reverse complement.
ATAATTTATTACTTTATATATTTTCTTACTACTGTAATGTTTTTTCATTGAGTCCTCTGAGTTTTTAGAGAGATAATCATGCCATCAACAAATATAGTTTTATTCCAGTCTTCCCAATTTATGCCATTAATTGCTTTGCTTATCTAATTGTATCATTTGTTACCTGTTCTTTAATTTTATTATTTTCTTTCACCTATGAATACAGAGTTAAATTAGTTGTCCAATGAATTTCCAAATAAGGTTATAGATTTTGATTAAAAATATCCATCTTTATCCCAATTATACTAGATAGAATAGAGGCTTGTTCATATTAGTAGTATCCACACTTTCATTTCTTCTTTCTTTTTATATTAATAAAGTAATAAGTGCAAAAGTGATGAACTATTTCAGCAATACCATAGTCCCTACTAAATAGACAAGGAGGGTAAATGTAGCTAAAATGCTAGTATTGGACAGCAAATAGTATCCTCATGAGGTAGTACCTTATGTGATCTTGTTCGCAAAGGTAAATCAAGTAGGAAAGGACTTAAAAAGAGTATTAAGAACAATGCAGGTAAGCGCAAGTGGTTCAAGAGTTAGACTTTCCCAAAGCTGAAGACTTGCTGCATCTTTTACACTTGAGAGATTTCCAGGACAGATATTCTTCTGTATTTCTGTTATTCAGATATAAACATTAATGCTTTAAAATACATTTTCCTATTTTAAAAATGTAATGTTTTACAAGGGTACATACACATGCTTATACATTTGTCAAACTCACAGAATGTATACCACCAAGAGTGAATCCTAATGCAAACAATGGATTTGGGGTGATAATGATGTGTCAATGTAGGCTCATCTGTTGTAACAAATGGATCACTGCTGTGAAGGATGTTGATCATGGGGGACGCTGTGGCTGTGAGGGGCAGGAGATAAATGGGGACATGGTACTTCCTGTTCATTTTGCTGTGAATGTAAAGTTGCTCTAAAAACAAAGTCTACTAAATTAAATATATATACACATATACACAAATATGTGTATATATGCAATCTATCGTTTTCATTTAAATAATACTATATATCATAGTATCCTATTTTTTTAATTTTTTCACTTAAGTTTTAAAATCTTTTATATTGAAATTGAATGCCCTTACAACAAAGTCCACGACTATTTCCTAATAAAAATCACAGAAGTAAAATAATTGTTGCAAAGAAATGAACATTTTAAAAGTCTTTTTGATACTTATCATCTCTCATCGGGGTATTATAACTATTTGTTGATTGAATGAAAACTGGCATCTTTTTGTGAGGAGTGAGTGAGTAAAGTAAGTCAGGGCAGCTGGCTCCTGATAATTGAGATTTTTTTTCCCCATCTATACTCTACCACCTATAGCTCCAAGAAGTAGGGCCCCTCTCCAATAAGAGAATCTCAAGTGTTAGGCAGTTGTTGAAATGCTTGTGTTATATGTCATTTCTTCCTGAAGCCCATTGCCTTACAGGACTGACCCTCTGACAGAGACTATATGAAGACGAAGGCAAGTCAAATTAGCAGGATCTCAGTTATCTGCAAATCTGCACAGTGCAGGAGAAGGAGCTAGGTTTTAGGCAGGGTTGTGCCTAGCTGCTTGTCTCTGGCTCTTTCACTCTCTGACTCTCAGTGATATCATCTGTTCCAATCATCTTGTAAGAACAAAATGAAAATATGTCCAGCACTCTGCACAATGTCACATGGTAAAGCTTCACTAAATGCCCCATAAGATGGCTTAATAAGCATGATGCTTTTTTTCATGGTAAACTATTTCCTACAAATAAAACCCCTACTTAGGAACGTTCTGTGCACAGAAATGACAATAGCAGCCTTATCAATACCCTCCCTCATCTCTGCCATCAAATCTCTCATCTTTGCTTCTTTGGGAACCTCCTCCCTGGCCCAACCAGAACTCCCCATGGGACCCAGACACTACCACTCTTTGTACCTTCTGCCAGCTAGTGTTACCAGAGTCCCCATCTCCCCCAGAACAGCCGCAGTCCCAAGGCCTCTAAAAGTTACCAACTCTAGAAGCCCTTGACTCTGGCCTGGGCTGGTTGTCTGGGCCTTCCCAGTTAGAAGTTGGACCAATTTCCCACAGTCCCCTATCTGCAAATGGTGTGGAGGGGAATCTCACTGTTCTTGGAGTTATTTTGTGACAAATTGAGGTAGTAGGAAGAAATCTTGACTGGGAACTCAGGATAGTTGGTTTCTAGATCTCATTCTGCCAATCCAGCTGTGGCCTGCAACCTAGTCTTTTCACCACTCTGTGCTTTAGTTTCTGAATATGTAAAAAGAAACTGGACTAAATAATTCCCTGTTTAAGCATTTGCCATGTACCAGTCCCTATGTTATTTTTGTTATACTGGATGAGGGGGAAATAGTGGCACATGTACAGTCAGTCCCCACCCAGGGCTTTGTAGGGTTGCAGGAATACTAGTGCATCAAGCCCCCCTAGTCCTTGCAGTGATCTGGCTAAGCTTCAATGAATAGATCTGGACTAGCCTGGGTGCTTTTTCTAGTGCTGTTTTGACTGGGAGAACAAGATTAGATTAAGATTAGATGTCTTAACATCTCAAAAAGATTTTTCAAATAAATGCTTTTAAAAAAAATCACACTAAATAGAACATGTGTATATAGTTGGTATTAAAAAAAAAAAAAACAGCAAATCAAGTCTTTGTCGTGTTTGGGTATTTTCTCAGCTACCCTCACTTCTGGTCTTTTCCCCTGTTCACTTCCATTCTCAATAGTGTCATCTCAGTCGCTCAGCTATTCTTACCTCCTGACAATAGCAATCATCCTCCCTACAGGTCCATCTGCTCCTCATGTATGATCAGTCATCAACATTTAGTAGTCTTTATACAAAAATGCAACTAAACCTGTCCCTTCCTTCCAAGTATCACTGCTATCCCTCCAGGCAGGCAGCCCACCTTCCAAGTCTGTCAGACCAGCAGCCCCTTAAGTCCTCCTGTCTCCTTCCAGCAGGCCAGTGAGGGTTGTCTCAGGCACATAACATGGGACGGTAAGAACCAGGTCAGGAGCAAGGAAGGTTTCCAGGGACTGAAGCCCTAGGAACTTCCTTAAGTGTAAAGGAAGATCACTGAATCCGCATGAAGTCTGCAGGGTCAGTGATGCCAGTGTCTTTATTGCTTTGACCAACAACAAGGAGAGCTGTCAAGGATCTTTGGGACTGTAAGAGATCCATTCCAGGTGGAGAGAGAGATGTGTGTTGGAAGGGTCTGACATCAGAAGTCAGTGAGGCTCTGTTAAACTGTGTTCAGCTCTGGGACAAAGAGAGGCTCTGAGAACAGGCTCTGGGAAAGGACCAGAGTGCTTTGTTTTTCCTCAGATTCTAAACTCAAGAGGCCCAGCCTTCTTTCATTTTTTTTTGTATTGAACTCAGCATGATTACTTATTGCATTTCCCCCTGCCCCCTGCTGAGAGTGACCTTGAAAGAGTTTGTTATCAAAAGAACCTGGCTGAGCTGCTTGCTGATGAACCGCCAGGAGTCCCTTTGCCTCTCAGCTAGAACCACTGTGGTTCTTTTGGGCTGTTCTCAGTGGAGGATGGATCCCCAAACCATTTCAGGGCAACTGCAGCCTCCTAGCAGACAACCTAGCACACAGAAAATGTGTTGAATTAAATTACCAAAACAAGGCAGGCAGAAGGATTACATTAAAAACCCCCTAGAGCAACCGGTGGGCTTCCAGGGAACAGCAATCAGCCTCAGCCTGATAATCAGAAAAGAAGATAAGATGATGAGGGGACCTGGAGGTCCCCCAAACAGTCATAAATAAGCCTTTCAGATTCAAAAGTGGACCTTTGCAGACACCTCTTGAGTACAGAGTTTCACAAGTGACAAGCACACAGCACAGTGCAGCCATTCTCCATTACCTACACACAGTGTCATATGCAGGCATGTGTCTTTCCTATTGAGCCCAAGTGTAGTTTCAGAATCCTTCTCAACAAAGTGCTCCAGGAAGGGCTCCAATTGGAAGGCTGGTGCAAAGGTCAAACTCACCTGCCACCCTTGGTGTAACACATCCCTATCTTTTCAAAAAGAGAAAGCAGAGAAGCAGTTTGCTGCATTTTCTATGCCACAGAGTTACTTTGGCAAAAGAGCTAGAAGGACAACTCAGATCCTTTGATTCCTAATCCAGCGCTTTTTCTAGTAAGCTACCTCTCAACCTTGAGATGACCATTTTCAATAATATCATCTTGGGAATTTAGGAATCTTCCTAGCCTGATGACTCATATGGTGCCTTATGAAGGGCCACATAGCATCCACCCTAAACAGAAGGCAGGCAGACCCCAAAAGCTTCCCAATTCATGGATGGTCTTAAGTTATCACTGAAGCTGAGATAAAACTTTGTCATAATTGTTAGTCCCTGCTTCCTATCTTTGCCTCTCAATTTCTCTAGAGGAGCCTAGCAATGAAACCTAAATGACCATTATCAATGGCAAATGCCTCAAAGAGATAAATACTGAAGCAAAGCAGTAATATTTTTTGGCATTTTATGATTGATTTCTGTTGTCTTGAGCTTTTAGTTCTGTAATAAAAGCTTCTTTTGTATGTATTTTGCTCTCTCTGATTGTTCACCTTCTCATAAGGGAAAAAAATCTTAATAAATCTTTTGTCTGTTTTGAACTCCATAGATTAAATTTTTACCATGCTAATATACTATATTGCTGAAAGAAGATAATTACGTGATGAAATTAAGACATTCTGCAATTATATCTTGTAATATCATTAATTTCCAGCTGCACACAAATTATCTACCTCAAGAACAATAGTCATTTCCTTTGTTTCTCTCACAAAAGCAGGTAATAACAATCTTTCTCCTGCAATTATTTTAGACAAATTTTCCAATTTGTTATCTTAGACCTCTCAGAGCAGTAATGATACATTATTTCAAGTTTCAAGTTTTACTTTTATCACTGTATTGCTAATGATCTTTTAGATTGAAAATGATATTTTCTTTTTTAAAAAAGCATTGACACTCATTGTCATGTCTCTCCAGTTCTTCATAATCTTAGGAAAGAAATCATTAATGGTAATGAATGAATGGACTTATTAGAAAAAAAAAAAAAACATATGCCATAGATGACTTGTCCCTGTCTATGCTGACACAAAAACTATTTCATACAAGACATAAATAGACAAAATTAATGACACGGAACAAGAAAGCTTAAAGAGGCATACCCGTGAGCAGCTTATAAAATTATTCCAATCTTTAATAGAATCTGGTATTCATAACAAATCAACAAATATTATTGCACATTCTTTCCATGAAAAACATTATTTCAGAGAGAACAAGTGTCTCTGGATCCTTTAAGAGCCCAGAGTTTAACTGGGGAGAGAAGAGTGAAAGAATCAATATGAAAGAATGAATGAGTAATGACAGAAAGCAAAAATTGCAATAGCAATATAAAACTAATGATCAAGTAAAGCATAACAAAAGATATCTTATAACCTCGGAGAGAAAGGAGAACATGGGACTTGGGAAGTCTGTGATAGTTTCTGGGCAGGAAAGGCAAAGTGAATATAAAAGACCCCATAGCCAAAGCTGAATTTGGTAAGTAGACTTTCTCCATGATTTCATGTCTCATCCTTTTTTGTTTCTGTTTTCTCTTTGCCACAGCACTAACTGTCATGGACTCAATTACTATACCTCTTAGGCTAACTCTGAAATCTGAGTCTCCAGCAAGTCCATTAAGATAGCCATAATTAAAAAAAAAAAAAAAAAAATATATATATATATATATATATATATATATATATATATATATATATATGAAACAACACTTGTAGAGGCAAGGACATACAGAAATGAGTACATTGCTGGTGGGAAGGTAAAATGATGTAAATGAATGTAAATGATGCAGTTTCTGTGGAAAACGAATTGATAGTGCCTCAAAAAGTTACACAAAGGATTTGCCATACAATCCAGCAATTCCATTCCTTGCTGTATACCCAAAAGAATGAAAAGAAAGGCTGTCCTTGTTTCTCCTGTCCCTCAAAATCAGGGCTCAACCCTCATGTGGTTGGTGTACATGTCTAACCTTTGACTTGTACACTAATATGAAATTCCCTGTGAAATTCAGAAATTTAAATAGTTTTCTGTGACTGATTCCAAAGATCCCTGAAATTCCCCCTTCCTTAGTTCCTTGAGGATATAGTATACAGGAGAATTCACCTCCACTTTTACTTTCTTTTTTCTTTTTAGTGGTACTAGGGATTGAACCCAGGTCCTTGCACATTGTTAGGCCAATCACACATCCTTAGACCTTTTTCTAAATTTGATTTTGAGACAGTGTCTTGCTAAGTTTTCCAGGCCGGGCTGGCACGGTAACACATGCCTGTAATCCCAGTGGCTCAGGAGGCTGAGGCAGGAGGATCATGAGTTCAAAAGCCAGCCTCAGCAAGGAGCTAAGCAACTCAGTGAGACCCTGTCTCAAAATAAAATACAAAATAGGGCTGGGAATGTGGCTCAATGGTGAAGTGCCCCTGAGTTCAATCCCGAGTACCAAAAAAAAAAAAAAAAAAAGGCTTTCCAGGTTGGCCTTGAACTTGCCTCAGCCTCCTAAGCAGCTGGAATTATAACCGTGTGCCACCATACCTGGCCCATCTCCACTTTTTGTCCATAGCACCACTTAGACTAGTACCCAATATTTAACTGGCACACAGAATATGTGTTTTAAGAAGAAGGATGGAAAAAAGATTCAAAACCAACCCAAGTAAAAAACTTTTTGACCTAAGTAAAAACAGACCTGATGGAAGAAATTCCTCTTATTTCTCATAATAATTTAAATCAGGTTGCTTAGTAACCATCTTCCTTAAAATGGTACATTTATATAAAAAATGGTGTTTTTATAAGAAGCTGTGGATTTCCAAGTCAGGTTTTATAACCTCATGCAGACCCATATGTCTTTTTTTCCGGGCCAAATTCCAATTGGCTTGCAGAGGAATATGCACACTGAAACTGAGAACATGGAGGGCTGGGTTGATGAGGAGGATGTCAGTGTAGCAGTGATATCAAAAGGGGGTCTTAAAATGAAAAAAGATCTTGACCTCTGTGTTCACTTTCTTGGAGAAACTCTACTGGGTAATATTGGCAAGGGCTGTCACACAATGACTACATGGTGGTACTTCTGTTAAGGTGTGTTATGAGGTGTCCAAGAAAGGAAAATAGGAATTCAATCATCTGGATTTGATATAATAACTCTAAAACTCTGAACAGAGTGTAACCTAGCAGTTGCAATTATCTTTTCATTTTTTTTTCATTTAATATATTCCGGATATACATTCTTCACTCTATATTATGATTATGTTATTACTTAATATTTTATTATGCTACATTTGTACGGTACTTATCACTTTTGTCTGACCATCTCCAAGAATAGTGGCACCTTGAATCAAGAATGAAACACTATAATGATTAAAAAAAAATACTTATATCAAGTTTTTTAGTACCATCAAGGCAAAAAGTATATCTCATTATGTTGTTTATGGCTTGTGGTTTCTTTCTTTGCTTGCCGTAGGACAGAGGCAGAAGCTGGAAAAGCAAGCACTTCATCTCAAACATTCTAAATCAGGGAACTCAAAAAGTCAAGTAGGCAGTGCTCAATTGGAGTAATTAGTAGAATAGTCCATCTAATGTCAAGGTACCAGCAGGTAACCAAAGCCACATCTTGATTATTGCACTATTTAAATGCACTCATAGCATAAAGTTCTACTGCAACTAAAGAGCCCCTGGCATTCTCTAGGCATGTTTCTCCCTAAGAGTCTTGTTCAGTCATTTTCCCCGGGGTTAAGGTAGCTGGACATCTCTTTGGAATTAAATGTGAAATTCAAGAAGACCATAAAGCAATATGATTAAGGAGCTCAGCTGTGCTTGAACTGGTCAGTTGATAATTAAGTAAACTTTTTCTTTCTGCTTGAAATCCCCCTAATTGTGTGACAATGATGGATATATCACCAAATCTGACAGGTAGCATTCTGTCATCCATCTCTGATCCTGATATTCACTGAGGTGCCTTTTCACTTGTGTCCTCACAACTGTGTGTGCAGGGTTAGTTAACCAGTTAGCCCCTGCTCAGAGGAACTTAGGATGACCCCTCCCCAAAGCCATTGGACCTCATGTGGGCAGCCAGCAGTGGACCCCAGAGATGAACAAGAACATTTGATGACTTAGAGACCAGGAAGCCTCTTCCAAGAACTACCTGAACCAGAGTTCACAGCCCCGCCCTTCAGACAAGTGCTTTTTAGAACAAACACTGTCTGTTCAGAATGGAAAACCAGATATTTTGAGCGACTTTGAGTCTTAACAATTTATGGCTCCTATTCAATACAGTTTATATAGCACACCCAGACATTACAAGTTTTCCATACCTCACTGAGTTCCTTTGCATGTACCTTACATTATTTCAGCTCAAAAACCATTTTCCCCTTAATTGGCAACAAACTACTTCTATGGAGATGAAAGAGATATATTGAGGAGATGACGCTGGCAATCTCATCTCACCTAGCTTGGTGGTCATAGACATGTCAACTTCTTTGGACCTTTAATTTCTTAGTTGTAAAATGATATATCACATGATTGCTAGTTTTGCCTTAGCTGGAAATTCAGTATGAATAGAGAGTTAAAATCTCTAGCATAAGGCCATAATGTGATATAGAAACTACCCAGTTAGGTTTGTTTTTTTTCAGTTCAACAATTTACAGTACATTTTTTTAATAGCACATTTTCATTTCCATTGAAAATCAGTTCCTCTTTGAATGTAAACATTTGAGTATCTTATGGGTCATTTAAGTTGTGACATTTGGCACATTTCACATTTCACCCCCTGTGAACTAGGTCCTGTGCTGAGTTGGAGATAAGTGAATAATGAGGCCTGGTTTCTGCCCTCAGATAATTCACAGCCTAGAATGGGAGAAAGCTCAAAGAAGTAGGTGCTGGGGGCACATAGCAAGGGTGTGAAGGGCTAGGCATGCAATGTCTAACAGAAGACCTGACAGAGAGGAAGTGGACCGACAGGAGGGAGGCAAAGACCCTGTTGTGTATGTGCACAGACCTGGGGCAACAGAAAGCATGTGGGAGCTGTAAGTAGGGCTGAAGTCAGGGGATTAAGGGAATTAAGGGGAGCGGGTCCATCCCATTTATTGTTTCTTAATTTTATTTCTTAAGCTTTAGGAGTCTGATTAAGGAAGTCAGGACCTAATTCAACATGATGAAGATTTGGGCCTACTTTTTCTTCTATTAGGTGAAGTGTCTGCAGTCTAATTCGTAGGTCTTTGATCCACTTTGAGTTGAGTTTTGTGCATGGTGAGAGGTAGTGATTAAAAGATCAATAATGTGAAGAGAGAGCCCACAGAATGGGAGAACATCTTTACTACATGCACAACAAATAGAGCACTAATTTCCAGGATATATAAAGAACTCAAAAAACTTAACACCAAAAAAACAAATAACCCAATCAGTAAATGGACTAGGGAACTGGACAGATGCTTCTCAGAAGAAGATATACAATCCATCAACAAAAATATGAAAAAATGTTCAACATCTCTAGAAATTAGAGAAAGAGAAATACAAGTCAAAATTACTCTAAGATTTCATCTCACTACTGTCAGAATGGCAATTATCTAGAATACAAGCAACAATAAGTGTTGGCAAGGATGTGGGGGAAAAGGTATACTCATACATTGCTGGTGGGACTGCAAATTGGTGCAACCACTCTGGAAAACAGTATGGAGATTCCTTAAAAAACTTGGACTGGAACCACCATTTAACCCAGCTATCTCACTCCGGTATCAGTCTATACCCAAAGGACTTAAAAACACCATACTACAGTGATGCAGCCATATCAATGTTTATAGCAGCTCAATTCACAATAGCTAAACTGTGGAACCAACCTAGATATTCTTCAATAGATGAATGGGTAGAGAAAGAGACTATGTTGTATATATATACACAATGGAAAATTATTATTAAAAGAGAATAAAATTATGGCATTTGCAGGTAAATGGATGGAGTTGGAGAATGTCATGCTAAGTGAAGTAAGCCAATCCCAAAAACCAAAGCCGAATGTTCTCTTTGGTAAGTGGATGCTGATCCATAATTGGGGAAGAGGAACATGGGAAGAATTGGGGAAATTTGGATTGGGAAAAGGTGGGGGGAGGATAGGGAAGATGGGGATTGGTAAGATGGTGGAATGAGAATGACATCATTACCCTAGGTACATGTATGACTGCACAAATGGTGCAACTCTGCATTGTGTATTACCAGATAAATGAAAAGTTGTGTTCCATTTGTGTGCAATGAAACAAACTGCAATCAGCTGTCATGTATAACTAATCAGAAATTTTTTTAATTTAAAAATGTTAAAAAACTAAATAAATTCTTAAAAAGAAGAAGAAAAGGACTGGAGACCAGCAATTCTGAAAATCTTTGGGATCGTTACCATGTAATACAACAAACTGGAAATCAGAAAATGAAAATTTGAAGCCCAGTGAGATATCCATTCCATTCCACATTCAAAACCTTGGCAACAATTTTTAAGTTGGACCATAGTAGGTATTGTCAAGAAATTAGTTGAACTGGCTCTTCTAGATGTTTGGTGTAGTGTGACTATATATTGATATAATCACTTTTTAACAACTGTTTTGAGATACTCTCCCATGACCCCCAGCAATTTTGGTCCATTTATATTCAGAACCAGAAAATAACTCAAATGTCTTTTACTAGAATAGATATGTAAATTAGAGTATGGTCATATAGCAGAATACTATACAGCAACAAAATAAACCAACCACAAATATTTGCAGTGAGATGATAGGAGATTACAAACTCAATGTTGAGAGGGAAAAAAAAATGACACTAAAATGTATATAGGGGCTGGGGATGTGGCTCAAGCGGTAGCGCGCTCGCCTGGCATGTGTGCGGCCCGGGTTCGATCCTCAGCACCACATACAAACAAAGATGTTGTGTCCACCGAATACTGAAAAATAAATATTAAAATTCTCTCTCTCTCTCCCTCCCTCTCTCTCACTCTTTCTTAAAAAAAATGTATATAGTATTATTTTATTTATACAAAGTTGAAAAATAGGAAAAACTAAAATTTACTCTTTGGCAATGCATTATATAATTGGTAAATATATTTTTAAAAATAAAATTATCAAAAATATCAAGAGGAAATTAACTCTAAGGTAAGAGAGAGATTTGTGATTCAGAAAGGACAGAATGGGTGTCCTGGGAATGTGGCAGTGATCTGTCCATTTGAGTAGGTTAATAAACTATTTCCTTTAAAATTATGTATTAAACTGGACTTATATGTTATTTGCTTTTCTCAATGTATGATATATTGTATAATAATAAGGAAAACGGCAATTAGAATCAAATATAACAAAGAGGTAGGAGAGAAGGAATAGAAGGAATAAGGGAAAAGATTAGCATGTAAACTTGGTAGATGTCTTAGTCTCTTTTGTGTTGCTCTAACAACATACCTGACCTTGGGAAGTTTATTTAAAAAAAAAAAAAAAAAGGGTTCTGGGGCTTCAAGAGCATGGTGCTACATCTGTTTGGCTCTGGTGAGGGCTTCATTGTGATGACACCTTCATAGTGGGTGTCATCACAATGGTAAAAGTGCATGCAGAAAAGGGATCCAGGGGAGATGCCAATCTTGCTTATAGCATCCATTTTGGGGAGTTAATCCAGTCTCACAAGACCTGACTCACTTCTACAAGATAGCATTAATCCATTCATGAGAGTGGAGATCCCACAACTTCATTACCTTCTTCTAGGTCCCACTTCTTAAAGGCTTCACCACCTCAACACTGCTATAGTGGCTATGAGGCTTCTAGCACAGGAACCCTTGGGAGACAAACCACATCTATACCTTAGCAGTATCCCTGATTATAGTTGGGGCTATGGCAAGAGTTCCTCAGCAGAAAGAAGGGAGGAAAGATGGTTTCCGTTTGAAAAGCAGCTCATTCTCTTGTCCTCTGGTTCTTCTTATTAAATGGGGTCTTTCATCTTGGTGACAAAGATGGAGGAAGAATGGCAGGCAGCCCCCTCCCCTATCACTTATGCCTCAGGGGCTTCCTACTCTTCTGCTGGGTGCCCCAATGCTGTGCTCCTGACCCCTCACCTTGCCTCAGAAGTGTTGTTAGTTCTGAGGACAGTTGGCAGCAAGAAATTCTCAACATTCTTTCCCCTCAGTTTTTTGGCAAAAAAGGCTGTCCAACCATGAGGGCCCTTTTTACTCCATTTCCACATTTTTCCTGCTGTATTGTGAAAGCTCTCTCGTGTGTTTTTCCTCACTGGAATACTTTAAACAGGCTTTAGACATGGATAGCACAGATATGGTTTATTATTCATAGAAAAACAAATGCAATGGGGTTATCCGGGGCACACAGCTCTGATGAGAACATGGGCCCCTGATACTGCATAGACTTCAACACACTGTTCTATAAGCTCCGTGTATCATCACGGTGTAGGGTCCACATCCCACACACCAAGTGTAAGCTGTACATTTGTGAGAGCCACTTAAAGCCCACAGATTTTAGGGGATATTTTATGCTAACCACATATTAAAAGCACTAAGTGACCAAAAAAAAAAAAAAAAAAAGGTGGAATTTCTCAAATTCTGATCTCCTCAACATCTGAGTTGAGTTGAAACCTCTCACTAGAACTCTTCCTCTTCCTCTCTCTGATAAGAACTTCACATGCTTTCTTCATTTCACAGAGCTCCGAGGAAACAAAGGATTCTATGACTTACCAAAGGTTTTATCCTTTCATTCTTGTAGCTTAGAGGAAGGGGGAGAAACTGAGAGATTCTCCTGTGTTTCAAAGATCCAATTTTTGGTGTGAAAGAGCAAATGGCTTAGAGCTGACCCCTTTGAAGCATGTGGTGAGGAATGAAAAAGAAATGGACAAGTGAAAATCAATACTTCTATGCTGTTATCTATCAATCCAGGGAATCCAATCCCAAATGTACATTTCTTTCACTGATTCAGCTGCTTCTAAATATTACACACTAACATCAAGATTTGGGACAAAAAAAATTTTTTTTTTTGCATTTTTCTTTAAAATCAAGTATGCTGACAAAGAATTTTTAAACATCATTAAGGAAAAATATTTAAATTTTCCTTGTTGGCATACTTGACTTTAAAGAAAAATATACTGCACTATAATTGTAAATGATGAAATAAATGTGTTGGTGGATGATCCTTTATGTTTCAAAATGATTACTTATTTTACAAAAGATTTCACTGATTATGTTCTTTCTCATAGCTCTCATACTACATCATGAAACACATTCAGTGTCCCCCTAAAAAAGATGTAATTGCAATGACTCATGACCACCTACTGCATAAAGAACTGTCTGTATGTTCATCTGAGTTACAAGTTCAACAAAGCCCTTTAAAAAATATTCTAGAAATTACTCTATTACTTCTGTCTCTTTGAAATCTAAACTAGCTTGTGCTGTCACTAAAGAAAAAGAAATGGGTATATGGAAAACCCAGTGGTAAAGCAAATGTCTCAAGCCATTTTAAGACATAAAAATCAAGTTAGAATTTTAAATTACAATAAAAATCATCAACATAATAGAGTAAAATATACTAAATGAATATATTTTCTTTTTTGATACTGGGGATTGAACCTAGGGGCATTTTACCATGAGCTACATTCCCAGCCCTTTTTTATTTTTCATTTTGGGTCAGGGTCTTGCTAAGTTTCTGAGGCTGACCTCAAACTTGTAATCCTCTTGCTTTAGCCTCTGGAGTCACTAGAATTATAGGCATGCACCATAGCTCTTGGCTAAAAGGATATTTTTTCTAAATTATGAAAAATGTTTCCATTTAAGTTTATAATCTACTTAAAACATCAGGCAGATTTGCAGCATTATATAGCTCTATGTCAATTTAGACAAAGATGACAATCCTGCTGCATTTTTCAATTTGAGCAAATATTCTACCTGTTTTTCTATATAAGCAAAAAGCCTACTAGTTTGCTTAATCTGGCCTTTTCAAAACCATCCTTCAAAACCCAGCAAAAAGGCCATCCAGCATCTTCTAACCACCTTATTTAGAAATCCTGCAACAGCTTTTCCAACAGTTTTCATTGCTAAGTGACCCTAGGCAATTTCCATCACCTCTCTGAATTCCAGTTTCCCTATATATGAAATTGAGATAATAATCAAGATCTACCTCCTAAGATTGTATAAGAATGGAATAAAATAGTGTATAGAAAGCATTTTTTTTGGCACATTCCCTAGCAGAAAATTAATATCAGCTGTTATTTTTTGAGCTAGGAATTAAGGAACATTGGTGCTATCACTAACTCTGCCACAACTAGCTAGAAGAGAACAGTTGACCTTCACTCCAGCAGGCTTTGATTCCTTCGATGCAAAATGGAGATCTTTTGGAGTCAAAAACTCCATCATTTTATTCACAACATTTCTGATACTAAATGTGTGATGTTTTTCATGCAAACAATCAGTTCTCCAACTCTATAGACTCCAAGTAGGTGTCCCCCAATTCGATTCAATTCTGACACTAACTACCCAGAGTTAGCACAGACCCTGCTTGTTAAGGGCTCAGTTTCACAAAATGGTCCCACTGCAGACACCAATTGCAAGTTGCAGGTCTGTTTCAACTGGCTATAAATTGGAGTTCCCATTAATACCAGTCTTAGAAGTCAGGATGGGGTCCTCATTCCCCCAGTGTTGAAGATTAAGCACCCGAAAAATGGCAAGGTAAGTGTAGAAAGCAAGTTTTATTTAAGAGAAAGAGAGACTGGAAACCCAAAGCTGGGTATCCAGTAGTGGGTGTGCCTTGCCCCTTTATAGATCTCAGATTTTCTTTCCCTCCCTGCTTGCCTACATGCCTAAGGGCAGGAAACAGCAGCCCAGGGGTAATCATTAGCAATTCCTAGTGTTGCAGTGAGATCCCCTGGAGGTGTTAGCAACCCACTGAGTGGGGGCAAGTGCTCTGATGGTGTTAGCAATCCATTTCCTTTTTTTTTCCCCATAATTAGCTCTCATCTTTCCCACCCAATCATTTTACTATTTATTCTGACTACCAGTCCTTTGCCCCTGTCTCACCCTCCTCAAGTTCAATAATTTTCTGGAGTAGTTCACAGAGTTCAAGAAGGCACTATTATCAGTGTATTATAAAGGATAAAACTCAGAAACAGTCCAAGGGAAAAGATGTATAGCGTATGACACTGTCACTGGAGAAGATCCCAGAGAGGGGGATCTTGACGCAGGACAAGTGGGGATTTGGCATATCCAATAGAAAGGAACTTCAGCACATACTAGTCAGAGACATAGATTCCTTTAAGAAAGCAGTACACATTCAAGTGGAAATGCAAGAGGGAGAGACATTTTGGGGGGTAAGATAAGAAATATACATTCAAGGGAGAATGTCAGCCATGTTGAGAGTGAGATGCTTTGGGGATAAAGCAAGGAATATGCATTCAAGGGATGATGTGGGCCAGCTCTACAAGGAAAGACAGCCACCCCTTGGTGTGGGGTGCTAATATTTATAGGAAAGTTGCAAAGTTGCTGGGGATTGGACAAAAGGTGGAGTCAGGAGGAGTCACACAACTTTGCACCCCTGTCCCTGTGCTTGCAGGTTGATTTCACATTCCCTTTTGTAAGCAAGGGCATGAGGTCAAGGGTGTGGGCCAAAGGCATTGCCAAGAACACATGCTGAGTTGCTCCAGAGTGCTCATTTTGCATTTCAAAGGCTCATGTGCATTTTCTACATTCCAACAGCTCTTGGGTGCTTCTCTTTTAAAAGCAGGTCTATCTTTGTTCTTCTACATCCTCAAATTCCTATCTAATTTCAGCAAGAGGAGCATGAAGCTTCTTGCCCTCTTCAGATGTGCATCCCCCAAGCATCCTAAAGTCATCTTCACCAACCCAGAAGCTGTATACAATTTATCATTTTGTTTTTAATGGAGACAAGATTGATAAAATCATGGGGCATTAATGATTGAACTCAATCTCCAGCCCCTCTCCTAGCCTCTCCAGAGGTGGTGTGGGAATTACTGTGAAAGTTCCAACCCTCTAATCACATTGTTGGTTCCTCTGACAACCAGCCCCCATCCTGACCTTGCCTGTGGCCCACCAGGAGTGACCTCATTAGCTTAAACTCAGGTATGGTTGAAAGGGGTTTATAGTGAATAAAAAAAGATGCTCCTTTCAGGAAATTACAAATTTTAAGAGCTCTGTACCAGGAACTAGAAAAAGACCTAATATGTTTTTTTTTTTTAAATTACATCATAATATCACATTAATCCAAGGCCTTAAGACCACACAAAAAACATGTACACATATAAAGTACACTGGGCTTAAGACAATAGAAAGGGCTGGAAACTATTGGGAATTTGGGATTTTTTTCCCCAACCTCAAGGCACTAAGAGTCTAAATGTGTTACTCATACCACACCTGACAAGCCACACAAATACAGATCTCACTCTGTGGGTAAGTTAGTTGTAGGCGTGCAATAACCAGTCGATATGGCACAAGGACTTAGATTCCTCACTTGGCCCTGCAAATGTCCAATGGGTAACTAATGAAAGGAAAGTGACGAGAGAGAGAGAGAGAGAGAGAGAGAGAGAGAGAGAGAGAGAGAGAGAGAGGGAGAGAGAGAGAGGAGAGAGAGGGGTCTCTGGGTCTGCAAGCTGCCTTGTTGGCGTACAGTGATTGGGTCACAAAGTAGTTGCTAAGTATGTAATTTTCTGCCTTCAAGTGGATTGAGCATGGGCTAGGCGTGGGTTTCAAATAGAAAAACAACAAGAGGAAGTAAAGGGAAAAGGCACCAAATAACCGTCCAGAGAAGGAAGGGCTAACGAAGAAACTGGGGGTTGGGTACTCAGTTTTACCCTGCAGCTAACATTTATTCAGCCTGTCCAGCAGCTAACAGCTAAAAGCAGGGTAGAAAACTTGGCATTTCTGCCTTTATTTTGTATCTGCCGCCTTTTCTCTGAGTCAGTATTCCAGGAATATTAGATCTGATCAAAAAACAGATCAGATCAAAAATCCCCCAGGCAACAGCAACTTTCTCATCATCCACAAGCCCTTGCCTGACCAGTCCTGAGACAATGATGGACCAAACCATTTCTGACCCAGACTCCCTGCTTTGCCATTTGTGCAAAGACTCCAGCTATGCCAAACACCAATCCTTGCCCTCATTGCCCTTTTCATAAAATCTCAAAGTCACTATTGGCTCCTTGAAGATAGGATTACGGGTATGAGTCCTCCATGTTACCTGGTGTACCCACACTGATTGATGCTCCTATTCTTTCATGGTTTTTTTTTTTTTTTTTCTCAAGTTGGTTTTTGAAGCAAGTGGCCAGATCTGATTTGTTGGAACCCTGAGTTGAGTCTCTGGCCTAGGACTCCAAAAATAGATATTCCAATATTCAACTCTGGTATTTTCTTAGTCTTCTTTTCCACATTCTTTTTCTCTCCCAATTCTATCTCAAGTAGATGAACAGATTCAACCAAAAAGGTGGATGGTCTTAGACACTATCTCTAAAGTCTGAGTATTACTGAAAGCTCTGTTCTTATCCCCAGTGCCAGTCCAACAACGAGGACAGAGTTTTGAGAAAAAGGAAAAAAGAAGCTTCATTGCTTTTCTAGCAAAGGAGAAACACAGGGGACTCCTATCCCAGAGGCTATGATTCTGCCCATCAGGAAGAACAGGGGTTTTTAAGAGGAGATTCAAAGGCTACATTGCATGTCTGGAGTTGTAATTTCCATGTTAATTTGGGACATATTCATTTCTTGGATTTTTCTGGTGCCTTCCCCAAGTTTGAATGACTTCCTTCTCATGATGGGTGTGTGCTCAAAGAACCCAGCCTCGGATGGGGAACAGAGGTAATCCTGTTTCTCCTGGGATTGGGGAAGGGGAAAGATCAGGAAGGAGAATGGAGAGAATAGACTGTTTTAAAAACAAGTCCCATTGGCAGAGCAGCAAGGGCTATAGTCAAAGCGTAAAATGGATCACTATTACATGAGCTTCCTCTGTTCCCTCTTTTCACCTTCAAAAATATGTAACTGTTACAAGAATTAAAGGTCGGGTTCCACTCAAAGGCCAATATCTAGGAGACAACAGTTGGTAGGAGGGAATCAGGTTTATTCAAGGGCCTAGTCATGAGAAGATACTGGGGCTATCACCTCAAAGCCCCAGAGGGTGGGGCTCAGGGGCACAAAAGGGCTTTTATAGGGAAGGAAATGAGGAGGGGACAGGAAGGCTATGTGCTGAGCAGGGTCCTCATCATCCAAGATGTGTGTCTACTTTTTGTTCTTCTTTGGAACAGCAGAATGAACCTTGACCTCCTGGAGCCAGCTCCTGTGATTCTTTCTTTATGGAACTAAAGACTAAGGAGGGGAAATTAGGAAGTTCAGTAAATCTAAAGAAAGATTTAGCAGTTAACATCCTAACCATGTAGGTGCAGCTTCTCTTCAGCAAAAGGGTCTAGCAGACGTGGGAAGGCGAAGAGAGGGGGAAACAGAGAACAGCTTCAATGAATGGCCCTGTCACCCCTCAACATATACGCATACCCTGTCATCCCCCCAATATGCACACATGCCATTTCTTGAAACTGCCACAGGAGTGTCTACTGCACATGAACTATGCACACATTCCTCACAGTTCCCCATTCAGCTGCCTTTTGTTATGCTCGAATTCGGGACCCCCAAAAGACCACCAGAGACCAAGATCGATGTAAGCAGCAAAGAGGTGTTTATTGTGAGCTAGCTGGGTCCTCCCATGCACACACAGCAACTGGCGATGCTGAGAGGCCCCAAGCCCAGTGTTTGCAGCAGTTTTATACACTCTTTGGGGAAGGCAGGGACTTCACATACATCATAGCATCTCTTATCAAATCATCACACACCACGGGAAAATCATAAAACAACTCTAAAACATGATTAGCACAATCACTGGCGGGAACAAGTTGGGTAAGGGTGATTGGCTAGTAAAAGAGGGGGATTCGTTTGAACAGATTGGTTTAAGCCATGAGGGGAGTACGTGCTGAACCTCATGGTTTCCCAACATGTTATCAACCACCATAAACTACTGAAAGGGTCATCTGGCATCCCAGGTATTTCCCTGTCTCATGCTGATTGGTGGCTGCTAGGGGGTTGCTATGGGTCTCCACCTAGCCTGACTGAGTCAGGGACACCTGGCGCAGCAGATCTCTCCTGTTATTTGTAGATAAACAACTCAACAGGGTGGGGTATGTGCCTAGGAGTGTTCTATGGGTCTTTCCAAGGACAAGGGTCATGCCCCCTTCCTTGGACAGGCTTTGCTCTGAGGTAGAGGCTGGTTTTTCACTTTCTCCTCATGAGAGTCTGAGGAGGTTGAAGGTAGGTTGTGTAGGTTCTGCTCAGTGCTCAGGTCTCCATGAATCTTTAAGCCATGGTGATAAAAAGCATGCCAGTACAAGTTTCCTTTTAAATGCTTCCCATTCCAGGCTTCTAGATTTTTCTTGGTTCCCTGAGCAAATGGTAGAATCAGACTGCTTCATAAGTTCATAGCAAATAAGGCACATTCTAAAGTGCTGAATTATTTCCCCCCCTTTTGCTTCCCATTCAAGGTCTAGTTGATGCAGAACAATTCCTTACAGCTGTCTTCCCCACCCCACTTCCTGGGTTATCCACTAACTGCAAATAACATTCAGTAATAACATTCTGGGGCTTAGAATGTACCAAGAACATTCTATGCCTACAGAAAGGACTAAGGCACAAAAAGTAACAAGAGTTTCCTACTTCTTTCAGTCCTTGTTACTTGAGAAAAATCCTTTTCAGATCTCTTTCATTACCTCAGAAATGGAGGCAAATGCTTTAAGAAGGATCATATAATTCTTTGAAAGGCCTGTTGCCACAGTGTGGTTATTAAGCCCTTGGGAAACAATGGGCTTCTCTTAAAGTCTATGGAACAATTGTGCCCCCTGAGAGTCATCTGAAATTGAAATGAAATAAACCGGTTACTCTGGAGAGCAAAACATGATTGATTAACATAAAAAAAAAAAATCTGAGGTGTTTGAGTCCCTCACCTCTGGCTCTTTCTGACCTATTCTGTAGCCCATAGAATACAGGTTGGTTCTCACAAAAGCTCTCCAGCTCCTAGCTACGATGTAACATATGGTAAAATGAGCTCAGTACAGAGTTATGTTTTTCTTTTCTTAATCCTCCCAGTAAGACTAAATTCCATGAGCGGGCTAGAAAAAGGGAGGTGGACAGCAGAAGAATGCAAACAGGGTGTGGAAATGAAAGCTACCCCCTGGCTTTGAGACCAAAGTCTAACAGTGATCCACTTTAGGTTTTGAATATAGTCCTTGCTGCTTTGCCACTGTGACTTCTTTTTTAAAGGGACATGCTTCTTTCTTTTCCTCTCCCTTCCTTCCTTAATCTCTCCCCCTTCCCAAATTTAGGGGAAACAGGATTACCTTTCTTCCCCACCCTAGACAGTTATCTGTCCTTGAACACACACCCACCATGGGAATGAAGTGATTCAGACTTGGGGATGGCACCAGAAGATCTCAGAAGTGACTATCTCCCCAAATAACAAGTGAATTACAACTCTGGACAGAATGTGTAGAATGTGGTCTTTGAATCACCTCTTTAATCACCTCTTCTGCCCCTTCATGGGCAGAATCACAGCCTCTGGGACAGGAATCCCCTGTATTTCTCCTTTGCTAGCAAAGCAATAAACCTTTTTCCTTTTTCTCAAAACCCTGTCCTAGTTATTGAATTGACATGAAGGACAAGGACCAAGCATTCATTGACAAAAGGATCATGAAAAATATATATCAGTAATGAAAAACGTGAAAGTCCTGGCTGGTCCCTTACCAAGCTGTTTGCTCTTATGTATACTCACCCAGGTCTGAGAAGTCCTGGCAATCTAAGAATTTGTTTGAATATATAGAAGTGCACTTGGGTTGGAGAGTCAGCAGGGAGATACTAAGATCACTCTCCTAATCTGATACAGGAAAGTCTCTGAAACCTGAATGAGCTCACCCCACCCCTCACTTTATTTTTTTTAAATACTCTTTCATGCCATTTTATTTCCTATAAGATATTTCCATAAGTTGGGCCAAGTCTGTAATAGGGAAGGACCTTAAAATTATTCTTTCCCCCCTTTTTTTTCTGTGGCACTGAAAGTTCATGGTCAGCTGTACAAGCTATTTAGTCAGTGGAGTCTCAATAGGCTCTGGCCAAAATATCAAGGTTTTCTCAGTAGATCTCATTGCAGGCTGGAACACTAGAAATCACAGAGGGTAGAACAAACAATACACGATATATGTGAGCTAAAACGGATGGTTGACATTGGAATGCTGGCCTTACATTGGAATGCTGGCCTTACAGAATCTAGTTGATTCCTCTGGCGTTATCTATAATTTGGGTAAGAGGGCAGTTGCCCAGAGAAAAGAGCAAACTTTTGACCTGTAAGGAAAAGAGCTGTGTGTCCAAACAAGTCTCCCTAGCCACACTGAACCACATAACTACCCAAAGCCCCAGCTATGTGTGCAGAGCCCCAGAACTCCAGATTCAGAGTGGAACCCAGGGGGAACTTAGGAGGCAAAGCCACTAGTTGTTCCATAAAGCCTGACCAGTTTGAATCTAGAGAAGGAAGACGCTCGAACCTATACTTTTGTGGCACCTACATGTTTATGTGGATCTGAATGCACACGTGTTGATGTCCAGCAACTGGAGTTTTAATATTTTATTATTTATTATTATTTTCATGTGGATGTCCAGTTTATCCAACCATATTCCCAGCCCATTTTATATTTTATTTAGAGACAGGGTCTTGCTAAGTTGCTAGAGCCTTGCTAAGTTGTTGAGACTGGCTTTGAACTTTCGATCCTCTGTCTCGGGCTCCCCAGCTGCTGGGATTATGGGTGTGCACCACCAGAACGGGCTAGTTGTAATATTTTAATAAAGGTTCTGCTTTGACTTTTAAAAATCAATGTTAACTGAATCATATCCTCAGGATCAGCTCTCTGGGGTGAGATAATTGAACTAAAAGGAACAAATGCCTTCATGGCTTTTCTGGTTCTTAACGTCCCACTGTGTTCTCTAAAGACAATAGCAATGCCCCAAGCCAGCTGGCGAGGTGGGTGTGCCATTTGTCCAGAATCTTGTCAGCACTGGATTTTATTTCACTTTTAAGTTAATGTAAGAAGGAATTTCAAAGTTACTCTGCTTTCACTGCAACTTGAAGTAGTTTTAAAGTAGTTTTATCTCATTAATTATACCCATAGGAAGAAATTGGTCTCCTTCGTAACGGTACATCTTCCATTCAAGATCTCATTTTCTGTACTCATGTAGTCAGTACTAAATTAGGCTCTGGATTTGAAGATGAAGCATAGTATTGAGGCAATTATCTTTCTACTCTCTGCTCTATTTTAGGAAGAACAACATCAAAAAGTATACTGTTGCTTGAAACAGTAAAAACACTACTGCCACCAGCAGAATGGGTTCTCTGTTCTAGATATTTCATGTCAGCTGGATGACAAGTACTCAATCTCTGTCCTCAGTTTCATCTTCTGTAGAAGACAGATACTGTTTGCCCTCATACATGCACAGGATTCTTTTAAATATTGAGCAAGATAATAATTGTAAGGATGCTTTAAGAAATAACATTTGTTAAAATTGTGACAAATAATTAGTGATGACAAATATAAATTACTGAGGAGTTTGTCAATATTAAAGTTACAATGTGGGGCTGGGGATGTGGCTCAAGTGGTAGCGCGCTCGCCTGGCATGCATGCGGCCCGGGTTCGATTCTCAGCACCATGTACAAACAAAGATGTTGTGTCCGCCGCCGATAACTAAAAAATAAATATTAAAATTCTCTCTCTCTCTCTCTCTCTCTCTCTCTCTCTCTCTCTCCTCTCTCACTCTCTCTTTAAAAAAAAAAGTTACAATGTGTAAGAGTTAGAAGGTTTAGAATCTAAGAGGAAGTGTTTAAAAGTTCTAGTATTTAAAAAATCATAAATAAAGCAAGGATTTCATTATTTCCTACCCTCTTTGGATTTTTTCTAAGAAGACAAGTAATTTTCAAGTAGGTTTACATATGCCATCAATTCTCATGAAAAAGATCAAATAGATATGAATCAAATTCAATGTTTATCAACAAATTAATAAAAATTAGCATATTAATACTAATGAGATGCATTGGCAGATGAAATCCACAAATCCTCCCCAAACAGAAGCATATTGGAAAAGTAGCCTCTGTTAAGGTGGGTAATATTATAAACTCTAGGTGTTGAGTTTTTGGATGCTCTTGTAAACAATTTTTTATTCATTGTCTAATTGTTTCTAAAAAGCACATTATATTGAGAAGAACAACCAAAGCAGCCTTAAATAAATGAAGAAATAGTCCAAGTTAAAGCTTTTGACAATACAAGATTATTAAAATGCCATTTCTCTTCAAAATGATCTAAGAGCCAATGCAATTAAAATTAAAAAACAATCAAATTTGTTCATGTGAATATATGTACATGTACTTTTAAGCTGACTCTTAAATATATGGAAATGCAAAACTCTCAGAAGAGATAAGACAATTTGAATAACAAAGAGTTGGGAGATTTACACTACCAGATTTCAAGACTTACTCTAAAGTTACAGTAATTAAGACATGGTGATATTGATGCAATGATAGACATTTGGACCAATGGAATAAAATAGAGAGTTATAAATAAACCCTCAATTAATGACAAAGTTAAGAGTATAATCCAACAAAGAAAAAAATGGTTATTTGAACAAATGGTGCTGGGTAAACTGGACATCCATATGAAAAAAAAAAATGAAGAGAAATTTTGACCCTACCTTACACCATATGCTAAGATTTTTACCTAAAGGTGAAAATTAAATTAATCATACTTTTAGAAGAAAACAGAATGAATATTTTCATGTACTTGGAATCCAAGACAAAGATTTTTTCAGAACACAAAAGCATTAATAACTCAAAAAATTATAAATTAAATTTTTATTAAAATTTAGTAAAATTAAGAACTATTAATGAACAGTAATCATTAATGAAGAGGCACCCACAGACTAAAAAGTGATACTTATAATATCTATATTAATTTACATATAGTAATTATACATGTTACATTTATATACCTTCATATAACTATATTCACATACATACACAATATATACATATAAAATTATATATAATTATTATAAAAATACAAATATAAATAAAGAAGTTGCATCAAAAAAGTATAAAGGACCTCTACAGATCCCTAACAAAAAGAGATAAATAATCCAGTTTAAAATAGGAAAAAGACTTAGACAGGCATTTCTTGTCACTCTTCACAAAAGCATGTCAAAATAACCAATAAGCATTTTAAAAGATCCATTTAATTCATATGAAGAAATTATAAATCAAACAGTGATGGGATACCACTACTTTACTCCAGAATGCCTAAAATTGAAAGGACTGACAATCACAACTGTTGAAAGGATGTGGAGTGATTGGAACTCTCACATTTTACTTGTGGGAACCATTTTGGAAAATATTTGACTATACCTATTAAAGATAAGTCTGCCCTATGAATCAACAATTTCCCTTGGTGCAAGCACAGGAAAATTGTGTTAATATGTCTACCAAAATACATGTATAGCTGCATTTTTAATAGTTAAAAACTCTAAATGCCCACAGTTCTTCAACAGCAGAAAGGATAAATAAATTGTGATATGTTCATATTATAGAAAACTACTCAGCAGTCAAAAAAAGATTCTGATACATGCAACAACATATATGGATCTCACAGAAAATGAAAAAAAATCTAGATTTTGTAGTACATATGTACATATACACATGTAGTACATATGATGTACTACATGGGTTCCTTTAAATAAAGCACAAAATCAGACAAAATTAATCTGTTATGATGGAGGTTGGAATATGGGTTTACCTCTGGGAAGCTCTTTATTGGAAAGGCACATGAGGGAATTTTCTAGGGTGAATGAAACAGTCTATATTTTGATCTGACTGGTTAGTCTTTCTGAAATAGAATTCTGGATTCTTGGTGTTGGAAGATACCTTAAAGATCAGGCATCTCATTTTGTAGCTGAACTGAAGTATTGGCAGACAGGGTCTTGTCCGAACAAATTATGACAAAGTGGGGATTAAACATCAGAATCCCTAATGACCCTGTCTTTCCTTCTCTTGCACTTCACTTCCCTAAAGTAACCCCAAGGAGAATACTGATACCCCAGTGCGCCTTCTGTTAACTCCTACATCCTAGTAAGATGCCTGGGAATCTTTAATCATTCGTCACCTCTGTGGAATTTTCTCTTAGTTCCTTCCTGCTACCACATCTCCACCACCAACTTAACTCAAAATTCTGCTTAACTCTCCCATTTTTTCCACATCTGTCTTTATTCTTCCCTCTGTAGAATTGATTCCTTTCTATATCTGTGATATAACATCTATTCTTTATATCAATATTTATGAGGTATCTACTATGTACCAGGTGCTGTTGCAAAAGCTTGGGATTCAGCAGTCAAGACACAAAAAGTTTCTCTCTGTGGACCTTATATTTGGATGGTAGAAAAATAAAGTTAGGAATTTATAAGCCATAAAGAATAGGCTTAGGATACAGGAACAGGAGTGCATTTTAGATCAGCTTGTCCACAAATTCTCTCTGAGGACGTGAATGAATGAAGCAGGTGATGTGTGTATCTGGGAATGAGACTCCTCAATGCATCATGCAAGAGACTGATGGACTTGAGGGCAAAAATGGTATCTAAATTCATCTTTCTCTTTTGGATCACTTAGAGACTCAAAAATGCATGTAAAAATAAATGAGTGATATAAGCAAAAATGAAAATATAAATAAATTGGATTTCACCAAATTTAAAACTTTTGTGTTTCAAAGGTTACTATCAAGAAATTGAAAAGAAATGCATAGAATAGGAAAAAACATTTGCAAATTATATATCTGATAAATTGTCTAGATATTTACATGTCTAGGTCATATAAAGAATTTATAAAACTTAAAAAACAAAAACCTCAATTAAAAAGTTGGCCAGATATTTGAATATACATTGCTAAAAAAAAAAAAAAAAAAAAGATACACAAATGGCCAAAAAGCACATGAAAAGATGTTCACTATCACTGTCATTAGGGAAATGCAAATCCAGAACATAATGAGACACCATTCTCTACAATGGCTACAATCAAAGACAATTGCAAGTGTCCACAAGGATGTGGAAAAATAGGGCTGTCACATTGCTGTTGGGAATGCAAAATGGTGCTGACATTTTGGGGGGGATGGGTACTGGGGATTAAACTCAGGGGCACCTGACCACTGAGCTACATCTCTAGCTCTATATTTTATTTTATTTAGAGACAGGGTCTAGTGAGTGCTTAGCACCTCACTTTTGCTGAGGTTGGCTTTGAATGCACAATCCTCCTGCCTCAGCCTCCTGAGCTGCTGGGATTACAGGCATGTGGCACCACGCCCAGCATTGGTGCTGGAATTTTGGGAAATTGTTAGTTCCTCAAAAGTTAAACATGGAGTCACCAGAGGACTAAAAAATTCCACTCCTAGATGTAATAGCCAAGAGAACTGAAACATATATCCACCCAAAACTTGTAAATGAATGTTATATCATCATTATTTATGAGAGTCAAAAAGCGGAAACAACTAAAATGTTCATCAATTGATGAATGGATAAAGAAAATGTTATATATGCAAACAACAAAATGTTATTCAGCCATAAAAAAGAAACATAGCACTGATGCATGCTATAGCATGGGTAGCCCTGACGACATGACGGTAACTAAAAGTGAAAGTGCAAAATGTTGCATTGTATGTCTCCATTTATAAAGCACGTCCAGAATAGGCAAATCCAGAGAGACAGAAAGTGGATATGGCTGCCAGGACTTTGGGTGTTGGAGGAATAGGGAATGACAGGCAACTTGTATGGGTTTTCTATTGGAATGATGAAATATTCTGGAATTAGAGAGCGATGATGGTTATGCAACTTTATAAATAAAGTAAAAGCCACGGAATTGCATACTTTAACGAAATGTTTAGTATGTGAATTAGATCTTAATTTTTAAATGAATGAATAAATGGGTAAATAAAAACCTAAGACACAGCTCAGGCTCTGTGAATTTTACAAATATGAGTTTCCAAAATGCTGTATTCCTGCAAAACAGCAAAATACCCTCATTTAATTCCCACAGTTTTTCCTGCACTTGTTCAAGAGGCTGCGGCTACACCATCACTGATGAGAATATCCAGTCCTTCCACACTTGAAGCAATGAACCCAAACCAGGGCTTTGGCCACAAAGCCAGCCATGCTGAGAGCTCATGAGAACATCTGGATGATGTCAGAATCAGTTTCAACAACACCCAGCATCACCTGATTACAGCTTCACATAGCCCTACAATTCTACAGGGGAAAATGGACTCAGAACAAAAGATGCATGGGTGAGTTCATTCTGTAACAAGCCAATCAAAGGTAAGTAAAGCAAAGGAATAATGAAAAGAGAAAGAAAGAAAGAAAGAGACGGGTACTTTGAACAAAAACAGCAAGTGCTTTTGATCCAGTTGTTTATGTCAGAAATCAATAGAGATGTTTTCTTTCACTTTGGAGAGTGAGAATTGAAATTTGTTGAAATTGGATCTTGAGGCACTTAGAATTTTTTTTCCTTGGTACTGGAACAATGGCACACATTCTGTTTACAAGAAGCACTGGCCACTGTGGCAAAAATTGTAGCAATTGTAGTGGTTTTATTCTCAGCTCTCTGTTTTCAGGATGTATAGGCTCAGAGGTATTAATGGATGGTACACAAAGAAAGCCTTTAATCGATTTCTGGAAATATGTAAAATATTTCACTTCAGCAAATGTCTATTTCCACAAATACCATCAAACCTTGATGTTAACAGGAAGGTGTAAGAGTGACAGAGCACCATTGCAAACATCTCTGCATGGAAATTTCATCTCAGAAACAGGAAATGATTATGGTAAACGAACAATCTCGAGATAAAACAGTTTCACAAAACAAACCAAAATGAGTGTGGTGGTGCGTGTTAGCTTGCTTTATATGACTTTGTTTTAATTAAGGTCTGATTACCACAGCTGCGACTCATTTACCTAATAACAGAGTTTGATGTTTCAAAATTAAAGAACTTCAGGGCTGGAACCGTCGTGTCAGAGCGTGAGAGGGAGCATGTCATGGTAACCTTCAGTGTTCCGATTGTGAATTGCTGTGGGGATTTGCCTAAAGCCCCATGAAATTCATGGCAAAGAGAGCATTGTGTTGAGCTATGGAATAAGAAGCAGCTGTCCAGTGATGCCTCCAAACAGGCCAGCATAGGCGCTGCATACCCCTCTTGTGACTCAGAAAATTTTTCACCAAAATACCTCCTAGCTTATGAGGTCTCTAAAAGATTCCCTGTTTCCCCTGGAGCAAGCACTGTGATCCTGCTGAAATGAGGAAGTTCAGATATTTCTTCCTCTACAGTGAAAGTTTATTTCCTTGCTCTTTATTTGAATGAACAAGAGATCTGTAATAGGTTTTTCTGGATTGATGGGCCCTTTCAGCTAATGTTCCAGGCAGTTCTAGATTGGACCAGTGCTACAAATACTAAGAATAATTTGCTGGTTGTAACATGTGAAAAGTTATTTCTAATGGAACTATTCACACCAGCCAATCCCTAACATGCCTACATTTTTCTTTACCCAGATGCCATCCCAGAAACCCTTTACTTTTTACCCTCCACCATCCTGAGCTCTGGTGCCTAAATCACAAACCGAGCTCAGGTATGTTCTCCATATGAGACAAGATTTGATAAATCCAGATGGAAAATATAAAGTGGAATTCTTCTGGTTTTGGAGCAGATGTTGAACTATAGTCACACGTGCAGTAGAAAATGTTTTATGCCTGTCTCACCCTCATCTTCAAAGCACATCCTTCCCCTTGAGGTGACAAGAGCAGTGCCCTGTGACCCTTTACTTCTTGGCTAAACTGACTTAGCCAGAGGCCAGCATCCTAGCCAAAATTGACTACCAATAATGGGGCCTGGGTAAGACATCCTTAATCTTTTTTTTTTTTTTTTTTAAATCTGGAAAGATTACTGTTTTGGTCATCCATATACAGCCTCTGTATCTGGAGTAGAAATTGGAAGTCCGGATTCTGAATAATGAGGTATTATTGTTTGTTTTCTCCTTTTAGATCTAACCTTATGGTTCTTGGGTTTCCTAAATTTTCTAAGCTTTTTCTGTATCTTTAGAAAATAAGAAAAAAAATTATTTTTAACCTGAAGGAATCCATGTCTCCCTTGTAACCTGATAAAGCCTCACAAGACAAGGAGTTTGTCAGGCATAAATGTCATGCAGGCAGGGATCCCATCTATTTGTTGACATTTTATACGCAAGGCCTTAGAGAATGGGCTCAACGTTAAATGAATGAAGCTTTATGGTGATTTCTAAAAAATTTTAGTACAACTGCTTCAGATGTTAGTACCAAATTGTCATTAACAGTGTTAAAGAATGGAAAATAAGTAGATTATGGTAGCTTACTTATCAAAAGGAGAAAAACAAACTTGAGTGCCTCATAAAGCCTATGTCAATAAAAAGCACAGTCATTCCTCAATATCCATGGAGGATTGGTTCCAGGACATTCTAAGAATACCAAAATCTTCAGATGCTCTAATCTCTTATACAAAATGACAAGCTTATACATAACTTATGCACATCCCTCATATATTTCAATCATCTCTAGATTTTTATAATACTAGTACAATGTAAATGCTATGTAAATAGTTGTTTTACTGTATTTTAAGGGAATAACAACTAGGAAAAAAGTGCACATGTTCAGTACAGATCTGATTTTTCCCAAATATTTTCCACTCATTGTTGGATCCATTGATTCCAGATCTGCAGATAATAGAGGGCCAAATGTGACTTAATTCATGACACAAATGCAGGAAGACTAAGAACAAAGTCTCCAGGGAACCTCAGAAGGCAGGATTGTGAGATTTGGGGTAGGAAAGGCAAAGGGTTTGTTGAATGATTGTACAAAGAAGGATTAGACACCCCAAACCCATTCCCAGGCTGTGCAACCAGGTAATTACTCTTTCTCACTTAAATGAGAAAGTAGGTGTTTATTTTCTAGATAAAATGAAACAGAGACCTGGGGACATGGGCACAGCTGTGAGACACTGTTTAGACTCTTGAGGGATTGCAGGAAAGTACATATTGACAAGTCCGACAGTTAGCCCCTTTCATCTGCTCAGCTTCCACACCACAGGCTTAGCTCCCCCTGGCAGAATAATGGTTCTCTTTTTGGGAGGAATCATTCAAAGAGAATTTTTCTGCAAACGCTGATACTGGGAAAATACCAATGGCATACTTTTTTTTCTCCAGGAAAGGTTTCACCATACAAGTCAAGCTTCCAATAAAGCATAAGTGCTTCACTCTGAGATACAAGATAACTGCGTAAGTAAAAAGAACCAATTAAATATAAATCAATAGATGAGCAAAAGGAGGTCTAGAAGAGCAGAGGAAGGAGAATGGGGAGGGGACAGAGGACAGGAGGGCAAGTGGGGGAGATCATGAACTGAAATTGAATTCCATGCATGTGTGAGTTTGTCAGGATGAATCCAACTACTATGTATAACTATAAATCCCAAATTTAAAAAAAGAAAAGAAAATACAAAATAACCAAGACGTTAGAAGAAAATTATCAACATGAAAAGATAGCAACAAAACAAACAAAAAATACTACCAGGAAAATATAAGAATCTACAGCAAGCAGGGAACAAAATAAAATTTTGTAGTAATGTAAGTATTATCCAATAAGAGAAGATATTGAATCATGAAACAAGAACAGGTACTATAAAAAAGAAATAATAACATACATTAGCTATATAACTCCATTATCATATCCCACACTATTTAAAAACCTTCCATGAATACTCATTGCACTTGAAAAAATTCAGTCTCCTTGCTTGGACTTAGCATAAAATTATGCTTGCTTTTTCTCACACTATTTCTTGACCTCACCTGTTTTGCTCTCACCCTTTGACTTCCAGTGCCACTGGCCTTTTGGTTTCTCAAATTCCCTAAGCATCTTGTTCATGTTCCTCTCTCTGTTTACAGATCTTCCCTTTGCATGGCATGGCTGTCTACTGTTCATCCTTTATATTAGCCTAAACCTCTCCCCCTGTGGAGACCTCCCCTGTCTACTTACCTCTGGAAGGTTAGTCTCCCTGTTAGCTCCATCTCAGGCCCACACTTGCTTCCTCCATGGTAGTCGCTACCACTCACAACAACTGCATTTATTTCTCTGTTGACTTGTTTTGTGTTTATGTGTCCCACTTGTTAAGAACTACATGGGGGGGCTGGGGATGTGGCTCAAGCAGTAGCGTGCTCGCCTGGCATGCGTGCGGCCCGGGTTCTATCCTCAGCACCACATACAAACAAAGATGTTGTGTCTGCCGGAAACTAAAAAATAAATATTAAAACTCTCAAAAAAAGAACTACATGGGGGAAGAAGGATCAGGGATTGTGTCCATCCCAGATACAATTTTCCCCACAACCATTCAGAGAGGAAAGTATATACAGGGTCTTCAATGAATATTCAAGTCATGTAGTGCAGAGGATTTTTGCACTTGGTCCTAAGCTCTGCTTCTTTTGGGGGATAGGAGAGGTTACCAGGAATTGAACCCAGGAGTGATTAACCACTGAGCTACACTTCCAGCCCCTAAGCTCTGCTTTTTACTAGCTGTGTGATCTCAGGTTACAACTTAACTTCTCTGACTCCATTTCCTCATCTGTAAAATGGGGATGCAACTGGTTATCTCTTAACTTTGTTGTGAAGAATAAATTATCTGACATATCTTAGAATAAACATAATAAGAATTCAGAGAGAAAGCAATCTGCCTGGTACATTTAAGAGATTGTCATTAATATTAAAATTTCTTCATAGCCATCTTAAATAACTTTGAAACCACCTTTCTTACTTCCTGCTTTTTCCCCTCTTTTTATTTGTTCTTTTTAGATATCCATGACAGTAGAGTATATTTTACATACATACAAGGAGGATAACTTATTCTAATTAGGATCCCATTCTTGTGGAAACCACCTCTTTGTTTATTCACTATAGTACCATGGAAAGCAACTCCACCCTTTTTACTTTTAATCATGAATTTAGGATGTGGTAATATACATTATCTAGGTGATGGTTCTTAAACTTTGAATATTGTTAAATTAGCCTGTCTGTAAAGGATAATATCAGGTTAAAATGAAAAGCTATTCAATTGAAGTTCAGCTGAAAATTGGGAATTAATTGAAGTTAGTTAAAAATTCTTAATGGGTTTCATCAATATGGTATAGTGTTGTACTTGTCTTATTAATTGATGTAGCTTAGAAGCAAGATGATCTCATTAAGGAATATTGAGGCCTCCTGTAAATGCACTGAGAGGTTGGGGGCTCAAGTTCCCCAGCACAGAGGTGAGGTCTTATGACCTGTACAACAGTGATTCTCAGACTCAGCTTGCACCAAAATTACCTGGAGGGCTTAAGATCTCCGATTACTCTAGAGTTTCTGATTCAGAAAGTCTGGTATAGGATCTCAAGTTTTCATTTCTACATTTCTCACAAATTCCCAGTTATGCTGATACTGCTGGTGTGGGGGCCTCACTGTGAGAATGCATAAGAATCTGGGGGTGAGCATCAGGAAGATGATGCTATAGGAACAATAGGCCCCCCAAAAATAATGTCTAGCAACAATAAACCCTACAAATTTCATTTATTCAACAAGTATTTTTTGAAGGTCCAATTAGGAAAACAGAATAGAAAAAACTACCAGAAATTGGTTACACAGGTGATAGAGGAGCTGAATAGCCAAATAGGATGTGAAGAGCCCCCAGAAGAGCAATAGGAGGAGGATATTACACTCCTAGACCTCTGGGACAAGAGGAGGAGTAGTGTTGCTGCAATTCAAGGGCAAGGAGCCCTAGGAAAGCTGGAACCACAGTGGGGCCTGTCTGGTAAAAGTGTAGCCATGGAGACAGTGCAGTTGCTACAAAAGATGTGGCCCTGGACGGACAGAAAAGTAGAGACTAAACCCATTAATTACTCTGCTCCACATTTGGCTCTCTCTACACATGTCTGTGCACATATACAGAGCAGAGCAGAGCAGAGCAGAGCAGAGCAGAGCAGAGCATGGATCTGAGAACAGACAGGCACAGGGCCTTCCCAGAGAGACTCCCAAATAGTGGTGGATAAGACAGAAATGGTCCCTGCCTTCAATGAGGTCATGGTCTAATAGAGTGAATGCACAGAGCCTGGAAGCCCTCTAAGCACTGGGTTCCATAGGTCCTGATGCTCTTTAGGGAAGCATTATGGACTGAATATTTGTGTCCTCCCATGCTCATTCATACATTCCAATGTGATGATATTTAAAGTTTTGAGCCTCTGGGAGGGTTATTGGGCAGTGAAGATGGAGCCTTAATGAATGGTATTAGTGCCCTTAGAAGAAGCCAGAAAGTTAGCTCTGGCTCTTTCTGCCGTGTGAGGATGTGAGAAGTCAGCAGTCTGCAGCCCAGAAGGCCCTCAGCAGAACCACCCCCCACCAGGCTGGCACTCAGCTCGTAGGTTCCAGCTTCTGGAACTATGAGAATTGAGTTTCTGCTGTTGATAAGCCTCCTGGTCTGTGGTCTTTTGTTACAGTAGCCCAAACAGATTAAGAGAAGAAGTATTTAAGTAAGTCGATTATGTCGTTTTACAGATAAAGATATGAAAAGTAAATTTATCTACAAGAGAAGCTTCTAAAATGATTAAAATTATAATTGTCACGTAATACATTCTTGCTTATCTGTTTAGGAAGGGAGTTACGGAAAGAAAAAATTTTCTTTTGCCCAAATAACCATATTTTGTATGAAATTAATGTTTTGAAATGGCAAAGCTTTAGAAGTGGCAGGGTTATCTTTTGAATTTATGAATATTTTTACTGTCATGTAAGTTACATTAAAATTAATAGGAGCCAAGGATGTCTAGTGAGAGGGAAGGAATGGATCCCTCACTGAGCTTTTGTTAGGGACTGTAGTTGTGCTGAGAAATGGAATTTTAAGGTATGATGCATAATCAAGCATGAATGAGTAGCATGGCAGAGTGGGGTCTACAATAAAAACACGTGGCTGTTTTTCATAGTTCAAGTGCTCTGCTCTGCTCGACATCCAAGAATTAAGCACTTAAATCAGATATCTTTAAGTTCTTGCCAGAAAAACTCGTATGTCTCTTGTAAGCCTGATTTCTTGAGGAGGGGGAGGGTGGGTGGTAGTATCACAGAACTGTTCCTTTGAATGTTGTTCCTGTGGAAATTCATTTGAACGACATTGACATTTGGGGGAAAAGATTCTGTGAGGATATGAGATAACTGCCGAAGTGTTTGCTGGCTGTAGTCATATGGTAATGATATCAGCTTTGCCTGGGAAAAACGACAGCATAAAATTCAGCTGATTTGCCTAGGCAAAATGACATGAGATTGCATGTATTTGTCTAGAGCATTCTGATAATAGCATTAGAGGGATGGATTTTGTTTCTAGGAAAAATAATTTAGAGACATAGTTCACACTAGGTATATCATTGCAGTGGTAAACAAGCATCAGGAAACGTCTTGTCCTTCTTTAGGACGAGACATTGCTGAGTTGCTTATACAGGGTAATGACATATTTTCCTCACAATCCTCCAATCTTAAGTGGACTTCTATGCATCTCACGTTTAGGTCATCAACTGAGTTCACCTTATCTTTGTGGAGATAATAAAGCAGTGCCTATTAGTAAAAGAACTTTTATTTTTCTCATGACAAGACTGAGTCAATGCTAATCCACAGGTGCAGGTGTGCTTCACATGGTGAAATCGAAGTGTTCCTGAAAGGATGTGTATAAAGTGAGTCATTTTCCTATTGGCTTATATTATCTTGTCAAAGATATAATACCTTCCTTCCAGACTGAACTTCAATTAGCTGTGAACACTTTAACTCTTAGTTTGTCTTTAGTCCTATGCTCTTTTTCAGAGAAGTTCTTCACATTCATTGGCAACCTGAAAAACCCAAAATTATCCAGGAAACTCCACAATTTGGAAGATCCTTACATTCAGATATGTAACTCCCCTTCTCTTGGTGGAAGGCATTCCTGTAAATAATAAAGATGTTTACCCTTTGTTGGAGAAGTTAAATCCAGTCCATGTGAATTGAATGCACAATGAGCCCTGCTGGCTCTCTTTGAGTAGGCAAGGACTCCCCTTTGGCCCACGAAAATATGATAAAGTCATGGGCATATGTCAATTATTATCCTTCTGGGAGAAACACTTTCCAGCTGTAGGAAAAGCTCAATATTCTAATACTTTTAAGATTCGGATTCTTTTCTCTGTGGAAATATGATGAGGGACTACTATACAGTATACACATATGTTCAAAGTCTTATCTTCATGTATTTATAATGCACCCTCTTGTAGGGCTCTTGTGAAGACTGGTAATCATATACACTCAATACCTACCACAATGCATATGTATAATTGATACTCAAATGACAGTTATCATCATTGTCTTCATCCTCATTTTCATTATCATCATCATCATCATCATCATTAGAGTTATTGATATCTATTGTCACTAGATTTGGAGACTTATAACTTTAGGGACTAGCAGAATACCAGGCGGAGTGAGTGCTCAAAAATTACATATTGAAAGAATTCGTAGATAAAACTGAGCATGTGAATTATATAGGTGTGGACTTCAGACTCCATAACTTCCACCAACCTAGGAATACAAAATAATTCAGGATTACTGACTTCTAAAACACCTGTTCATATTGTTTCTTAGTCTCCTAAAACATGCTTCCTAAACATTTCTGTGGGTCTCCAAGGTTAACTCATATGTGCATAGAAGGACTTGAGCCCAGAGAGTTCCTGGTCCATGGTAATTTGGTAATGCACCAAAGCCTTGATGGCACTGAGGCGCATGGCAGTTAATGACCAAGGGCCATGTGTTGAGGGAGGGGTCTCACTTCATTTGTGGTCACATCCAATAGAGGAGCTCCAAATGCTTGGAACCAATTTATACAGACTGGCATGAGGCTGTGGATGTGCACTCAGGAAGTTGTAGACAGCCCTGTGCCACCTTCACAATCATCCTCCTTCTCTGGTCACACCTCTGTGCATCAGGTGTACGGCCTGGCTCCTTTTTCCTTAGGATGAAGGCAGCCCAGCCCTTTGTGAAAATAGGTATTGCTCAGGTCTGCACCAGTGGTTCAGTCGACATGCTAGGACACATCTGAACCCCTGCAGAGGACACAACCTTGGTTCAAATTATAGCTCCAACATAGCTAAAGGCCAGTTTGAAAATCAATATGTTACATTACTCTGAGATGGTGACAATTCATACGTTACTTCCAAAATGAATAAGGGTATCTAATAGGAAGAAACTTCGGGTTTCTTTTTAGGAGGCTGTATGAGAGGGCACCTCACAGCACAAGTCCACACACATCTATTCACATTTGTCACAGGACTCTGGGGAACTGTCAGAGTGCCAGGTTTTCAGAGTCCCTTCCAGGAAAGTTTGCACACAAAGCAGAAATAGCTCCTGTACAAGTTTGACAGTAGGAACCATAGGGTTAACACTCTGTCACCATGCACTGGGAGCCAGGTGGCAGGACAGGCACGATGAGGCCTTACCTCTTTATCAATCAAGTATCAGCTAATTACAAGAGCTCTGCAGAATTCGAGAGAACCTCTAAGCTGGGAGAGTATTCGCAGCTGCTCTAGGGAACATGAAGACCCTGCCCAGTGGAGGTCTCACATTAAGAAGGGAACCTTTGTCAATGGAGAACCTAGGAGAGAAGCAGCTTTGAGGAAGCACAGTCACCCACAAATGACTGCTAAGCACTTTGTGGTTGTCAAGTTCCTAGGCACTGAATAATAATAAGGAGAGGGGGCTTCCAGAGGGTAATGACTAATGGTCCCTCCATTTCCTGCTGATGCTGGCAGTTCGGTGTCATTTTGTGTTTATGTTAATTTATGCACACAGGATTAGAATGTAGCATTATGTGGTCATTTAATTTAATTGAAGTATGGAACTTCATGGGCCCAGTTTTACATTTCCCTTATAGATTTCAGTGATTTTATCTTTAGCATTTAATCCCCCCCTCCACCCATCACCATTCCTAATGGCAATAATAATACATTTACACTTGCTTCACACTTTCCCTGCAAGGAGCTCCAAGCGCATGCTGCGGCCCATTACCCCCACAAGAGCTCTGCAAGGCAAATGCCAGGGAGGATTTGAAGCACTCTCCTCAGGTTGAACATACATAAAAAGGTGCAGCTTTTATCACAGAGATAAGTTCCCAGCCATTTAAATTACTTTTGAATGCAAGGAGAAACTTTGCTTATGCATGAGGCTTCCGCTGTGCTGTTCTTCATAGCTCAGAAATATGTGACCTTTAAGGCTGACAGCAGTGTGCAGAGTGCATGTAACTTATTAGGGAGCTTTCATTGATCACCTGCCCCCTTCTCTTAAGGATGGTAATGTTTGTGTCACACTGACTGGAAAAACTGCCAAAGGGCAAGGCAAAGCACCAATTGAGAAGCAGAGGAGGAAAAACAGGGGTAGTGAACTCACCCTTTAAAAAGCCAAGGCAACAGGAATTTCCCTGATGAATACGGAGGAACCCAAAGCATATCCTGAGGCTGAGGCTCACTGGACCCATTTAGTCTTTCTCTGAAGAGCCATGCCATGATCCATGTGGAGACACCGGCCCATTCTGTACTTTTTTTTTTTTTTTTTCCTGAAGGCCAAAAGAATAAGGGGAAAGTGGCCTTGCATTCTTTTGAGGCGTTCGTAGAAAAGGGGCTGATAGAGGAAACCCTCCCCTAGGTCTGATGTAGGGGCCATGGAAAAAGGAAAAAACAGAAGGCTAGCGATGCCACATTAGCATTTCCCTGATGAATCAGTGAAGTAGTTATAACTTTCCCCTGACTAGAACATCAGAGCAAACACCATCTGGCCCAGGTCCTCAGTGAATCGCAATTCTGTGCTGTCAGCCTACAGTGTCTGCTGTGGCAAAAGAGGAAGCACAAGAAAGGTGAGGTCTAGGGCAATCACCAGAGATGTGCCCACAGGTCCCACCCATGGACTTATAGATCACTCTATTTTAACCCCAAGTGGGGTACTGAGGTTTAGTTCTAGCATCCAGTTCTGAGACCCCACAAGTCAAAGGTTCAGTCCTCTATAAGATTCTCTCTACTTTAGATGCCAGTCATGAAAGGGATCCACAGGCCAGCCATGATCTGACCAACCAACTCCAACTTCAGGGGGTTGAACCCCCTTTGGGTTTAATAGCTCACTAATGTGAGTCATAGAATTCAGGAAATCAGGGGCTGTAGCTCAGTGGCAGAAGCGCTTGCCTAGCATGTGCGAGGCACTAGGTTCGATTCTCAACACCACATATAAATAAACAAATAAAGGCATTCTGTCCATTTACAACTACAATAAATAAATAAATAAATAAATAAATAAATAAAAGAATCCAGGAAATCATTATAATTACAATTATAATTGTATTATTAAAGATACAAATTGGGCCAGCTAAATGGAGAGACATATAGGATGAGCTCTGGGAGGGTCTGTGTTATGGTTTAGATATGAGGTGTCCTCCAAAAGCTCATATGTAAGAAAATGTAAGAATTTTCAGAGGGGAGATGATTAGACTAAGAGAGTCTTAACCTAATCCGTAAATTAATTGACTGATGTGGATTGACTGGGCAGTAACTAAAGGCAGGTTGGGTGTAATAGAGGAAGTCAGTCACTGGGCATGTGCCTTTGGTGAGCAAAGCCCTTCCTCACCCCCTTTCTCTCTCTCTCTCTCTCTCTTTTTCTCTCTCTCCCCTTCCTGGTTGCCATTTCCTAAAGCTACTTTCCTCTACTGCTCTCCCACCATGATATTCTACCTCACTTCAGGCTCAGAGCTACAAAGTCGGCTGACCATGGACTGAACCTCTGTAACCATGAACCAAAATAAACTTTCATTGTTCCCTTTGCTAATTCACACAGTCACGCACAGTAAGAGAAGCCAGTCTCCTGAAGTTGTTCTTGTCAGATCTTTTGGTCACAAAGATGAAAAAGCTGATGAAAACAGTCTGGAACATAGAGCTTCCTCCTTATGGAATTAGGAAGTGTCATCCTACCCAGACATCAATGTGTTCACCAATCAGGAAACTCCACTAGGATTCAGTATCCAGAGTTCTTCTAGGAATTGCATTACATAGGCCTGATTGATTAAGTCATTGCCCACAGGATGGAACACAGTGTTCTGTTCTTCCCCCCTCAGTAGTTGAGGTGACTCAGAGCTCCAACCCTCTAACCACAGGGTTGTTCTCTCTAGTGACAAGTCCTCATCCTGAAACTATCTTGGGATCCACCAAGAGTATTCTCATTAGCATAAACCCAGGTGTGATCCAGTGGGTTCAGAAACAACAAAGACACACCCATTGCTCAGCAAATTCCAAGGGTTTTAGAAGCTCTGATCCAGGAATCTGGGACCAATGAGACAGAATAAAGACCTGATTTCCCAACCATGTTTTCCATCTTTAACAAGAAGCAGATTTTTTGCAGAATGGCCCTATTGATGCCACCTGTTTCCTTTAAAGCTTGTAAAGGGACTTTCCTGCAGCTTCTGCATGCACAGAATGCTGGCTCTGACCTTCCTGTGGTGACAGCAGTGAGCACCTCTGCCATCTTTTGCAAACTGAGCACAAATGGATTCAATGCAAGTGCACAGATCACTGTACAGACCACAGATGTTGTTACCGAGAAAAGATCAAATGAGACATAAGCAGAAGTCCTGAGCCATGGGTAAGCTGCTTGTCAGACTACATAAGCTTTACTCCTTGAAGAGCCGGTCCAGGAGCCCTTTCCTGTGTGCTGTCTCCCTTCCGCTTGAGCGTAAGCCTCAATAAAGCCTCATCCGGATTGAATTGCTTGCCTCTTCGTGATTTCTATCTGGAATTGAGCAAACAAACCTAAAGCTGAGCTGGTAACACTAAGAGGTGGTAACACCTGGTTGGTAACACAAAGACCATACAAATTATTTATCACACAGTAAGAGCTCCTGAATTGGGAAGTCAGGGATGTGACACCTGTGTCCCTGCACTGGAGATTCAAAGAGCCTTAAGGGAGAGAATGTAGAGAAGGAATTCTTGAAACTAAAGGTTTAGAAAATACTTATGAATAGGGGTCAGGAAAAGAAAGTGGTTTGGTTTTCTCATTAAAATGCTTAAATTCTAGCTTTTTTTATTTCTAGAAACTTGGAGACTTGATCGCTGGCCATTGATGAGTAGCCTTCTTCAGTTCACTGAACACTGGGAAATAAACACCTGGGCCTGTGCTATCCCTGTCTTCATTTATTTTATATTTTCTTCCTCACTTCAAATCCACAGAGATATTTCATATGTGATCAGAGTTCTGGCTCATACCTGTGTTCATACCTGTGAGAGATCCTTCTAAGATGCTTTGTTGGGTTTCATCAAGGGATGCAGATGTGAGTGGACATACAGAAAGTAAAATGTACCGAATTATAAATACATGGCCTCAAAATATCTCTAATTTTTGCCATGAAGAAGGCATGCCTTTCTACCACAACTGAGTTTGCAGGAATTTCTCTATTACTTTATTTTGTTTAAATCTGATTCAAAAACTCCTATCTGCCAATCCATTATAAAGAATTTCATTCTTGGTCATTATTGGGCCTTTTACTTCACTGTCTATCCCCAGAGTCATGACAACAAAATAGATGGGAAAAAAATATATATAGCAATTTGGGAAGTCATTTCCATCTGTGTTCCATACTGCTTACTATTGATACTGTCCAAAGCCACATGAGCCCTTCTATTCAGGGGCTTCAGAGTTAAAATCACCAAGGGATACCACTACATGCTATTACAATAACTATAATAAAAAATACTGATGACACCAAGTGCTGAATAAGATGTAGAACAGTTTGAATTCTCACACGTTGCTAGTAGAAGTGTAAGATAGTACAGCTACTCTCAGAAACAGTGTGGCAGTTTCTACAAAGTTAAACAGACTTTTATCACATGATTCAGAAACTTCACTCTTGGATATTTACCCTACAGAAATTAAATCTTATATTCACACAAGACCCTGTTCACAAACGTCCATAGTAGTTTTGTGATAGTCAAAAGCTGAAAACAACCCAAATGTCCAACAACAGGGGAAAGGATGAACAGATGGAGAGGTATGTCCATACCATGGAATACTATCCAGCTGTAAAGAGAAGTGAACTATTGATACACACAACATAGATGGATCTCAAAGACACGCTGAGAGCAGCCAGTCTTTTTTTTTTTTTTGCCAGTCTTAAAAGAATAGGTACTATATGATTTCATTCATCTGACATTCTCAAAAAGACAAAACCAAT
Organism: Callospermophilus lateralis; assembly: GCF_048772815.1. Classification (NCBI taxonomy): domain Eukaryota; kingdom Metazoa; phylum Chordata; class Mammalia; order Rodentia; family Sciuridae; genus Callospermophilus; species Callospermophilus lateralis. The sequence continues at coordinate 34,892,578 of NC_135313.1, read as the reverse complement.
CAGTGGTTCTCAGGAGTTATGAATGGCAGCAGGCTTGACTGTAAAGGAGTAAGATGGCAGAGTTCTGGAGTTTGTCATGGAATTGTTCTGTAGCCTGAAAATATGAACCCAAATCTGTGTTAAAATTTGTAGAACAATACAAAATTAAAAAGTAAATCTTACTGTGTGATAATATTAAAAATAAAAATTTAAAAAAATTAATCCATGGCCTTATTCTTTTGAAGTCATGTTTAAATGCAAAACTCTAGTGAGTTGGGGATCCAAGGCTGGGGCCCAGTTTCTCTAGGCCCAGAGGGTATTCCCCTTAAAGAATTTTCCAGTCTTTCTAGGAACACAGAGATTGGGCCTGCCTGGCTTTATAGAATGTCCACCCTCCCTGACATTTTTTGACCTATTCCTTTTCAGTGTCTTCCTTGTCAAGGGGACACACTTGCTTGGTATTTTCAAAACTTTCAGGAAAACAGAGAAATGGGTTGTTTCCAGCACTTCCTGCTTTCAGCTCTTCATTACTCCCAGGCAAGAAGTACAAAGGCCTGGAATCCCTTCTAGCAACCAGAAAGAGGGAAATAAAGAGAGTAAAACACAATGATACTCATTCTTGCTGTATTTTTTAGAAAGAAAAACAAAACCCCAGTTAATACCTCAGTAAATTGCCCTGTTGCCTAAGTAACAAGGGGAAAACTTTGCCCTGTTCCCTCTGCCCCGCCCCCATTCTGGCCCCTATAATTAACAAAGTCACAAGTTATGACAAAGATCAATTAAAAGCATGGGCACAACCCAGAAGCACGTGCGTGACTTTGTGTGAATTAGCAAAAGGAACAATAGGCAACCAAAGGTGAGGTAAGACAGCCAGGGACAAGTGGCTCAAGAGCCCCATTTCCTTACTGAGTAAAGGGATGGCTTACCTACTAGAAAGTGAGTGGTTGGAAGGAGAACATCAGGCCTCTTGACGGCAAATCCTAAATCTGCAGCTCTGGCCTAGTAGTGGGTAGAGGACCAGGTGCTCTGTACTGACCAAGGCCAGGACCTACACAAAGTCTGAAGACTCACCCGTGGACCAGTCACCCCCCACCCCCACCTACACAGGGAAAGAGGGAAGTCCGTCAGGTCTGCATCTTAGGTTGAACTCCAAAGGTGTGAGACTCAAATTCAACCCACATCCTGCTTTCCAAGCCATTAACTATGCAATATTGAAATATATCTATTTGAGGGCAATTCAATATAATTTTTTTTTTAAATTCAGGACCACTTTAGAAAGAGAATATATATTCAGGTTGAATTAGACTAATTAAGCATTAAACATAGCCTTGAACATTTTGAAAACCAGGGAGAAAAGAAAAATTTCATTAAAATCTCTAACTCCTAATTATTCCATAAAAAGGAGTCTTTAAGTTATTTTAGAGAGACAAGCTTTATTCGAGAAATAAGTGCTCTAAAGTGAGGCTTTGAGAAACATGGGGGGCAATGTTATTGAAGGTAGTTTTGCCAAATACACAAATGCATTCTTCAAATGAGCATTTCCTGTATCTACCCTCTAAAAAAGCCAACAGGAGAAGCAAAAATAGCAGCCTGGATGAATAACTTTCTGATGTTCTGAATTAATAATAAGATAAAATAAATTCAGTGTGGTGGTTCATGCCTCTAATCCCAGCAACTCAGGAGAATGAGGCAGGAGGATTGCAAGTTCACAGTTAGCCTAGACTACTAAGTGAGACCCTGTCTCAAAACTAAAATAAAAAGAACTTGGGATATGGCATAGCATATAAGGCTCTGGGTGCAATCCCCAGTACTATAAATAATAATAACAACATAAAATAATATAATAAGAATTACAATAAGAAAATTCAATATTCAATGGGCCACTAATGAATGGAATTTTCAAAGTATTCACAAATTCACATACACACTAAGCACTTTCAGGGCAGTTCCTTGAATGGCCTTGGACCAAGCCAATTCTTTCCTATCTTGCTTATAGTTCTCAAGAATCATTGTAGCGTGTACTAGGAATGCTAGATCCTAAGACATGGAGGATTTGGCTGAAAGAGCCTGGGCCCTGTCTATTCTTGTCCCCCTGGAATGTAATATCCTACAATGCTTTACACCAAGCCCCAGGGTATAAAAACCAGTTGTGATATAAATAGGGCATGTGCAGAAGAGAATTCATCCACCTTGCTTTCCTGAACCTTGAGGGACTAGCTCATCATGAATCTTAGGCTTCTACTGTCCCTTACTGCCTATCTGTAGATGATGAAGTTGCTTTGCTTAACTTTTGTGCAAATATTCTGTTTCACTGTAATCATGCAAGTGATAAAACTGGCATAGCCTGAGGTGTAGTAGGTGAGGTGTTTGGAATCCTCCCCTGGGACTGATATCTGTGCACAGTGAACCTGCTTCACAGCGCTGTCTACGGATAAAAGAAATAAATGAAAAATTCAGATCACTTGGGAAGTAACAAATTATCTTTTTGACTGGAAAAAAGAAATCCTGACACAACTTCATCTGTGTAGTATTCCAGTACAACCAGGAAGGCATAACCTGAATCTAAACATGAATTTAGTCAGAAAAGCTGAAATTAAAGATCATTTTATTTAAAAGTAGAGGAGGGTACAGTATTTTTTTATGTTAATGTCATGAAATACAAAGACATAAAATGTTCTAAATTAAAGAGACATGAAACTAGGGTAAGCCATTGCTTACCCTAGCCTGGGTTCTACACTAAAAGGCAGAAATGTACTAAAATGGGTATTTTTGAGGAAACTGAATATGGTTAGAGATTAGATAAGAGTATTGTATCAATTTTAAATTTACTGAAGTTAATAATTGTACTTTGATCTTACACAAGAGAATATTCCCTATTCTTAGGAAATAGACACCAATATATTTAAGGATTAAGGGTCATGATGTATGTAATTTATCTCTAAGTATTTTATAAAAATATTGGTTGAGACAGAGAACATAAATGATAAAGTAGATGAGGTAAAAATGTTCATAATAAATTAATTAGGTAATGAGTATAGTTCTTTATTCTTGAAAATTTTATATAAGTTTAAAATTACTCCCAAATAAAAATTTTATTTACAAATATTTTAAAAATAGAGTCCTAATGGTTGAGAACTAAGAACTTTAAAGTCTGAATAGTTAACAGGTTTACTGCCAAAAACAGGCTTACTTTTCAATTTAACCAGCAGATATATGGTTAAATTCTCACAAGTGTCTGATATCAAGATATATCATCATTGGTTGTTTCTTTGAAATCTTTCTTCTTCTTTATTAATGTAGGCACTTATTGCTATAAACTTACTCTTAGGACTGCCTTTTCTGTATCCCATGGGTTTTGATATGTTGTGCTTCCATTTTCATCATTTTGAAGAATTTAAAAATTTCCCTTCTTATTTTCTCAATGACTCACTACTAAAGAGTGTGTTGTTCAGTCTCCATTTGTACATATTCTAAAGTTTATCCTGCTGTTGATTTCTAGTTTCATGCCATTGTGATCAGAAAAGTAAAGAATATGATTTCAATTTTTTTTTTGAATTTGTTAAGATTTGTTTTCTGGCCTAACATGCACTCTAATCTAGAGAAAGTTCCATGTGCTGATGAAAGGAATGTGTTGGATTAAATATTCTGTAAATGTCATATTAAGTCCATTTGATCTATAGTTATGTTTAATGTTGATGTTTCTTGTTCTTGTTGTTTTTGCTTTTTTGTTTTTGTGTTGTTTTGGTCTGGATGATCTATTCATTAGTGAGAATGAGGTATTAAAATCCCACAATATTAATGTGTGTGTGTGTGTGTGTTTGGATACTCCAATACTAGGTGAATAGAAACTTATAATCATAATATCTTCTTGATTAATTGATCCCTGGATCATTATACAGTGACCTTCTTTGTTTGAAATCTATTTTGTCAGGTATAAGTATAGCTATCCTGCTTGTTTCTGAATTCTATTCACTTAGAATATCATTTCCATCCTTTCGCTTTTTAGTCTCTGTGCATCCTTACTAGTAAGGTGAGTTTGTTGTTGTCAGCATGTTGTTGGGTCTTGTTTTTTGACTTATCTAACCAATCTGTGTCTTTAATTGAAGAATTAAGAACACTCACATTTAGAGTCATTAATGAAAGGTATGGACTTGTGCCTGTCATTTGTTGATTTTCTTCTAGTTGTTTGGAATATTATTTTTTTCTCTCTAATTTATCTTTGTGGCTGGATAATATTTGATCATTTTCTATTTCTTGTTTATATATGTACCTTTCTGGTGGGATTTGTACTTTCACATGCTTTCATGATGGTAGTTATCTTTCTTCTACTTGGATATAGGACTCCTTATTCATTCTTTGCAAGACTGGTCTGGTGGTAATGAATCCCCTTAGCTTTTTCTTGTCTTGAAACATCTTTATTTTTCTAAAAGTCAGAGGGATGGCTTTGCTGGGTATAGTAATCTTGGCTGGCAATTATTTTATATAAAGGTTTGAAGTATATTATTTCATGATCTCCTGACATGTAAGGTTTCTGCTGAAAAAAATCTCCTGTTAGGCAGTTTTCCACTGAAGATTTTCAAATTCTTTCTTCATTTTGTACTTTTGATAGTTTAATTATAATGTGTCATGGTAAGGATCTTGTCTAGTTATGTTTATTTGAGGTTCTACAGGCCTCCGATATCAATATGCTTATGTCTTTCCCAAGATTAGAGAGATTTTCTATTATTTCATCGAATAGGTCTCCTATACCCTTGGTAGGAATCATAGTACCCTCTTTGTGGCACTCATACCTAGTCTTGTCAGCAGTATATAATCAGAAAAGCTTCAGGGGATACCAATGCAGGGGACTTGTATAGGTGGCAGCAAAGTTATTAATCCTTTCTGCTATACTGTTGGTATGCCTGCCCCAAACCAGCACCTCTCAACTTCCTAGCCATGTACTCCTAGGGATAGGGCAATGTCAGGGGCTCTTCTCTCTCTGATTTTTTTTTTTTTCTGTTGTAGTGCTTGTTAGGGATTGAACAGCAAGTGGGTAATGGCTCCAATCAAGTAAAATTTGACAGTCTTCATGGTTTATTAGAAAATGACCTGTGTTATTTATGTATTTATTTATATTTAATTGATTTTATTTTTTTAAATACACGACAGCAGAATGCATTACAATTCTTATTACACATATATACCACAATTTTTCATATCTCTGTTTGTATATAAAGCAGGTTGACCCCCAATCCGTGTCTTCATGTATGTACTTTGAATAATGATGTCTATCACATTCCACCATCCTTGCTAATCCCCTGCCTCCTCCTTTTCCCTCCCTTCCCTTGACTTGTGTTATTTAGCTACAAATTGGGTAGCATTCAGTTATGAAAACTTGGAGACATCTATTCTTAGATCACCACCCCCTTTTTCAAGAAGTGTGTCCATGGAATGTCTAGAAACATAGGGCTTTGGCCACAGAATTTAGAAAAACAAATTTAAAGTTTGTATTTCAAAGAAAAATTTAAATTGTGGGTGTAGACTGACAAAAGAAACCAGTCTTTCATGTTTTTTCTAAAGCAATAACTCTCCCTTCACTCTTCAAAGAGTCCATGATCAATTCTGGTGGGCAAAGAATATTAATAAGAGTGTCAAGAGGGTGGATCTGGAGTTTGAAGATGTGATGAATTGAGAGTGACACTAGTAAAGTCTCAAACTCAAATCAAACTGGGGATCATTAAAGTTTGGTGTTGGTTTCCTAGTAGCTGTGACACTGGACATCTAGATTCTCATTCTTCAGCACAATCTACTTGGCCTCCTAAACACCCAGGGGATAACTGAACTGGATTAAGAAATGTCAAGCTACATGTCCAGAAGCGAGACCCTCACATTGCAATAGCACCACAGACTATGACTTGCCTTTCATCACACCTTCAGAATCGTAAATCTTGTCCCAGGCTAAATCTGGATCTCCCCAAAGGAAAAGTAGATGGGGGAGAGGAAGAGATTCTGTATTATGTTACTTCCTGAGAATTCTCTTTCATTAATCTTTGCTCCGAAGGTGCCTTTGAATGGCTCTTGGTGCAATGAATAATGTTCACACACAATCTCCCCTGTCAAACATTTTACTCACTCTAAAGTCTGCCGACAGTTTGGGAGCAGTGTCTTTTGCTATTATGTTTTCCAATTGGCTTTCTATTGTCACTTCAAAAAGTGTGGAAACACCTGATTTATGAGAGCCTCGCTTAAAAAGTGTCATTTCCATTGCCTACTTAGTAATCACCTCAAATAAGCAGAGGAGGGCAATTTGACTTGAACTTGCTTTGAGAAGCTTTAAGTTTAATTTATACATTGGGTAGTGCTTTCTGGCTCATTGAAATTCTACTTAATGCATTCTCAGAACACACCTGGAAGACAAGAAAAACAAAGTTACTGTATGCATGACCCTACAGTTAAGGCAACAGCTGTGTGTTTGTGAATACAGTCTCAAAGCAGATTCCTGTTTCTCTTTCTTCCCAACACTGTCAAAACATATAAAAAACAGAATTTCAATAACTCAGAAGCTATACCACAGTTAATAATTAGGCAAGTTTCTCAAAGGCACATTAAACTTCTTATTTCCCTAAATAACGGTCTATAGTTTGTCAATGTTATGCCTGATATATTTTTTCCAATAACCTCAAGAATGGGGCATGTCCTAAAAGTCAGTTGCAAAGAACTGACAGTTTGCAAAGAGAGGAGGTTTAATTTAAAATGTGCAGGCACCAGAGACTCTTAGAAGACAATTGCTGCCAAGAAATTTGGAAGGTCATTATGTGGACTATCTGCAGTACAGCATCTTTTGAACATTTTTAATGGGTAAGGAGTAACATTTATGTATAATGGTATGGGGCTGATTGTACAGTTGTCCTCAAAACTGTCAGTCACCTACAGGAGTCCAAGATGAGTTTTATAAATGCAAGCTCACATTCACCAAGCTGAACAAGCAGTTTGAAGCTGCCCTCAGCCTGAATTGGTAAGGGTTTCTTAGAGGATTTCTCAAACTTTAACATTCATACAAATCACTTGGGGAGATTGCTAAAATGAAGATTCTGATTCAGCAGGTGTTATGGTTTGGATCTGGAAAGTTCCCCAAAGGCTCATGTATTAAAGGTCTAGTCCCTAATACAACAATGTTCAGAGGTGGGGCTTTGGGGAAGTGATTGGATCATGAGCTCTCCAATTTCACTTAGTGGATTAATCCATTGATGGGTTCATAATTGAATGGTTTGGGGATTCAGGGGCGAGACTGCAGAAGGTGGGGTCTACTTGGAGGAGTTAGATCACTGAGAACACACCCTAGAAGGGTATATTTTGTCTTGCCCCTGGCACCTCTCTCTCTCTCTCTCTCTCTCTCTCTCTCTCTCTCTCTCTCTCTCTTAGTAGCTTTGGTGTACCACACACACCTGCCATTATGTCTTGTCTCACCACCGTAGTCATGGGTCAAACAATTAGGAATCAAAACTTCTGCATTAAAATATCTTTCCTCCTTTATTTCCTCAGATATTTTGTCACAGTGACAGAAAGCTGACTAACATGGCAGGTCTCGGGTGGAACCTGAAGTTCTGCTTTTCTAACAGAGCTCCAGATAATGCTGATACTTCTGGTTCATCATCTACATTTACAGCAGTAAGCACTTAGAGAACTGTATTTCCCAAGATTCTTCTCATGTATAGAAACAAGGACTAGAATATTAGGTGTACACAAGTCTGTTTTCTGTTGGTAGGTACTCTTTAGATTCATCTTCCATATTCATTCAGAGTTTTTTCTGTTACCTATAGGTCTCTATGTTAAAAGCAAAGAAATTAAGGTAATAATTCAAAGGATTTATTTGAATCACTGAGACAATGGTCTAAGGTTTTGCTTTTGTGTTAGAGACCTGATTTGGGGACCAGAGGGAGGCGTTCAGCTTTTAAGCCAAATACATCAGCATGCAAATAGTAATTTAGAGATGTGAGCAGCAAAACTTGCATATGAGGATGATTTTTTTCTGTGCTCTATGATTTTGTTCTCAAATGAATAATGAGGCCAATGTGGAATTGCCAGGTTTTGCCATAATTTGGACAATGATTTCCATATGTGGAGGTTGAGTTAGGATTGTCTATTGGCTGTTTATCATTCCCCTTCCATTATTTCATTAGGGCAATATATACTTTCAAACAGTCTGGGATTACACTGCATGAACACATTAGAGATACAAGATTTTTTAAAAAGTCATACTTTTGAGATTTTGAAGAGATGATTTTGCAGTTCTTTCTAGCCTTCTCAAGCATTGCTCATCTTTTCCATTTGAAGTATGAGTTCCTACCACCCAAGCAGTGCATAGTAAGTGAATAGATAGATAGATAGATAGATAGATAGATAGATAGATAGATAGATAGATAGATAGATAATAGATAGAGAGCAAATTAGTGGTGGGTTGAGGGGAGGGAAGGAATGGTCAAACTCTGGAATAGTGGGACTCCAAAGGGACAGCATCAAAGTCATAATGTCAAGGTAATAAACCAACACTGACTTAAACTTGTGCAAAACTTTACCATTCATAGATCAAACACAATAGTGTTTTGATCCTGAGAGTAAAATGCAAAAGTTAAAAATGCAGCTTTCTCTTTATTTGTTCAGTTCTAGTGTAACAAAGTACTCTTTGGAGTTATCAGAGCCTATGAAGCCCTACAACAACAGACAATACCCATTACAGCTAAACCAGATAAACTTATAGAGTTTCCTTCACGAAGGTCATAAAATACTATTAAATAGGGTTTTTGTTTTTGTTTTGTTTTTATGTAACACTAATTTACCTTGAGCCAATACAAAAGACTTCTCTTCTCCCCAGTTAACGTACAATGGATAGTAATAACACCTAACACTTATTGAAAGTTTGTCATGCTGGGTGTAGTGGTGCACACCTATAATCCCAACAACTCAGGAGGCTGAGACAGGATGATCACAAGTTCAAATCCAGCCCCAGCAACTTAGTGAGCCTCTAAGCAACTTAGGGAGACCCTGTTTCAAAACAAAAACTTTAAAAGGCTGGGTTGTGGCTTAGTGGTTAAGCACTTCAGAGTTCAATTCCATACTAAGAAAAGAAAGAATTGTCATGAATAAATATCATTCATATTTAATATAATCCAATTATTATACCACCCTACGGGGTAAATACTATTATTAGCCCCATTTCACAAGTGAGGCATTTGGAATTTAAAACCACACACTCAGTAATCAGTGGAATCAAGATTCACAAGTGGGCAGACTGACCCCAGAGGCTGTGCCCCTAACAAGGAGACTAAATTGTTTTCACTTTGGATGGAAGGTATTTCATTTGCAATAACAAAGGGTGTGCCTTGTTAAGACTTTACAATTTTCACAAGAGTCTCATCCTAAATGTGTTGAACACTTAGAATAAAAGTGTTTCTGGAGTTCAGAGTTTCACAACATCTGAACATTTCAAGGTCATTTTTCTTTTATTCTGAAAGGAAAACATCTTTTAGAAGATACCCACATAATCCTGATCAGCATTCACGCACGTGCTCATTCATTTCCCATCATCACTGTCACTTTACCCAGATTGGATTGGTGAAGGATGCCTAGGACTCCTTCACAGGAGGACACTGCTAATGCTATGGCCATTTCTCAGTTCTCATCTTGCTTGACCTCATCACTTGACCTTGCTCATCACTCCCTCCTCCTTGAAATACTTTCTCTAACTGCCTTACAGGAAATCACATTCTGTTGGTCTTCCTCTCATCTTTTGAACTGCTCTGTTTCAGTCTCTGTGACCGGTTCCTTTCATCTCCCTGACCCCTGAACATCAGAGAATTTGAACTTTTCTTTCTTTAAGTCATGTTTAAGTGGTATTCTCAGCCAATCTCAAGGCTGAGCTCTCTGAAATTTGTGTCTATTTTATGCCTATACCTCATCCTGAGTGCCAAACCTGTACATCCTACCCAGCCTGCTCTTTGCTTCCTCATCGGCATCTCAAATGTTTTATGTACAAAACTAAATTACTTCCTCAGATTCTCTCCTTCAGCAGTTTTCTCTCCCATGTAGCATCTCTATTCCTGTAGTTGTTCAGGCAAACCTCGTAATCATTCTTTCTCTCACTCCTTATATTCAATTCATCATAGTATCTCTCCCTTCAAAAATATATCCAAAATATATGTTGCCTCTACCTTCAATATATATCCTAATCCGTCGCACACATCTTACCATTCCTAATGTTGTCATCCTAGCCTGAGGCTCTCTCCTTGATTAGAAAATATCTTCCTAACGAGTCTCCGTGCTTCCATCCTAGCCTTACCGCAGCCAATTCTGAACATAGTAAATGTAGGTCAGATCATACCCTATTCCACTCAAAATCTTTCAATACTCAGGGGAATGGCCCAAATCTTCCAATGACCTATAAATACCTATACAATGTGCATCCCCCTTCACCTTTCTGAACTCACTTTTTACCCAATTTCCCTTTTACTTACTCTGCTCTAACCATCCTAAAACTACTCTGGTACATACCAGGCACATATTCCTTTCCCATTAGGACCTTAAGTTACATTTCCCCCTGCCATGAATGTTGGTATATCCCACCAGACATTGTCGTGACTCCCTTGCCATCTTTGGGTTTTTGCTTAAATGTCACTTTCTCAACTTCTCTTCCAGTTCCTTTCATGGTATAACAAATTACTTCAAAACTTAGCAGTTAAAAGAAACATAGCAGTTTTCCTATGCTGAAGGATTCTGTGAATCAGGAATTCAGAAAGGGCACAGCGACAATGATTGAGGGTGACATAGCAGCTGGGAATTAAAGGCAACTGATGTTTCCTGGCAGTTGGTGCCTCAGCCAGAACAACAGTATGTGGCCTCCCCACATAGCTGCTTGGGCTTCCTGACAGTGTGGTGGCTGGGTTCCAAGAGTGGGTATTACACAGAGTACCAGGTGGGTGCTATGTTGCCTTTCATGACCTAGTTTTAGAAGTATGCCTTTCATCACAGTCACAAACTCACCTAGGTTCAGGGAGAGGATCCTAGAACCCACCACCACCATCTAATGAGGGGAGTATCAGTTAGTTACATCTTAAGGAAAGCATTTTGGGTGGGAGAGATTTTGGTAGCTGTCTTTTTTTTTTTATTGGTTGTTCAAAACATTACAAAGCTCATGACATATCATCCTTCATACATTTGATTCAAGTGGGTTATGAACTCCCATTTTTACCCCAAATACAAGTTTCAGAATCACATCGATTACACATCCACATTTTTACATAATGCCATATTAGTGACTGTTGTATTCCGCTACCTTTCCTATCCCCTACTATCCCCCCCTCCCCTTCCCTCTCATCTTCCCTCTCTACCCCATCTGCTGTTATTCAATTCTCTCCCCTTTTTTTCCCCTTTCCCCTCACAAACTCTTATATGTAATTTTGTGTAACAATGAGGGTCTCCTTCCATTTCCATATAGTTTTCCTTCTCTCTCCCTTTCTCTTCCCCCACTCGTCTCTGTTTAATGTTAATCTTTTCCTCATGCTCTTCCTCCCTGTTCTGTTCTTAGTTGCTCTCTTTATATCAAAGAAGACATTTGGTATTTGTTTTTTAAGGGTTGGCTAGCTTCACTTAGCATAATCTGCTCTAATGCCATCCATTTCCCTGCAAATTCCATGATTTTGTCGTTTTTTAGTGCTTCGTAATACTCCATTGTGTATAAATGCCACATTTTTTTTATCCATTCATCTATTGAAGGGCATCTAGGTTGATTCCAGAGTCTAGCTATTGTGAATTGTGCTGCTATGATCATTGATGTGGCAGTATCCCTATAGTATGCTCTTTTAAGGTCCTCAGGTAATAGACCGAGAAGGGCGATAGCTGGGTCAAATGGTGGTTCCAGCTGTCTTTAGAAGATATAATCTGGTGTATCTTCTCTTATTTCAAATTGGAACTGCCCTGCCCTCTGCCTCCTCTCCATGTCATAATTCTCTACCTTCATTCCTTTGATTTCCCCATAGCATTTGTATTATTTTCCTATTGCTGCTGTAAAAGATTATCACAAATATTGTGGTTTAAAACAGCACAGTTTATTTTCTTACAATCTGGAAGTAAGATTCTGAAATTAGTTTTACTGAGCTAAAATCCAGGTGTAGACAGGGCCACACTCCTCCTGGAGGCTGTGGGGGAAAATTCATTTCCTGCCCTTTCCCACTACCTTCCTTGGTGGGTGGGCCTGTAACATTCTGATTCCTGCGCCTATCATCACATCTCCTCTCTGATTCTGACTTTCCTGTTTCCTTCTTATAAGGACCCTTGTGATTACATTGGGCACACCTGGATAATTCAGGTCATCTTTCTACCTAAAAATCCTACTTGAGTTACAGCTGCAAAGTCTCTTTTGCCATATAAATGCACATATTCACATGTTCTGAGTGTTAGGATGTGGACATCATGGGGGGCCACTATTCAGCTTGTCAGAATCGCATGTCTTCTATATATTTGTTTACATACTGTTTGGTAGAATATGACCTCCATCAGAGAAGAGTCTTTTTCATCTTGTTGTTTGTTTGTTTGTTGTTGTTGTTGTTGAATTCCTTGAATCTAGAATGGTCCCTGATGTATGCTAGAAAACTCTTTATGTGTTTATTGAATGAGTTATTCACTTGTTGAGTTAATGATTCCACACATATTATTGAGTGCCTACTATGTGCCAGACAATGTAGATAAGTTGAAGCTTTGTTAGCATTTATTTTCCTGAGAGTTCAGAACACCCCATGCCCATAAAGAAACTCATGTGTGTGGTTTATCAGGGTGAAAATTAAAGATCCAGCTCATAATTATAATAATAAATAATCTTAAAATAATACTTTTTTCCCTTTCTGGACATTTTACAAAAATATTACTGCCTCCATCATAGCAAGCATGTAGCTGAGTCTCTGGGATCTTCCCACCCCAGGCACTTGTCCAAAACATGGAGGGAAGACATCAAAAATGATGAAGGACTCAGACCCTGGATCTTAATTACAAAAATTACATCCACAGGGTTTGGGCTCTGTTATCATTTAGTTCTTATTTGAACTGTCCCATGACTGTGCTTGCAGTTTTGTTTCCATTACACTCCACAGTATTTCTCCAGATAGTGCACAAATTAAAAAAATTGTTTGTATTTTAACTTTGAATTTCCTGTTTCCAGATCAAGCTAGCTGTGTGGAAGCTGTATGCGTGTGTGTGTGTGTGTGTGTGTGTGTGTGTGTGTGTGTCTAGACACTGATCCATATGCTTGTGTGGATGTGAATTCTGTGACCTTCTGTTCTTTCTTTTCCTTGATGATTTGTACACACAACCTCACAAGGCAAATCTCATAATTAACTTGGATGTGTTTCAACCATGAATTTTTCAAAAGATCGCAATCATCATGGTTTCCATGTCCATTTAAGAAACAATGTAGGCACATATGTCCACAAATGAGCCTCATAGAATACTGCCCTTATCAATTTAGTTTTGCAACATGAGCCAAATTGGACTTATTTATATTCATTTCAGATGTAATGACTTAGCCTATTACTGAACATCACATAGGAAGCAGAATCTCAAAACAAAATAAAATTGAAATAAACAAATACTGTTTTCTGTGTTTAAGTTAGAGAATAAAATAGAGCGAAAGAAAGCAAAGAGTAACAAAAAGCTTCAATTTCTCTTTAAGCCTCAGTTTTCTCAGTTGTGAAAGGGGTGTGCTAAAAGCTTCTTTGGCAACTTATTTGCCTTTTATAAACTTGATTTCTTTTTATCCATAAAGAATGAGATGCTAATTATAATACAGACCTCGTAGAGGAGATGGAGGATGAAATTAGTTTCAGATGTAAAGTGCCTATTTAAATGCCTAGCACTTAGTAAACATTCAATACACTTTTAACCCATTGTTATTATCCACATATAGAATTCAGTTTACATTAACTAATTGGTTGTTATTTTTTAAAACAATATTTTTTAAAACAATATTTTTTAAAGCAGTCTTAGGCTCAGAGCATAATTGAGCTAGAGATGCAGATTTCCCATATGCTCCCTGCCCCCGCCATATACAGCCTCTCCCCACATGAACATGACCCATCAGAGTGGTACATTTCTTACAATTGATAAGCATACAGCGACATAATCACCCAAAGTTCATAATTTACATTATATTTCACTGTTGGTGTTTTATATTCTATGAATTTTGACAGAGTTTCAAAAAATCCTCTGCCTTCTCCTTATATCCACTCACAGCCTCTGGAAACACGGATCATTTTATTGTCTCCATAGTTTTGTGGTTTCTGGAATGTCACAGTTTTGGAATCAAATAGATGTACCCTCTTCGGATAGGCTTCTTCCATTAGTAACATGCCTTTAGATTTCCTCCGTGTCTTTTCATGTTTTGGTAGTTGATCTCTTTTTAGTGCTGAATAATATTCCACTGTCTGGATGTACTACAGTTGATCCATTCACCTACTGAACTACATCTTGGTTGCATCCAATAACTTATTTTTCAAAGCATAAAAATCTCTTCTAGTTGACAAAGAACCATTTTTATAGTATGAAGAACTAAGAATGTTCTGTTTACCCATATGAGGGTCTCTTCTGCCTTGAAACAGAGCCTGCTGTTTCTCCAACAAAGCTTAATTTATCTGACTTAAAATGCTAACCTGAAAACACTCCTAGGAGAAATAGTACTTTAAGCATTGTTAGTTATTGTTAGCTATTTACACTTCAGAAGGAGTGAGTTTTATGTCTTGTTCTAAGAAATTTCCCCAGAGGAAGAGGGAAGAAGCCATGTGACACAATTGGCAGCAAGGAAGATGAATTCACCTGTTCCACAATCGTAAGTGACATATAAATATCAAACTTAATGACAAAGATAATTTTTTGTTCTCAGTACATAACCCATAATTCTCTCCCAATGTCTCAACAGAGTGGTCAGGCCTTGGAGATACTAGAGACACAGGCAAAAATCCTTTAATTAGCCTTGATTGGACATCAGAATGATTTTTTAAAATAGTTTACAAAGGTGAGTTGTTCCTGGTTTTGGAGGGCATTTGCTTGTAAATGTCATGGCTGGGACTAAAGTTCAGGAAAAACTATAGCCATGGCTCCTCGCTCCTGCTTCTATTTCTCCCTCTCTCTTGTACTTTCAAGACTCTTGAAATCAATCATCTCTCCCAAAAGACACTGCAGTTGGGCCTGGGTCTACCAGTGGCATTGCTGGAGGAAGAAGAAACATTGAACAAAGCCGCATGGTACAATGAAGTAGGTTGTCTGTTGGAAGGGAGTGAAAATTTCATTTTTCTCATAGTTAAACCAGCCAAGGTTTTCATCCCAGCTCTTCCACAGATGAGCTAATCCTGGCAAGTCTCTCTAATTCTCTAGACCTCGAATTTCCCCCCTGATAAAAAGAAGAATGGATAAGGTAGTTTGTCAGACAGAGCCTCTAGTTCTGTGTTTCTATGGTTACTTCTTGACAGTTTTATTCTTTCTTTCTTTCTTTTTTTTTTTTTTTTTTTTTTTTGGTACCATGGATTGAACTCAGGGGCACTTGACCACTGAGCTACATCCCCAGCCCTATTTTGTATATTATTTTGAGACAGGATCTCACTGAGTTGCTTAGCACCTTGCCATTACTGAGGCTGGCTTTGAACTCACGATTCTCCTGTCTCAGTCTCCTGAGCGTGTGCCATCATATGTGGCTGACAGTTTTATTCTTAACTAAATGCCAGGTGTCATTAGTTTCTAGGCTTCCATGCCCAATTGGAATATAAACTTCTTTGCCAAGGCCACCAGGGCTCCCCAAGACTGTGGGACAACCCACCTTCTACTGCCTAAACCCAACTAAAATAAGAAAGTTGGTGGGCTTGACCCTGTCTCTCCTTTTCTCCACCAGGCTTATCTAGATGGATACCTTTGGATCCTAAGTCTCAGGATTGCCGTAGGACAAGTTACCTCAATTCTCTGAGCATTAGTATCTTCTTTTATAAAATAGGAACAAAAATACCTATTTCACTGGGCTTGTGGTGTGAAGTAGTTTATACAATCTGCAGAACTCACCTAGCGCTGTGCTGTCTTACGCTGGCAATTTTCTCTTCCTTTGACTTCACTGATCTGTGCTTTCAAAATTCTAATTCTTCCTCCACATTAAAGGAAAAGAAATTATTTGATGAGACTAAAACTCATTTATATTATAGGATGGTTCCCCCAGGCTCCTGTAGGGTTCAGCCTTTTATCTCTGACTGTGGGAGGCTTTGACTATCCTAAAAAGGATCTCACATGTGGAGTGCAGACAAGAAGCAGTGTTCTCTCGATAAGCTGAGACTTCTCTCTTGATTCTGAGCTCACACATCCTCAAAGTCAGTGCCTGGGTCTACTTTGGTTTTTTTCCTAGGAAGCCAGTGAGTTGGATAAGCTTGAGCCGGGAGGAGTGGCAAATCTCCACCAGCTCCCTTCCTCACATGCCAAAAAAGACAACTGTTTGGGCTCCCTTGGGAAGCAGTGGCAGCTGCTGGAAGTTCTTGCCTGGGAACGGGTGGGTGGAGGATGAGGCTCTGGCATGGAGGGCCGTTTGCACTGATTCCTCCACCTGCTCCAGCTGGCTGCAGGAGTCTGGGTGAGGGACAGGTGGAGAGAAGACAGTGAAGAGCCAGGAGCAGCTGGACTCTCATAAGGATCCCACAGAAATTGTTGTTCCAAGACTGAGCACGTCAGCCCAATGCAGGGAGGCCCAGGACCATGGCCATGGGACTCACTCCCTGGTGCTGCCTATTTCCAACAGAAGGCAGCCCAGCCCCTGGCATGGCTGCTGCCCAGCTTCATCTTCTACCACTTCCCCCAACATTAGCTTCTCATTATCTCTTGAGCAGCCTCCACATCTCCATGTTCCTATTAGTTGGGAAGCTTCTTTCCCTTTTCCCTATTGAAAACTCTGGAAGAGTCTATAAGAACCATTTCAGACTCACCTTCTTTGCGTAGACCAAGCAGTCTCTTCCCTATGCCTCTGCGGCATTCACACCTTTCTCCAGTTATGTCATGGCTGTCTACTCATCTAGTAGCTCCTCTACTAATGTGGGAGCAACTTAGGAGCAGGGTCCTTGCCTGATTTACTCTTATCTCCAGCCCCCAGTCTGCTCTTGGCTCAGGGAAGGGAGTCACTCCATGAGCATCTCTTAAGTGGATATTGATTCTTAGTTGCAAGGAAATTAAAAATGAGAACTTGGTCTTCCCCTCTGTGTGGCCATGCGTGTGGCTCAGAGGTCCGAGTGGCTCAGAGTATCAGGAACCCAATCAGCATTGGCACTAATCAGAGTCTACTGGAGGATAAACCAAAGATAAAAACTAGAAATGTGACTCAAAAGGTATTGTCACTCAAAAGTATTCAAAAAGAATACTCAATTTAGTCAATTTCTTCCATATTCAAAATATCGTTTTCCTTGCTCATTCAGAAAATCCTTCTATTGTGGTAGCAAAATTGTGTTCTCAGCTGCCAAGGAGCCTTGGAGTGAATTTCACCCCTTTCCTTTTCATCATTATGATCCTATAGAAGCAGCTGGGAGAAAAAACATTATCACACACTGAGGAACTCAGGGTTTTGTCACAAAATGGACATTACAGCCGCTGGCTGAAGGAAATTTTTCTCCGAGAAAGTCTGTAATATATTAAACATTTCCTAGACTCTCTGTCCATTTTCCTCCATCCATGGAGGAATTCCAAATCTAATTATAGGCATTTATGGAAACTGAATTCATAGATGCTTAATTTCCATGTCATACAATAACTATTGTGTACACCATTGAGTGTGTGTATGAGATTAACTTTGCTATAAGCTTTGTCAGAGTATCACACTCAATTCTATAAAAGTGTACTCAGTCTTCCACGTGTCTGTCTTTGTGCTGACCACTCACAGAGGACAGTTGTCAGCTCATGCATTAAAAAAGCTAGTTGGAGCCTTTTGTGAGATTTCTTTTGGATACCTCTTCTACACCCTTCACAACACTCGGCCCTGTGTGCAGCCACCTTGGAAAACATCATAAATATTTTCAAAAACAGTCTACTTATTGATCGACTGTGGGATTCTGTGTCAGGAATATGCACAACACTTGGTGGCCAAGAAGGCTTTAGAAGATACATAGGGACTTCTAATCTGGCAGGAAGATCTGATACATTTTGAAAAGGGGCCTTTGAATAATAAATAAAAGGGAAATGCTATTTTAGCTTTCTGTTACCTTTCAGATACCATGAAAATAACAGCTCTGCCATTAGCATCTTAGATGGAAAGTGGGAACAAATTTCACCTGAAGCAAATTTTCCAATATGGGGAGAGTGAAGCAAGATTGTGGTAATGGAATGAGGGCTGGGGTGGGAGTCAGTCCCAGTTCCAGACATTTGCCCTCTGGGCTCTCTGCTATGTAAGATGGCTTGGTTATAGTCATGGTTTGGATGTGAGGTGTCCCCCAAAAGCTCACATATGAGACAATGCAACAAGGTTCAGAGGAGAAATGATTGGGTTGTAAGAGTCTTAACCCAATCAGTGAATTAATTTCCTGATAGGGATTAACTGAGTGGTAACTGAAGTGGTAGGGTGTGGCTGGAGGAAGTGGGATTTGGCAACGTGGCTTTGGGTGCATATTTTTAACTGGCAAGTGGAGACCTCTCTCTCTCTCTGCTTCCTGATCACCATGTAAGCTGGACACATTCCTCAAAAACTCCACCACACTCTTCTGCCATAATGCACTGCCTCACCTTGAGCCCTGAGGAATGGAGCCTGCTGTCTATGGATTGAGACCTCTGAAACTATGAGCCTCTAAATAAACCTTTCCTCCTCTAAAGTTGTTCTGGTTGGGTCTTTTGTTCTCAGCAGCAAAAAAAAAAAAAAAAAAAAAAAAAAGCTGATTGAAACCCCTGACTATCCTGAGGCTGCCTGTCTCCTGGGAATGCTGAGAAGAGCCAAAAGGCCCAGGCAGGTGACTGTTATGAGGCAGGTGTGGTGACAGGTTGGGAGAGTAAATGGTGCTAGCATTGGTTAGTACTAATATGTGACCCACTATACCTCCATGTGCAGATCAGAGGTTTGCTGAGGGAGAGACAGACATGAAAAGTCCCTGAATGCCACAGAAGATTCACTGATCTAAAAGTCACTCCACACCTTTGCCAAGTGCAGAATCACCTGCACTGCACCCACCCTAGCCCTTCTTAGCCTTCTGGGTTTCCTCCCAGAGATTGCTTTTCTTGACTTGTGCTGTAAGTTATTGCCTACACTGACTGACATTTCAGGAAAGTTAAGAAGCAAGAACTTGTAAAACCGCTTAGGTTTGGATAGTCTTAAAAGATGGGGTAGGAGCAACTTACTGTAGCTGATGGATTGCTTAGATAGTCCTCAGGTGGGAGTGGAACCTCAAATTACATGGAGGACACCTTCCTCAAAAACTCTGTATTAACTACAGACTATATAACCAGAGGAACAGAGTCAGTGCCAAGCTGAGGAATAAAGATGGTGGCAGACAAGGAGGTGTGTAGCTCAAGAGAAAACTGCATTAAACAATAAGGAGGCCACTCTTACCAGGCAGCTCCCAACCAGTGACTGAGCCAGACAGGGATATTCATGTCTGGCTATTTCTGCCCCACTCACGACCCTCTGGAGGAGTGAAGCTCCCCGCTGGTGTGGCCAGGCTTTCTCAGAGTTGCACTGCTCAACCCTCCCCTCTTCCTCATCCCCTTTCAAGGGCATCAGACCTACTACATGGCCTGAAGCCTTCTCCTGCCTACTCCTGTCACCTGTCCCCTCCATCATCCATAGGCACACCCTTCCCAATCACTCACACTTCCAACTCCGATTTGATGTCCACTTCCCAGAAGATCTGGGTTGATGCCAAGTATATGTCCAACCTAGAAGAAATTTACTTTATATTTAAAAGGTTACTTTGACTCCAAATATAGGACCATAATGTTTTATCCACAACTGAAAATACCAAAACCTCTGAAAACATTGAAACTTGATCTGACTTTATATGAGGCTGTTTACAATCTCTGGATATTCTGCCTGAGCCACACATCTTATTACATAAGTATTCATATGCTAGTTTATGGGATGCCTTCCAAACTCTGCTGGGCATATGTCATAATATATAGTATATACATCATATACACTCTAAAATACCTGAAACACTCTGAATTATGAAAACATTCCTGATTGTATGTGATTTGTGGATCTTTATTATGCAAAAGTTGAAAATGATATGAAATAGACAATCCCAGAAGGATGATCCCAACGAGACACATCTTCCAGTCCTTTGCCCTTGTCTGAGCCTTTCTTGTGCTTGACCAACAGAATGTGGCTGAAATGATGCTGTGCCAGCTCTGATTCTAAGCCTTAAGAAAGCCTCGTGGCTTCCACTTTTGTGCTCCTAGACAATTGATCCATCAGGAAACCTGGCTACTCTGGTAGACAAACCACAGGGAGATACTAAATGGCCAGAAAAGGTCCCAAGATTATTGAGGAGAGGGCTCTCCAACCCAGGGTCTCATGGGGTCTCATGTATCCTTCCTTCTGGCCATCCTTACCCAGAAACCAAACATATTATATAAACCATCATAGATATTACAGCTCCTGCCATCTGACAACAAGCTGTATGACAGACCCAAAGGGAGACCCATGTCAGATCCATCAAGTTGAGCACCAGTCAACTGATAGAATCATGAGAAATCATTAATTGTTGTTATTTTAAGTCACCAAGTTCAATGGTGGTAGTTACATGGCAGAAGACATCTGAAGCATTGTATTAAAATGTCTGTACACAAATGAATGAAAGGTCACAGTAAGAAAGGCACAACAACAAAATAAAAAAAAAAGCTAGAAGTTACTAAAGATGTGTAATGATAACAGCTTCCACTAATGCCTGCTACCCCAACTAGTACTGAGCTTACATATATTGTGTCAGAGCATCCCTGAAAAGAAAGCTTTACTAATTCCATTTTATATGCTAAGAGGAGTCTGTAATTCATCTAGGGTTTTTCAGCTAGTCTATGATAGAGCTGGGATTCACACCTAGAAATTTCCTGAGATTGATGCTGGCCACCTCCCAACTCTTTGAACCTCAGTGGAAAATAATCCTCTTTCTGGTGTAAATGTGTTATCTCGCTATTCTGCATCCAATTTTCTGGGTACTGCACCTTTTACTTCCCTCTGGGAACCACCCACCCTATTTTCAATGAGTGTGCTTCAGGTAGAGTTCATGGCCTCAATCCATAAGCACTTCCATCCCCCAGGACACAGTTCAGACAGGTGCAGGGATAGTGAGATTTACTGGGGAAAATACTCTCATTTACACACTAGACTTCTTAGAGAGGAACATGTCCCTTACACCTGCTCTTCAACCTCACAGAGATCTCCAGGGGTTTTTCCCTTCTGGTCTACTGCATCCTTAGCATTTCCCTGAGCATTTTCTCTGACCTGATCCTGGAACACCCTCCATGAACCTTCATCTTTTAGCCAATTATTTCTCATTTTTAAGACTTAGTTCATGTCTTCCCTTGATGTAGCCTGACCAAGTCCCACTCCCAACTCATTTGCCCTGGACCTGACTTAACAGTTTTTCCTTTTTGCTTCCATGGTGGCTGTGTATAATATGTTACCTCACTGATCATATTGCTATGTCATCCCTGGTTCATCTTCCTTACCATTCTGCAAATTCATCAAGGCAGGCAGTATGTCCCAGCCATCTTTACATCCTTATCCCCTTGCTCGATGTTTAGCCCGTAGATGATCACATCAATCAAATGAATGGATGAATGAATGAATGAAGCAATGCTTTTGTGATCTTCACCTAGCAAAGTCCCCTATGGGATTTAATGGCAGCAAATAATTTGAATGTCTCAAGTTCTGCTTTTGGCTTTCCAATCCTCCAGGTTGTTGATGGTTGGCACTGGTATGCTTGAGGGTGAAAATATTGGTTACTATAGCATTGGGGAGATAATAAATAACATTTTCTTCTTCCAGTCTGCTGAGAGCTGAGGCACAAGAGCAAGAACACAGGTATTGAAATGTTAATTTCATTGCAGTTAAAATTATTTGGGGAACATGATTTTAATTTTGTGGCTAGGTTGAATTTTCAAATACTCTCTCCCTTCAGGATGGTTTTAAATTGCAGAGCACATCATTCATTCAAAGTTGCTGCCTCTCCCAGCTTTGTGGCAGAGAAGAAAGAAGCAGTGGACCTTCAATGTTGGCAACACTTTAGGTTTGGGTCCACACATTCAAGCAGTCATTAATGGAGTCCCTGCAAACTCAGTGGGTCACATTATCACCACTCCACTCATGGAGAAGAAAGAAGGGGTCCAGGAAAGAGATTTGGAATGTCAGCTAGAGTAAGCCACTTCTGGAAACATGAAGCCAGGGCATTAAGTACATAATGTGAAGGGACACAGAAATCAGGGATCCTTGAACCCAGGAAGGTGATAGTCTGTCCATAGAGAAACACACAGATGCAGGTTTGACAGATAGAAAGACAGACCAAAATACTCAGAAAAGCTACAGTCCTGATGTGTCTACTGAGCTCTTGAAAACATTGATTAGGAATTTAGAAACCATACATTTTATCCACTCAAGCAATAATATTTATGGCATGTGGAATAACAAACCTCTTTGCTAACATATCCAATGACATTTCTGAAACATGAACAATTACATAAACTAAACAATTTAGTTTACTTGGATATGTAGTAATTTCTTGTTTTTAATGGAAAATTCTGAAATGTTATATCAAAATGTTCAAGCTGAAATTTTTAAAAAATTTGCATTGTTCTGAAAACTTGGGGGAAAGTGCAACCCTGGTTCACTTCCTATTGTAGTAAAATGCAGCACATATGGGATTCATTTTTTAATTTCAGGCTCAACTTCCCTCTTAGGTACAAATGGAAGAGAAATTTAAGCTATTTGAAAGAAAATGGCTCTAGGAATTGGGATTTAAGTGTCCACGTGGTCATAACATCTAGCACCCTGAAAATAAGTCCCTTGTTTCACCGATAAAATTGAGATATTCACCAAGTAACAATAAATGTTGGTGAATAGGTGGGGAAAAGGGTACTCTCATCCTTTGCTGGTGGGACTACAGATGGGTGCAACCACTCTGCAAAGCAATATGGTGATTCCTCAGAAAACTTGGAATGGAATCACCATTTGACACCTTTGGACCACTCCTTGGTCTATACCCACAGGACTTAAAATCAGCATACTACATACTACACTGATGCAACCACATCAACGTTTATAGCAGCTCAATTCACAATAGCTAATCTAACCAAGGTGCCCTTCAATAGATGAATGAATAAAGAAAATGTAGTTTATATACACAATGGAATATTACTCATCCATAAAAAGAATGACTTTATGACTTTTGCTAGTAAATGAATGGATCTGGAGACTATCATGCTAAGTGTTCATATATGAATACCCAACCAGTAAAAATCCACATCATGTACAACCACAAGAATGGGATCCTAATTAAAATATACTCCATGTTATGTATAATATGCAAAATACACAGTGTTCTTTAGTTTACTTGGATATGTAGTAATGTATATCTAAAAAGGACAAATTTTAAAAAGTTTAAATCGAGATATTCAAATACCTACAACCATGGGTTGAAATAAGAATTAAATGGGACAAAATTCACAGAAAAACTGGAAGGTAATGCCAGACATTGAACCGAATGCTTGATAAATGGTTTTAAAAGTAGTCAGCAGAGCACCCCATTATGGTTGTTACTTTACCAGATCCCAGGAATCAGGGGATTCTAGGGAAGTCTGATTTCTGTTGCTGGAGTTTTGACCCTGGGGTGGCTTGCCCTGTGAACATGGCATTGGCATTGAATTACAGAAACGCCAAGGTTGGATCTTGGAAAGAATAGGATAAAACAATTAAAACATTTGCAAGGGCCTTTCTCTAAGCCCTGTGGGCATGAGACTGGAATTGTTGTAGAGAGACAGGCACAAATATACTGAGGACTTAGGAATGAATGAATGATGGGGACGTTGGGGAGGGAAGTGATTGCCGTTAGTGCATATGCAGTTAGCAAGCAGCTACACAATGTAACAAATCATTCACTCCAGCCCCAACTCTGTAAAATGACATTTTAGGGCTTTTCATTAAATAGTAGAGTATGCATATCTAAGTATGCCAAGAGCTAAATGTGTAATTCAGGCTGTGGGATCTGTGCCGTACAGCCCAAGTGACAAGAATATCAGATAAAAAGTGATCTGAAGGAACACTCATCACCTATCTGAAAGTTTCCTGCAGCCATTTGTTTGTAATTTGGCTTTTCTACAGTTGGAATTTTGGATAGTGAACAGAGAAAATGACCAGATAGCATGACAGAAGCACATTTCCCTAGCAAGTTAGCATGGTTCTTGTTTGAAAAGTCTTTTTTTGAACATGATGCATCCAAGACAAAAATGTACATAGATAACCTATCTTTAAATTGATGTTCAATTTTTGTTTCCTAATTTGAATATGCAAATAGGGGACTTGCAGAATTACTTTTTCACAAATATTGTTAAAATTTCATGCAAGATTTTAAGGTTGAGAGGAGGAATTACATTCTTTAACCATTACACTCCTCTTAGCATCCACCTACCATGTCCTAGTAGAATTTCAATACATGTTAAGTTAATGTAAATAAGCAGACTTCTAAGTGTTATAAACACCAAATTGTTTTCCATATTTTTTCTGTATCCTATAAAAGAAAATGAGATGTAACAATATACGTGGCATCAGGAACATCAAATATAATATGATGTGATGTCTAAACAATAAATACTATTTTCCAACTGGCTGTTTTATGGGACTGAATTTGACACAACCAGAGTGAGGTCGCTGGAGTACCATTTCGGGTGGGAGAGTGCAAACTCTCCCAGTCCTGCACCCAGTATATCTCTACTCGGCTGTACTGGATTGCCCACTCCCTCTGCCTTTTTCTTGCTTTCTTAAATATGGTGAGGATCTGACTATTGTGAGAATGTCTGCTTTCTCCATTAGGAAGGACAATGCAGCTCATAAAAGGTGATCAAAATATTACCTTAAATAGAACAGTTTTAAATAAAAAAAAAAAAGCACCAATAACTTATCCTCTTTGCTTGCCCTCAAAAGTGTCAGAAAGAAAGACAGTTACTCTTACGTTTTCCCCATCAGGAAAGAGAATGCTGCCAGGAGTGTGGAGTTTCCTGTCTAATATCACAAAAGGGAATAATTATACTCTACCACCTTGTTTTTCTCCATATAACTGATACCAAGTTACACAGCTCAACCCTGGAAAACTGAGATGAGCAGCACAGGGAGTGGACTGTCTGGGATCAGAAGTGTCTTACTAAAAGTTAATTATTCCTCCATTTATTTTCTTCCAGGAGAGAGGAAGGCAAAGTCACCGTAAAGTTCATTTCTGGGAACATTCTCTGGAACACTCCAGGGCCCAGGGCCCAGGGAAATGCCTCTTGGATTTGTTGTTTCACCTTCAACTTGAACTCTTTTCCTCCAGTGTGGTTCTTTGCCGGCAGCTGGCTCTGGGAAGTCACCATGACCCAAGGAGATAGATAGCCTGAACCTCACTGAGCCAGCACAAAGTTTCCCAAGGAAATTTGTATATTTATTAACTAAGGAAAAAATTAATTCCTTATTTTAATCATGTGTCTCAGAAGCCTCTGAATGATTTCTATAAAACACAGACAATGGAAAAAATCCAAAAAGCAAGTAGGAGACAAGTAGATAAGCTCAACTCAGAACAGCTAAAATGAAACCGAGAACAATACAGTGCTTTGATTGATAAGGTGATTTAAAAATTAAAAGAGGAGAGTCTATCTGTGAGCTGAATGCCAGTTTCTAGAGATTGATGGATGGCATGAGTCTTCTTCTCTTTGTGGCATTTCAGATAAAGATGTGTTTTTCTTTTAGAGAGAATTTTTATAAGACAGTTGCTTGACTAGAAGAAAGGTGTGTGTGTGTGTGTGTGTGTGAGTGTGTGTGTGTGTTTGCACACACACATACTATAGCATTTCAGAACAGTACTGTATACCTAGAATGCAAGGCTGCTCTGTAGTCTTGCAAACTGTCTGTACTTTCCAGAGCTTGTGCACAGATAAGGTACTTTAGAAACATCCCTCCTGGATGAGCCTTCATTTCCAATTGTGTCTATGCACCATGTGGTAACCAGCATGATTAAGAAAAAAGTGATTGTGCGAACCTCCAAATCCATCTGTCTTGTCATTGGCATTGAGGAGCCTTGCTGAAAAATTAGCCTCCTCCTTCCCCCAACTTGTGTTTTCCCATCCTCCAGACAATACAGGAAGCTCTTAGCTGGGAGAGAAGGGAACAAAGGGGCAAGGAATTCAATAAAAAGAGATCCTAGGCAAAATGAAATATTGTTTCTGTGTCTGTGTTGCTCTCGCTCTCTCCAGTCTGCCAGAGCATTAACCGTTTTTGTGCCACAAGACAGGATCCCTTGTAGGATTAGCTGCAGAGGCTACAGTGTGTGAAGCAACAGGGACACAAAAGACCAAAGTGGACACAAAAATGTTAGGCACAATGTGAAAAAAAAAAAACTTTAGTTCCTACATCTTTGGTATTTTCCTGGTATGCCTAATTAACTATACTATAGGCTTAAAGATTTATTGGTTATTTTTATATTTTCTGTGTATATTTAAGGAATTCTTGAGTTTGCATTTCAATGTTATTTACCTGTACTTATGTGCATTTTCCCCAGGATCCATAGAAATCATCATTTTTTAAAGAGTTTGTGACCTTCACAGTTAAATGGCTTCAATAAGATATTTACTACCTATTTCCAGCTTTTTCACAATTGCAGAGGGTACAGTTTCTGTCATTGGGGATTAGAGGTTAAGAGACAAACCCTATCTGTGAAATACTGGGCCAAGAAAAGACAAATATAAAACGCAAGTAAACCAGAAAACAGTTGCTGAATTAGAAAACAAAACAGAGGTTAAAGGATGTTAGATTTATAAGGTCATTTTTATTCATTTCATAATTGTGATTCAGACTCAGACAAAACATAAAATGTACATTGTACAAATATCTCTCATTTTTTAAGTTGTTTTTAAGAATTTAAAAAAAAATTCTATTTCAATTGTTGGGATAAAAAGATGCAAGTATTTGGATTAATGAACTCATTTAAAATTTCTTCAGTTGGTATTAGATTTGAGGGAAGTTAATTAAAATAAGAAAACGATAGAAAAGCAAACTTGTTTCAGGTCAGGGGCTTTTGATGGAAAGAATTATTAACAGAGCTTGCCGTAGGCAGGCTGGCCTTGCAGTCACTGAAATTTTTAATCTGTGTGCATTCTTCTTAAACTGAATATTTTTTCAAAGTTTAAAAAACAGGGCTCATGAGGGTATTTTAGAATGGCATATATTAGTTGCAGTACATATAAAAGCTGTTTGGGACAAAAAAATATATTTTGGGATGAAAGGGAAAAGGTCTCTCTTTAAGAACTGAAACCACACATGGATTCCTCATGTGTCAGAGTGAAGATGTGTAAAGTAACCTCAGAGAGACCAAAAACAGCCTTTTGTATCCAAATACACAACAAAATAAAAATATATGGGAGTATATATAACCTGATAAAGGGCATTTATGAAAAAATGAAACTAACCTCAAATTAAGTGTAAAACACAGAAAGCTTTTCCCCTGAAAACAAGAAAATTAGTTCTGCTCTTGCCACTTCTATTACACATTGTACCAGAGTTTTTCACCAAGGAAACTAATCAGAAAAAAAAAGAAGAAAATAAATAAAAGAAAGGAAAGGTATCCAGATTAGAAAGGAAGATATTAAGATATCTCTACCCAAATACAATCTTGTGTGTAGAAAATCCTAAATGATTTACAGAGAAACTATTGGAGCTAGTAAATGAGTACAGCAAGGCTTCAGGATACTAGATCAATGTAGAAAATCCACTTATAATTCTAGTAGTAGCAACGAACAAAGCAAAAATGAATTTAGGAAAACAATTCCATTTATAATAGCTTCAACAAGAATAAAATATTTAGGAATAAATTTAACAAAGTAACTCAAGGCTTATACTTTGAAAACTATAAAGCAAGACCTAAATATATGGAAATATATCCCATGTTCATAGATCAGAAGGCATAATATTCTTAAAATGGCAATAACTAGTCTCCAAACTAATTTTCAGATTCAACATAATCCTTATCAAAAACCCTGCTGTGATTTTATTTATATTTGTTTTGTTGTGGAGATTTAAAAGTTGATTCTAAAACTAATATGAAGATGAAAATAACCAGAGTAGCCAATCAAAGTTGAAAGAGAACAAAGTTGAAATAACTAAACTTCTGTATTTCAAAATGTACTATAAAGCTGCAGGAATCAAAATAGTGTGGCATAAGGATAAGCAAATAGGCCAATGGAATAGAATTGATAATTCAGAAATAAATGATTACATTTATAGTAAATTGTTGTTCAACAATGACAGCAAGACAATTCAAGGGAGAAAGAACAGTCTTTTCAACAAAGTCTTTTCAACAAATGGTGTTTGGACAACTGATTACTCAAATGCAAAGGAATAAAGTTGAAACTCTACTTTGTACCATCTACAAAAATTAACACAAAATGGATCATAGACCCAATGTAAATGCTAAATTTCTTAGAAGAAAAATAGGTAAAAAATTCATGACCTTGGTTACCCAATGGATTCTTAGATATGACAATCAAAGCATGAGTAACATTACAAAAACCTCATGACTTGGACTTTATAAAAATTTAACATCTTTGTGCATTAAATGACTCCATTAAGAAAGTCAAACAAAATCCCACAGAATGGCAGAAATTTTTTTTCAAATCATTTACCCAATAAGAATCTAGTGCCCATGCCAGGTATGGTGGTACATGCCTGTCATCCCAGCAGATTAGAAGTCTGAAGCAGGAGGATCACAAGTTCAAAGCCACCCTTAGCAACTTAGCAAGGCCTTAAGCAACTTAATAAAACTCTGTCTCAAAATAAAAAATAAAAAGGGATGGAGATGGTGCTCAATATCTAACCACCCCAGGGTTGAAGCACCAATATGAAAAAAAAGAAAAAAAAATGAAAGAATCTAGTATTCTTGCTGGGCACAGGGGTGCTTGCCTGTAATCGCAGTAACTCAGGAGGCTGAGACAGGAGGATCACAAGTTCTAGGCCAGCCTTGAGAATTTAATGA
The DNA here is from genome assembly GCF_048772815.1 of Callospermophilus lateralis. NCBI lineage: Eukaryota > Metazoa > Chordata > Mammalia > Rodentia > Sciuridae > Callospermophilus > Callospermophilus lateralis. The sequence goes on along the minus strand of NC_135313.1, from coordinate 34,863,371 downwards.
GACCCTGTCACAAAATAAAAATTAAAAATGGCTGAGGATATAGCTCAGTGGTAGAACACCCCTAGGTTCAACCCCAAGTACTGAAAAAAAAAAAAGAAAGAAAGAAAGAATGGTTCTTAACTCATCAGCAAAACAGATTAATAACAAAAAAAAAAAATGGGCAAAGAACTTAAATACACATTTCTTCAAAGAACATGTAAAAATGGCCAATAACCACACAGCACACACTCACATACATTTCAACATCTTTAGTCACTAGGGATTTGCAAGTTAAAGCCATAATGAGATACCACCACTTTGCAACCTCTAGGTTGGCTAAAATAAGAAAGAAAATAACAAGTATCAGTAAGGATATGGAGAAATTGTACCACTCATACATTGTTAGTTGGAGTGTAAAATTGTGCAGCCACTTTGAAAAAGAAGTGCTAAACACAGAGTTACCATATACCCTAGCAATGCTCCATATATACCTATTATGGTTTTGATGTGAAGTGTCCCCCAAAAGCTCCCATGTGAGATAATGCAAGAAGGTTCAGAGGAGAAATGATTGGGTTATAAGAGTTTTAACTTAATCAGTGATTCAATCCCCTGATAGGGATTAACTGGGTAACTGATGTGGTAGGGTGTGGTTGAAAGAGGTAGGAATTAAGGCATGGCTTTGGGTTATATATTTGCATCTGGCAAGCGGAGTCTCTCTCTGCTTCCTGATCTCAAGTGAGGTGTTTTCCTCTGCCACACTCTTTCACCAAGATGTTCAGCTTTACCTCAAGCCCCATGGAATGGAGCTGGCCTTCTATGGACTAAGACCTCTGAAACCATCAGCCCTCAAATAAACTTCTCCTGCTTTACAGTTGTTTTGATCAGATCCTTTAGTCACAGCAGTGAAAAAGCTATCAGAAATTGGTAGTGAGAAGTGGAGTCATTGTTGTGCTTAACCTGACCATGTGATTCAGAAGCTTTTTCAGCTTTTTGAAATTGGTGGGAAAAGTTTTGAGATGTTTAGCAGTGAAAGCTGGAAATGTTTTAGGTTGTTGTAAGCAGACTTTTTTTTTTTTTTTTTTTTTTTACTCTTTTCAATGTTTATTCACTCAAATCACTTAATAAAATTTCACGCTATAGGTTCTTAATCAAGGAATAAGCAGACCTTAATGGTGGATTCTGGTGGGAGCTCGGAAGACCAGAATGGCAATAGGACCATGGTCAGTGAAGACAAGGCTCAAGAGGGTTCAGAAAATGAGGACTCTATTGGAATTTGGCTTTTAGTCAAACTTGTTGTGATAATCAGGAGCAGAAAGCAGAGTAAAAAGATTTGGGGAAAGTGAACTTGAAAGGCCAGAGTAAAACTAGGGCTAAGGAAGTTGCAGTTGTTAAAGACATTACCACCACTAAAGAAATGCTAAAGACTTTGCCTAGAGACAATAAGATGGCTTGAGGGCATCTTGGGAGCTGGCACGACTCTACCCATCTCAAGCTCAAGGGAGTAAAGGTGAAAATTCTCTTAAGAAGAAACCAGCAGGGCACTTTTCTTGCACAAAGGCGCCTAGGAAGTTTTTACAACATGCTCAGCCACCCAGACACTCAGAAGCTGCTGCAGTCAGGGTCCCTGGAGGCTTGGCTACTGCTCTAGATGGTGGCAGACCTTGGCGTCAACCACGTGGTGCTGGTTCTGCGGGAATGCTGGATATTGGAGTTAGGGGGTCATGGAGGCTTCCACCAAGATTCCAAAGGAAGGCCTGGGAGGCCAGGCAAAGTGCAGCAAGGTCGGAGTCCCTGAGGGCACCCCATTAGAAATCAAAGTGTGGAGATGTGAGGAGGAAGCTGAAGCTGCACTGGAGATCCCCAAGATTAAGAAATACCAGTAACGTGGGGCATCATCCTAAGAAAGCTGCAGGAATCAAGCAGAAACAAGCCAACAGAAAGGCCACTTGGGCTGCGACCAACGAACCACAGGGTCGGAGCTACATATGTCCTTTGGAGAGAACATCAAGATGCTATGTGCCCCAGATGCTGGAGTTGGAGCTACAGAACATGTTTGCACAGCTGGATTTTGGTCTTGCTTTGGTCCTATCCCTTCTTTTTATGTCCCTATTTTTGTAAACGGTAATGTTTACTCTGTACCTTTATATGTTGGATACTTATAAATTGCTTTTACTTTTACAGGAGCTCACAGTACGAGATTGCCTTGAGCCTCAAAAGACTTTGGACTTGAACTTTGAGAAATCTCAGAACTGTTGAGACTATGGGGGACTCTTGGGAATGGTCTAGATGTATTTTGCATTGTCAGATCAGTGTGAGCTTTCCCGGGGCCAGTGGTGGAATGTTATGTTTTGGGTGTGAAGTGTCCCCCACAAGCTCACATGTGAGACAATGCAAGAAGGTTCCTAGGAGAAATGATTGGATTATAAGAGTCTTAACCGAATCAGTGATTTAATCCCCTTACGGGTTTTAACTGAATGGTAACTGAAGTGGTAGGGTGTGACTGGAGGAGGTGGGAGTTAGGGCATGGCTTTTGGGTATATATTTGTATCTGGAGAGTGGAGTTTCTCTCTCTCTGCTTCTTGATCACCATGATGTGAGCCGCTTCCCTCTGCCACACTGTCCTACCATGATGTTCAGACTCCTCTCGAACCCCAAGAAATAAAGACGGCCTTCTATGGACTAAGACCTCAGAAACCGTTAGCTCTCAAAAAAACTTTTCCTCCTCTATAATCATGCTGGTTGGGTCCTTTAATTACAGCAGCATAAAAGCTGGCCAAAACAATACCCAAGATAATGTGAAACATATGTGCATCCAAAAACATGTACACAGATGTTAAGGACAGCATTATTCTAATAGCCAAAATGAAATCAACCAAGAATTTTATCAAATGATAAAAGAATAAACAAAATGTGGTATCTGTGCAATGAATTATCAGCTGACCATGAAAAGGAATGAAGTTCTCATCACACTACAAAATGAATGAACCCTGAAAATATAAGAAACCTGTTATGAAAGATCATATAGTATATAATTCCACTTAAATGAAATGCCCAGAAAAGACAAGTGTGTACCATCAGAGAGAGATCAGTGTTTTCTAGGAACTGGAAGGAAGGAGAAATGTGGAATGGCTGCTAATTGGTACAGGGTTTCTTTTCGGTGTGATGAAATCACTTTGAAATTTTAGATTGGTGATGTTTGCATGACTCTATGAATATAATAATTTCATATTTTAAAGATTTAAAGTGAGTCCAAAAAATTGTTAAGTAGCTGTACTATAACCCAAACAAGATATTAAGATTTTAATGTACTTGAAGAATGAATATATCAGTCATGAAGCCAGGATGTTAATCAGAAGCCACTTGATAAGCAATATGTGGTACACTAGATTATTTGTTCTAATTCTTCATTTCTTTTCCTAGTAAGAGTAAAAGATCCAACAATATAAAATTGCCATTTTGAGTAAAGCAAAAATGGTGAAAAAAAGGAGAAGAAAGGTGGGGCATGAGAATCTCATGGAAATTGAAGGGAATTCCGTAGAGGCAAAAGACCTGGAGGAGGGAAGAGTGGAGGGAGGGGAGAAGTGCTAAGAGTGATATTGACCAAATCATATGTTAGATTGTGTGTGTGTGTTTGTGTGTGTGTGTGTGAACATGTAATAACAAATCCCATCAACATGTACAACCATAATGCACCAATAAAAAATATGAAAAGAGAAAAAAATGATGGATTATCAGCAATTTCATACAGCTTAACCTATTACATTCATACCTTTGCCATATAATTGTGCACTGTATTCTCAAAGGTGATAGAGTATTCTACCTTATCCTGTTGATGTTGGGCTTGATGGTATAATTTGCTTAGGTATATGGAATGTTAGTAAACATATGTGCACTAACACAATTACACAATTAATTGTAAACGTACGTGCAGAGACTGTAAATGTGCTTGTGTGATTTAGATTGTTCACTAACTATTCACCATGAGAAGAACAAACCTTAAATAGTCACTAATCCAAGTAAATACACGTGGAGCCCACTTGGAGTCAACCCACAGCCTAGAGCCACCTCATAGATGTGTTGCCTAATCAGAACCTCCCATACTACACCAACTAGATCTACCCACAAACTTGTGTGAGAAAAAAATGGTTTTTGTCATAAGCAATTGAGGCTTTGAAGCTTTTTGTTACACAGCATTACTGTGCCTAGAGCTAACTAATATATCATCTACCCAGTGAATGAGCAAGAGCAACTGAAACAAAAGTAGATGGTGTCTGTCCAAACACTATTCAAAGGAAATGGAGTCTTGTTAAACAGACTTTGATAAATGAATTTCCTGAACCCTGAAAGAGGAAAGACAGATGAATATATTGCAGAAGTAGCATTAGACACCCCAAGCAATCGAAGCAGCCAGAAGACTGACCTTGGATATTTGATCGAGTATCACACTAAAGGGAGAAGCTGACAATATCAATTTTCAGAACTTCCCAATTTTGACCAAGGTCTGTGTTGCAGTCTGTGATTTAATCTAAATTCTCATATATAGAGAGAAAATCAAGGAAAGTCTGATTACAAGGAAAGGCATATGTTAGTTATGGTTGTAACATGCTGAGGAGCAAACACTTGGATTCTATATTGCTTTCATTTACTTTGAATTTTAGGCTAAGTATTTTTCACTTGAGTAAATCCTAGAGCTGAGAACAGTTTCAGAAATGAAACCACAATTAATTGAAGTTGGTAAAAAATGTAGAATCAAGGTCTCATGCATTTATTTATCTCAGCAATTTCAAAGAAAATTAATATTATGTCTTGCCAACTGTCATCCACTTGTCTTATTCATATCCTGGATTAAACTATGACAATAATATTCTCCAGCCTCCCCAATTATAACAGTAGCTGCTACTTACTAAACACCATGTACCAAGGACTTCACTAAACACTTTCAAATATTGTACTTAATTCTCATAATGACATTGAAAAGCAAATATTATTATCCCCAAGTATTATTATTTCCTCAGAGGTGAGGAAACTGTAATACAGAAAGACTGAGTAACTTCACCAATAATATTACATAGTTAGTAAAAAGGGAGCTAGAATTTGAACCCAAGTCTGACTATAAATCTACTTAATGGTGATCAAACATCAGTTAAACTGAAGGCTTTGTTAATAAAATCAAAATGTTCCATTCATGGAGATGTAGCTAATGGCATGGAAAACAACCTCATTTATAAGAAGATCTTAGTTCTATCTATCTATCTATCTATCTATCTATCTATCTATCTAACTATCTATCTATCTAAATCTATAACATAGATTGGATTTGAGAAAAGTTACCAGACATTGGCAGTTTGATCAAGTTTTTATATATCTTCCTTTTCTGAACATTTAATTCATTTTCAGTTTGGTTACTTCTTGTAGTCTATCATGTGTGAATGATGCTTGGCTAAGTACAATGTAATTGTTTCGTTTTGTTTTGCTTTTTTTGATTATGGAGATTGAACCCAGGGTGCTTAACCACTGAGCTACATCCCCAGCCCTTTTTAAAATTTTATTCGGAGTCAGGGTCTCACTAAGTTGTTCAGGCCCTCACTAAGTTGTAGAGGTTGGCTTTGAACTTGCAATCCCCCTGCCTCAGACTTCTGAACCACTGGGATTGCAAGCAGGCACCACTGCACCCAGCATCAATGTGATTGTTTTTAAAGAAACAGTTTCAAATGTGATGAAAAAACTATAGTATGGGATATGAACGGCTCTTAAAATTTCTTCTGAGATCCTCTTCATCTTAATTCCAGAAAACTGTACCCCCTCTCTCCCTCTCCCCGTTTCGTACTCCTCTCTCACCCCTCTTTATATATGTACATATATTTTACACACACACACACTTTTGCTCTCTCTCCTTTCTACTCTTTTCTCTCCTCTCCCCTCTTTCTTCCTCCCTCCCCACCAATTCCTTTTCAGCACACTAGGTTTGGGCCTTCCTGTCATGTAGCCAATTTCTCCACATGTCCACCCAGCTCCCCACATACACTTTTGTTGACACTTAACCTACCCTGCCTTATTGAGAATGTAATGCCTCTTTCTTCATTAATAACCTCCTCTAAGACTTTGGTCCATTCTAACTCCTCCCATTTTCTCTTCTCTCATTTCATTCCACCTCAAAAAGTTAAAAAAGACCAAACTGATCCAGAACTTTCTTCAGAAAGGTAGAGGTAGCTAATCCCAGAAAATTCTATCTCTAGCAAAGAATGTAGCAAAGAAAAAGAAAGGCTTCCCTAATCCTACTTGTGCATCACATGATATGTTAGTTTCTTATGGCTGCTGTAACAAATAGCACAGATTTTGGTAGCTTAAACAAGACAGATTTATCATTCTATAGCTCCATAGGTCATAAACCCAACACGGGTTTCGAATGAGCTAAAATCACGGTGTTGCATGCTGCCTTCCTTTTTGGAAGCTCTAAGGGAAAATCCATTTCTTTCCTTACTGAATTTGTAGATAGAAGTCAGTCTCTTGCAGGACTAAATTCCCCATTGCTGGCTATCAGCCAAGGGTCATTCCCAGATTTTGGAGGCCACCCATGTTTGTTGGCTCATGGCCCATGTCTTCCATTTTCGAAGATAGCAGCTGATAGATCAAGTCCCTGGCCTGCCTCAAAGCCGTCCTCTTTCTTCCATCTTGTCTCTCTAACTCATTGGAAAAATTCTCTGTATCAAAGGATACATGTGATTAGAGTCACACAATCTAGGATTATCTTCCAGATCTATATACTTAATCACTTCTGCCCAGCCTCCTCTATTATGCAAAGTAACCTATGTACAGGTTCCTGGCATTATAGTAGTATCTTTGAGAGAACATTATTCTGCCCAACATGTGATAAATTTCATTGTCATTTTATAGATGGAAAAGCTGAGGTCATATGGACAATGCAATGAATTAAACATTCCACTCTGTATCGGTAAAACCAAATAGTCAGATTAAGCTAAATTGCATACCTCTCAAGAATCTATACGGTTGGTGCATATATCCCTGTAGAAAAATCAGATAGTAACACATGAAAGTCATATGATAACTATGTTTTTTGATCTGTCCACCAAATGTTTTTGTTAAGTTGAATCTAGAATGTTTTCAATTAAGTAGTATAAGATCCAATGTATGTACGTAGAAAAAAAAAACTTAAAAATAAGTACCCATGATACCCAAAATAAGAAAACCTGGATTATATTTTTTTCAGCCATCTTTCTGTAAGACATGATGATTTTTTGCTGCAAGTTCTCTTCACAATGCATTTCTAAGAAAATCACATTTTCCTACCACATCCTCTTTAAACATCCTGAACTGACTAGGTTGAGATAATTCAAGAGTCCCCAGTCACCATCATACCAGAATATCCCATTTTCCTTTATCTCCTCTGCTTAAGATGGGACGTTTATAAATATGCAGCTAAATGGAAGGCTTGTCAAGAGGAAGTGGGACGAGAGCATTCCAGTTTATTTTATTATGTTTCAGAGTAGCTACTGCTGATGCATCTTACTCTCTAGGAAAATTAGAAGTCCAGATTACATCAGGTAATTGCAACATGCAACCAAGCAGGATACGCACATGGAGGCTGCCAGAAGCAACTATGATTGAATCATCAATGATAAACAAGAGGTAAAACATAAAGCAAAGTGGAACACCAGAGCCAAGCAAGGTATCGTCACACGATCAAAAGCTAATAAGAAGGAAAGCATATGGGATGGGAGGCGTGGCCTGAAACGAGACAAGAGGCTTTATGTGTAGTGAGGCAATCTGGTGTCTCTCTAAGACCGTTATCAAAATAAATAGTGTCTCCTAAGTCTTAGCAGTAGGTGGGGTGGACTGCTGCAGTGGATGCCCTGCTGCAGAGATTCACATGAGAGCTTTGTGCTATGGTCTTTGTTTTGCATTTTCGTCCTACCTGTCAGAACTTTCTATTTATGCTTTCTCCTTTTCTTCAGCAGAGAGCAGAGGAGAGTCATTATGGACAGTTGATAAAAATATGGGGCTGAATTTACATAGCCATTCAGTAACTGTCATGTACGGTGATGCGTATGGAGTACAATTAAGAGAGTCTCTAATTTGAATAAAAATCTGTTCTTTTAGTTCCATGTCATATATAATATCACTACAAACTCATCTACATAGCCTATTATAATGCACACTTTTATACTACTATAGCCTTCACCTAATCAGTCCTCTACGAGCTAATCAGCTCAAATACTGTCACAAGTGGCATAATGCATGCAATTATCCTTAATTCAACTTCTAAACATGGAGGTGAAAGATCAGATTTAACCAAACAGGCTTATCAGGAATTCATGAATTGATAATCATGATTAATGGAAAATCACAGTGCAAAACTTGTTTTAATTTACCTGTTCATGTAACTTGTGTTATAGAGAAATGTGAACTTTCATCCAGAGCAAACAAAGAATGTCTAGACTATCAAGTGAATTTTAGCCCCATGGTAAGAAACCTGTATTCACTATTTCAAAGATAATCTTACATGACAGAAATCAGTGTGACTAAGTAAGGCTTAGAGCTTTGAAAAAACCCCGACCTGGACTCACTGAAAGAGAAATGATTACTCTAGTCATCACTAATAAGTGTTTGAAGTGGGGATTTACCTTGAATGGGACAAATTGGACTTCTTGTCTCTGGAGAGCCTAGATTTCTGCAGATTGTGCTATTTTTGAAAAGTGTCTTTGAAGATAGCTGCATTAAGATCCTTGTTCCCCAAAGCATTGACCACTTATAAGACACACAGAATATTGATGCATAATTAATTCACTTATTTCAATAATATTTATTGAGCAAATATTATAGGGTAGGACCCATTCTAAGTATTGGGGAGAAAAATATCGAGTGAAAGAAGCCTTTTCCTAGAGAAATTCACAGTCCAGCAGAAAAGATAATACAAAGAAACTAAAATAACCTATATAACATGGTGAGATATTGAGAAAATTGCTGACAGGCTTCTTATTTTGTTACTACTTTGTAACAGTTAGCCAGGGGATGGTCAAATATATACCAGCACAATGCTAGTATTATGTTTCTGGGCAGACTTAGATTTCCCCTCCTGACCAATCATGGAGGCAGTTAACATCTTTTGTGTTACTGGCTGAGATGAAAAGGGTTAAAACAAACAAACAAACAAACAAAACAAAACAGATTATGCCATCAGTGGAGGAATTGGAGCTGGTGTTCTCATTAAATGGAAGCCTGGCTCAAGCTGACCAGGCAATTTCCCAGGAACTGGCAGAGATGTACCCTTCCCATATGCAGGACCCAGCAGGGACTGATTGATGGTCTGCACATTAGGATAGGTGTGCAATGCTTAAAGTGCTGGGACTAGGATCTCTGTCACCAAGTCTATAGTTTATGGAGGGAACCCCTGTGAAGAGCGTCTCTGAGCCTACCTCTCTCACCCCAGAGCAGGGCTGCTATTCACAGGAGATACAACCAACAGAGGATTCACGATGGGCAATACAAGGCTGTTGATGCCGACCCTGTTGTCTGGAAGTTTCTCCAGCACAGAAACCCCATGCATTCCTGTGCATGTTTAGCAACTCCACAAACATTTCTGGGAGTGAATTTATTGGCTGGTGAATATATTGTCAGGGAGCAAATCCATGCCATCTAGTGATGAAGTGAACCTGAGTTGACAAAGTAGACTGCAAATGATCCAACCTTTGAAAAGCAAATGTTATCCAATTTCAACTGGTTATGTCCATGTGGAAATACCAGTAGAGTGCAGTGAGGTCTTTGATTTTTTTTTAAATTTATTTTCAAGAGAAGCTGGATTTTCATGTAAAACCTTCTGAATTTTAATATTGGCAAGTAACTCAAATTTTAAAATATTATGCAAACCAATGCATTTATTTTGTATATTTGATCCATAAACTGGTAATTTTATAATTCTAGGCTATAGAAAAATAAAATTCGAAGTTTGGGAAGCTGTGGAAAATGAGTAGAGAAATTATATTTTGAGATGAAAACAGAGGCATGGATGGGATTCCTGATAAAATATGAGTTATCAGAAACAATGAAAAGATGAAGGAAAATAATTTATAAGTTGGTCCACTTCTCATTCAACCACAATTTATTATTTCCTTTATGTCAGGCATAAAGATACAGATGATCCCAGCGCTCAAAAAAAAAAAAAAAAAATTATCTTTTAGTCTAGTGGTCAGACACTGAAAGATAAACAATATTTTCCAGAAAAAATCCAGAGGGTAAAGGAGGAGTGTTCTAAGCAGAAAGAACAACACCTGAGATGGTCTAAGAATGAGCATGGAAAGGTTTGTCTGCAGATCCCAAGGATGCCTGAGAGCCTGGAGGACACTGCTGAAGGGGAAGTGGTGAGAGGAGGCTGCAGGGCTGATGGGGCCAGAACCTTGGGAGCCCCAAGCAGGGGCCCTGCAGAGAGCTTATGCTAATCCTAAAGGCAATGGAAAATTCATCAAGGGTTGTAAACAAGAGCTCCATGAGCAGGTTTGCAAATATAAAGGTCACTCAAGGTTAGCATATTCGACATAGAATGGAAGATTAAGTATGAGGTAGCTGCCATAGTTTGGACAAGAAATAAAGGCCAGGTAAAGCTGAAAGAAGTGAACTGAGGGGAATGAATGGGTTCAAGACACATTTAGGAGGTGGAAGGAAGATCAAAGGTAATTGATAAGAAATAGAAAAGGAAGGAGATAGAAGATTTGAAGGTGACCTCACCAGGGTTCAGGTTGAAGCACTAAGTGAAAGATGGTGCCGTGTCCTAAGAAAGGGAACTCTTGTACAAAAACAAAAAGTTGGTTTAGGAGAAAATTTGCTTTGTTTTGCTTTGGTGTGTTAAATTTTTGGTGCCAAAGAGACATCCAAATAGAGATATTTAACAGGCAATGGGCTATAGACTTAAGCACAGGGCTCAAATTATAGACTACATTTTCAGTGCTAACAGCAAGTTGTTGGGGGTAAAGGATATTTTCCAGAGTTTAGAGGAAGAAGAACCAATAGCTCAGAGAAGACCATGTAAGACTACTATTGTTTAAGCAATGAGTAGAAAAAGAAAGATTGGGAAGAAGAAGTCAATTGAGAAGAAGTCAGAGAAGTAAAAAAAGAATCAAGTAGTGTAGCTAAAAGGCAAGAGAAGTTCTGAAGAAGAAAAGAGTAAATCAACAACTGAAAAATGCTCTCAAGATTTTATGACCTGTAAAACATTGGAAATTGGGGCAAGAGAAGTTTCAGTGGACTGGAAGCCAAGGATAAGGCATATTCATATCTTTCATGAAGACATGGAAACAGTAAATAAAGATAAATCTTTTAAAAACATGATTATGAATAGGAAGAGTGAAATTGCTTGAGCCTTGACTGAAAGGTCCATAGAATTTGTGTGTGTGTGTGTGTGTGTGTGTGTGTGTGTGTGTATGTGTGCTGCAGTAAAAGACTTGAGTTTATAAAGATGTGGATAGGAGAAAGAACGGTAGAGAAGGACACATTGAAAATATAAGGAAAAAAAGTAGAAAATAGAGTGAGATCCTGGGAAGGAAGGGAGTCCAAAGCATCCTGTGTGTGTGGGGGGGGGCATTTCTTCCTGTTTAAGAGCTGCCAGTGGGTTGTAGAGGTAGAGGCAGAATGAAGGGATCTCCTTTTCATATCTCTTTTGCTACGACATGGGAAGCAAAATTATGTCTTGATTCTGAGAAAAGGAGATGGGAGCTGGTAACCGGGAGAGAATGGGCAAGGTTTGGAACAATTCTTATGGAGAATGAGGGAGAAAAATAGAATCTCTGGTGGTGACAGGAACCCTGATGAGCTTGGTACCCATCAACTTGTGGTGTCACAGATTTCCCACATTGTGATGTTCTAGTAGTGAGCTCATTTGCCCTTTTTTTTTTTTTTTGCACTGGGGAATGAGGAACAGGGTAGCTGCTTTCCTCCAGAGTTAGGGTATTGCCAGGAGAATGCAGCAGAAGAAGCCTGGGACAAGTAAGTTAGACTCTTACAGAAAGAACATTTAAAACAGTGAACTGTGGAACTGGAGAGGCCCCCATTAATAATATTGTAATAATTTGAAACTATATTCTTATTAACACTTATACAACACTTCCTACACACCAGGCAATATTCTAGGCACACATCATAGGATGGTAATAACTAGAATTTTTCTCCATTTTACATATGATAAAACTGAAATACAGAAAAGTTCATTAACTTGCCTCAGATCACATAGCTTATAGCTCAAGAGTCGGGATTTGAATCCATGTAGTCTGGTTTCTGAGCCCATGTTTGTAATCAAATGCAGTCTGTCACCATTCTTTGTCTCTTGGCATCTCTTTGACTTTCATGGACAGGCATTCTTTTCTATTCAGTGGAGAAAAAATTGAGCCAGACTTTGTACATTATAATATGTATACATGTAGACGTAGCCCAGAGATAGGAAGCAGAATTGGGAAATTTTCAATCTCATTTTTCTTTATCCTAAAATACTCAAGTCAGACACAGGTCTCAGTGTTCCATCCCAGAAGGACTAGGAAACATGCATCTTTGAAAACTGGCAGTACCCCTACAGCTGCAGCCCAGCCTTATCCCCATCTGCACCACCACCTGTACCTATGAGTGGTGAGGGATCATTGCCTCCACCCAGCTTCTTCGTATATTCCCTGATGCCCTAAATTCCTGGTGGAAATTTACTCCTTTATATCAAGTTAAAGTGTCTACATGGAATAGGAGCTCTTAAGTACTCAATCAGTCATTTACACCTCAGTTTAAAGGTTGTTTCTGAACTCAGTTGTTAATGGATAGAAAGAGTTGTAGGTAATGAGGTCATAAAAGGAAAGGAAAACTACAGCGTGGACAAAACACTTCACCTGCTTAAAATTTAATCTTCCAGCCAATTGTGGCTGTAGGGTTTGGTTATATTTCTAAAAACAGTGAGATTAAACTGTGCAGACCAACTCCAGGACTTAATCTGGACTGTGATTCGCTTCTAAATTAGCAGCATTTTCAGAATGGATGTATTTTCACTGTCTTAAATGGAATCTTGGACGTTTCTTTTTTTTTTTTTTTAATCACAGATATTTCACATAACATAGCATTTTTCATAAAGTGTGGTTTCTTTGAGATCTTTTAAAAGACTCCAGCTGTATAGAAATATCTCATTAGTGACAAAAACAAAGCAAGTTTTTCCTGCTTTGTCTGATCTAACAATGGGCAGACTCATCATACACTGGTGCCTCCTGTGCTTACAATGGATTGTGTAAGTTGGGCATTTTCTTAGCATTCTTTAAACATTTCCCTCCTCCCAGCATTTGTCCAGGTGCTCAGATTTCTTTCCAAAGTCACAAAATACAATATGAGTTGAACATCTGGCTCATAAAAGTCCTTTTGAAGCCAAAGCAGAATGCCTCTCTGGTAGGGGAAAGACAATGGGAGAAAGCAACACTGGAGGAATCTACCAGAGAGTGCTTGGGGGCGAACCTGGTTCACTGCAAACCTGGAAGGTAATTGTCCTCCCAGATACTTAGCTGCCTGGTGTTGTCATTGGGAATCACTCACAAACCAAGCATTCACCCTGAGAAAAGGGGGAGATGTAAACCCGCCTGTACCCTAAGCCAGAGAGGGATAACACAAATTCCATGCAAACCCAATGACTGGGTTTCCTTGAAGTTGTTTTTGTTTCAGTAACCACCAAAAAGTTAAAAATGCTTAATGGAAAAAAAATATATATATATATGGAGATATATATATGGAGATATATATATGGATATATATATATATCACTCAGGAAGCAAGCTAGGAAATGTTGAAGCCCCCCATATGGAAGAACAATCACACACACACAAAAAACCAAACCTGTATTTGATAAACCCTTAATGACTAATTGAACTTGAGGTTGAACTATGATAAAAGTTTCTGCTGTTTCCTTCACTTTTTATGTAGGGCAATGAATTTTGCTCAGCCATTCATTGCCAGCCAGCCTTCAAATCCTCTGAAAGCAGAAATCTTGTCTGTCTTGATCAACTTTGGTTCTCTTTTGCATGGTACAAGGCTCTGTACCAAATGGACCCTAAACAATTTGTTGCATAGTTTGAAGACCTAATTGCCCAGCCTAAACCATTCTATAAATTGTCTGTGAAATGGTTGCCCAAACCACATGTATAAAATGTTATTACAAAAATTTGATCCCTAAATAGGCATCTTCTTAAATGTATTTTTGCCCTTGGCTTTGTCCATATTTTAATGGGCACACCCAGCTTACCTCTTAGATTTTCTATTCTAAATGGAAAGAAGCAGAAAGATATTTTCCCTTAGGAAAGGCCTTCTAAAAGAACATGCTGCCTCCAGAATTATTAAATAAGTTTCTACCCCATTGAGTTCAAATCCTGAATATCCAATTTAGCCAGAAAAGAAAAACTATTGTCTCAATAATTGAAAAGGGGGGAAAAAAACCCAAAAAACCAAAAACAATAACAACAAAAAAACATGGGGACCTATTGCCCAATAAACCTCTAGGATGTGTGACAAACACGTTTTGAACAAGCACAGAGCCTAAGAGAAATCCAATAGCCTTTACCTCCAGAACAAGTTAGTCTCAGAGGAGGACAATTATCTAGTGACCAATGCCTACCTCTGTTATTTAGTGCAATCAAGTACAAAGGCACCTCTAAACTACCATGATGCTTCCTCTACGGCTCACCCATAGCCTTTGACTCTGCCCTAGAAATTGTCAGAGGGACAAACATTATCAGAAGCCTTTTACTCTGTTTCAACAGCTTCCCAAATCACAACAAAGCACACCCTTCCTTCCTTCTTGTTTATTTTGATAGCTCAAGGGCTAAAACTATGCAGGAAGCAAGGACAGTAAAAAGAGATGGGGGAGGGGTGCAATTTGAAAAGAATTTAGTAAAACTATTAACATTAGTAGAAAAAGCACCAAAGCTAGAGCAGTTCCCAGTACCCAGGTGAGTCTGAGTCTCACCTCCCCAGGTCTGAAGGGGCATGAAAGAGGGAGGAAGTGAGAGGGTTGGTTGTGTAGGAGCGCCTCCTGACAGGTGCTAAGATTCCCATTAGCCTACAGAGAACCCACAAGGAGTAGCCAGTGGAATAAGTTCCTCCTTCCTAGTCTCTTTCCAGTATTTGTCACTGACCTAACCCCAATAGTGATCGAGGGTGAAGAAGTCTGGGAACACGTCTGTGCAGGTACAACTCCGAAGGCATAGACAGAAGCAGAAAGGGTTGAGTGGGTCTGCAGGGGTCGGCAGATGACTTCTAGCATAGTGCAACATCTTCGTTCCCACATTTGGTTTTATAGCATAATGGGGGAATCAAGATGTCCTTGAGACCATTATTTCCCTCCCTGGATTAGATTTTAAGTTTTTGTTATTGTTGTTGTTGTTGTTATTGTTAGTTGTTGTTAAATCATTCTTACTACCAGGCCTATTTCATAGACTTTGGTTTCCTGATTTCCAAACTCCATGACTCTTTCAAAAGACAAAAATCAAAGTAACTAGTTTGAAAACCAGTCTAGTATTTACTATCAGACAATGATGGCTATTAAAATATTCATTTTTAGGAATTTAAATATCTAGGGTTTATTTACACACACATACACACACACACACACACACACAAACACACTTTCTTGGAGCCCAAACTAAAAGAGTAAAGACTAAAGTCTGTCAGTCAGAAGTCAGACTAAAAAGTTAAAGTTAACCACATAATCAATTCTATGCTAAAGTTTATCCAGAGTGGCTTATATTTTTCTCTGCAACAAAGGCTTGAATCTGGAATAATAATGGAATTAAACTTGGAAACAATAAAGAACATTTTATTTGCAGTTTTTACATTGG